>NC_091439.1:30810327-31155249 GCF_964237555.1 Oryctolagus cuniculus
ATACATTCTAAGAAGAAAACAATAAATATTCTTAAATAGTCAATGAACATATATGGTCAGATTTCAAACAGTAGATTTCATTCACCTTAGAGTACCATGGCAGACTTCATATAAATAGTGGAATGTACTTTGCAAAATCAGATGAGATGTAGAGAGGAAGATGTGACAGAAAAAGATTTCTTAAGGGAGAAATAGCACATAGACAGGCATGAACATGGGATACTTTAAGATGCAATACTATCATTCATTTATTATCACATTCATTTCATCATTTTTGTAAGATTTATTTATTTGAAAGGTAGCATTACAGAGAGAGAGAGAAAGAGAAAGGCATTCCATCCACTGGTTCACTTCCCATGTGACCACAACGGCTGGAGCTGAGCTGATCTGAAGCCTGGAACAAGGAGCTTCTTCCAGGTCTCCCACAGGGGTGCAGGGACCCAAGGACTTGAGCCATCTTGTCCTCTCCCAGGCCACAGCAGCAAGCTGGATGAGAAGTGGAGCAACTGGAAATGGAACTGGTGCTCATAATGGTATGCTGGCACTGCAGGCAGTGACTTTACCCGCTACGCCACAGTGCTGGCCTGCATTATTAATTTTTGGTTCAATTTACACCCAAGAAAATTTATACAAAAACAGATCAAAAAGGACGGACATTTACTTGGCCAATAAAAATGCTACTTGGGATGTCCACAACCCAGATGAGAGTGCCTGGCTTTGAGTCACAGCTCTGCTTCTGATTCCAGCTTCCTGTTAATGCACACCATCGGAGGCTGCGGGTGATGGCTGTAGTTGGACTCCTGGATTTACCTGACTTAGCCCTGGCTATTGTGGGCAACTGGGGGTGTAAACCAGCTTATGGAAATCTGTCTGTGTTTCTGTCTCTCTATCTTTCATATATATAATTTGGTCAAGATCAGAGAAAACTAATATAAATTTGTTATCATAGGTCTTTAACTAATTGCCATAGTTGAACAACTAATTTTGGTTTGAAGTCAGTGACAGACAAACTGCAAAGAGGATGTTATGTACTTAATTCTCATTATGAAAGAAAGATGCATGTATCAAAATTGGATTATTCAAAGGGATTCTCCTATAGTCTTCATATTGAAGAGCTTCTGTTTTGTTATTAGTTAATGCAGTAATAAACATTTTTGTTTTCTAAACATCACAAATATTATTAAAACGTAATTCAATGAGAAAAATTTAGAGAAGAAATAAAAAGAGTATAGTTGTCTAGGCATTTGAACTTTTCCGAGTATAACATTTAGATATCTTTGAATAAGTATATGGGGAGGACGCTCTTTAAAAGAAGTTCCATAGGGGGTGTATTTTTCATTCTAAGATAATTATAGAATATCATAAATTTCAAGATTGTGAGGACATTAAAACTATAAGTTCTACAATGTCCTTTGCCATAAATATCTACTGAACAATTAACCTTGAATTCACAAGCATAATTATTTTTCATAGCCAAGATGTAAGTTCCCATAAGATCAAAATATTAAACATAGTTTTAACATCCTGGTATATATTTATATATAAAATGTGATAGCATGCACATTTATTTTAACTTCTTCTGTATCATAATTCATCTGTCATTGAAGGAAAGAGATTCTGTTTAAAAGTTTAGAAGTTCACTGGGCCAATAAAGATCACAGGTTTTTTAACTTTTTTGTGTGTGTGAAACATTTCCTTCTTTACCTCTAAATTTTAAAAATATATTTGAAAGACGGGGGTGTGGAGAGAGAGAGAAATCTTCCATCTGTTGTTTCACTCCCAAAATGGCCGCAAGAGCCAGGGCTGGGACAAGCCTAGGCCAGGAACCAGAAACTCCATCTTGGTCTCTTACAAGGGTGGCAGAGACCCAAGTACTTGGACCATCTTCTGCTGCCTTCCCAGGCACATTACCAAGAAGCTGAATGGGAAATATAGTAACCAGGATACCAATCTCTACACAGATATGTGACAGTAGTGTTACAATAAGCAGCTTAACCTACTGTACCACAAGGCTGGACCCTTAGTCTCTAATCTTGAAACTGTTATTGTTGATGCTCATAATCTATTTATCATTATCTATATCTGTATCTCTCTATGTACCTAAATAAAAACAAAGATTATTTAAGGAAATGTTGCAAATTCTGATGTGACTCAATTTTTATCCCAAAGATGTGATAGACAAATGTACGTCAGTACATACTCATTAGATATGATATTACCAATTGTACTAAATATTAATGCAAAGACTTTCTCTTGTTTTAACTCAAAAGCTGCTTTCCAATAGTATCTATAGATATTTGTAAACCCAACTATTTTTTTCCATTCAGTGGTCATCTTGGAAATAATCCAGGATAGATCATTTCAGTTATAAAAATATGTAAGAATATGGCAAAGCCATTAACAATTTCAGCATCAATATCACCACAGGTCATTTTTCTAAATATTGAATATGTGCAAAAAATGAGTTTCAAGGTAGTATCAGGTTGATGTCAACTATCCAAACAGGAAGTATATTTTCATAAAACACATAAGAACTTTCAAATATTATGTAATTTTCTAGTTTTCTAAGTTTATCTTAGAAGAAATGTGGCATTTATAATTAATAGTGCACTGTGGTGTAGTGGGTAAGGCCGCTGCCAGCAGTGCCACCATCCCATACGGGCACCGGTTCAAGTCCGGGCTGCTCCATTTCCAACCCAGCTCTCTGCTTTGCCCTGTAAAAGCAGTAGAAAATGGCCCAGGTGCTTGGGCCCCTGAACCTATGTGGGAGACCCAGAAGAAGCGCCTGGCTCCTGGTTTCTGATCTGCACAGCTTCAGCCATTGAGGCTATCTTGAGAGTGAACCAGTGGATAGAAGACCTCTCTCTCTCTCTCTCTCTCTCTCTCTCTGCCTCTGCCTCTCTGTAACTCTGCTTTTCAAATAAATAAATAAAATATTTTAAAAAATAGTGCATGTTTATGTTTAGATGATGTTAAATTTCCCAAGAGAACTTAGGGAAAATATAGTTGAAAATATAGTTTGGAGTCTGGGGTACTATATGAGTGTGACTTTCTGAACAGAATAAGCAATTAGGAGTTCAATCATATATATCCGTATTCTGCCCATGACACTCTTTATTTTACAGTAAAAAAAGATATCAAAGATGAGTAGTAGGAAAGATAAATACGTTTAAAATAAATATAAGCAAAATATTGTAGTAGAAAATAAATATGAGGGCTGGCATTGTGGTGTATTGAATAACGCCACTGCCAGCAACCCGGGCATCCCAGATGGGTGATGATTGATGTTCCAGCTGCTCACTTCCAATCAAGCTCTAAGCTAATGGTCTGGGAACAAGCAGCAGAGGAAGATGCACCTTTGCCATCCACATGGGAAGTTCCTGGCTTCCACTAGTCCTATTTTTGTCTATAATATATTGTGTAGCTGGTGCTAATCTTGGAATGTTGCCAAAGTCCAAAGGTAACCATTGCCACAAAGTGCTACATGCTATTTAAGGCCAACATGCATAGACACACACACACACAAATATCTGTACTTCGTTGTATCTTCATTTCATGCATTTATTCATTTAATGTCATATTATTGTTATGCAGACCCTTTAACTTGAATTAAAGAACAACTTGAGTTAAATATAACTCGATGTAATGCTTTTTGTTTGTTTGTTTTGTCTTTGAGAAACCTATGAATCAATTATGTAGATATAGTACAGATTTGAAACTCAGTGTCAAAAATCTTATCTTACATTCCAGACACATGTGTTCATGTCCCAATAGTATAGCAGCATATTTCACTTTATTTTGGTAATGAAAAATCAAAGAATCTACCAATACTATATGTAACTGGTTCTGCATTTCTACATAAAATATAGGCATGACAAGAAAAAAAAATGTAAAAAAAAAAGTTTAAGTGTGGTCTACAAATGCTTTTATAACCAAATAGTATTTTACCTTGAATTAAATTATTGTTCTCATTAACAGTGATCCATTGATAATTAAAGATGATTTAAAGCTATTTTATAAAATACACCAGTATTAATTTCCTATACCTACTATAATAAAATACCACAATCTTGGCAACTAAAACAAAATAAATTTATTCTCCCATGGAGAATTCTACAGGCTAGAAATATGAAATGAAAGTGTCACCAGGGTCATACTTCCTCTGAAGCGACTCAAAAATAAATCCTTTCTTGCCTCTCCCTAGCTTCTGATAGCCTGAGAAACCTTTGACATCCTTGGTTTGTGCCCACATCACTCCAATCCCTGCCTCCACCATCACATAACCTTTTACCCTCTGCATGTGTTTCTGAGTACATCCTCTTCAATGACTATCAGGACATAAGTCACTAAATTTAGGATCTGATATAAGTTCATATCAATTAATTATATCTGCAAAGACCTTAATTGTAAATAGGATACATTCTGAGGTTGTAAGTAGACATGAATTTTTTTTAACTTTTATTTAATGAATATAAATTTCCAAAGTACAGCTATGGATTATAATGGCTCCCCCCGCCCATAATGTCCCTCCCACCCGCAACCCTCCCCTTTCCCACTCCCTCTCACCTTCCATTCACATCAAGATTCATTTTTGATTCTCTTTATATACAGAAGATCAGTTTAGCAAACATAAAGTAAAAATTTCAACAGTTTGCTCCCATACAGAAACATAAAGTGAAAAATACTGTTTGAGTACTAGTTATAGCATTAAATCTCAATGTACAGCACACTAAGGACAAAGATTCTACATGAGGAGTAAGTGCATAGTGACTCCTGTTGTTGACTTAACAAATTGACACTCTTGTTTATGGCATCAGTAATCACCCTAGGCTCTTGTCATGAGCTGCCAAGGCTATGGAAGCCCCCTAAGTTCACCGACTCTGATCATATTTAGACAAGGCTATGGTCAAAGTGGAAGTTCTCTCCTCCCTTCAGAGAAAGGTACCTCCTTCTTTGATGACCCATTCTTTCCACTGGGATCTCACTCACGGAGATATTTCATTTAGTTTTTTTTTTTTTTTTTTTTTCCCCCAGAGTGTCTTGGCTTTCCATGCCTGAAATACTCTCATGGGCTTCTCAGCCGGATCCACATGCTTTTAGGGCTGATTCTGAGGCCAGAGTGCTGTTTAGGACATCTGCCATTCTATGGGTCTGCTGTGTATCTCACTTCCCATGTTGGATCATTCTCTCCCTTTTTGATTCTATCAGCTAGTATTTGCAGACACTACTCTTAGTAGACATGAATTTTGAGACTACACTAGTCTCCCCGTTACAATCATCAAAGTTTCTGGATATAATTAACATATTTGCAGGTCAGAATAATTATATTAACAGAGGAAACTATTTAACATTGCATATGTCTCTGTGTAAATTACATGTAATGATATTAGCACTTTTATATCTTGCAGGATGAAAATACACATTGGATTCAGGAACAATATAGAGTGCATTTTCTTTTCTCTTTAATTTAGCATATTTATATTAGTTAGTTTTCTGAGAGTATTAATTGTGCATTGAAATAAATCACTGGAATGGGACACTTAAATAAATCCCTAATAAATAACTAAATAACTAAAAATTAGCTGTAAAATATTTCAATATACTCTGCTCATTCAACAATTCTAAAAAGATAGCTTTAAATTTTTTGAAAACCTAAGTCAAGTGTAAAAATTTAAGAAACATATTATAGCAAGCCAAATAAATGATTTAATATTAGAAAACTCCAATACTATTATAGTTTTTAGTTAATTATAAACTAAATATGATACATGTTTGATTTTATTAGTCTCTAGGGAAATTAAAATCAAATCCTTAACAATGAAGTCACATTAACTAGAATGACTATTATAAAAATAAAGATAAAAACAAGCACTTAGAAGGGTTTGGAGACCTTGTAACCTTCATATATTGTAGATGGAATAATCACTTTGGAAAGAAGTTTAGCAGTTTCTCAGGAAAACCTAAATTTAGTATATTCTTAGCTAGTGCATTGCTAGGCATCTAAGCCAGGGAAATGAAAACATTCACAATCTGAAAAACAGAACATAAAGCAAAAAAAAAAAAAAAAAAAAAAAAAAAAAAGAGAGAGAGAGAGAAACACATTATGGTAAAATTGCTCAAAATAAAAGGCAAAGAGAAAATTATCAAATGTACTCAAAAAAAAAAAAAAAGCAAAGAAAAAAAGACAACTTCAAATGAGCAACAGTACAACTTTATATATAAATATATAATTTATATACCCTGAACCAGCGCTGTGGTGGATCAATTAAAACTGCTGCCTGCAGTGTTGGCATCCCATATGGCCACCGGTTCTAGTTCCGACCGCTCCACTTCTGATCCAGCTCTCTGCTATGGTCTGGGAAAGCAGTGGAAGATGGCCCAAGTCCTTGGGCCCCTACACCCACATGGGAGACCCAGAAGAAGCTCCTGGCTTTGGATTGGCTCAGCTCTGGCCTTTGTGGTCATCTGAGGAGTGAACCAACAGATGGAAGACCTTTCTCTCTGTATCTGCCTCTCCCACTCTGTAACTCTGCCTTTCATATAAATAAAAGTATATACCCAATAAAAATAACAATTTAAAAAATATAAAATGAAGATAATTTCAGGCAAAAAGAAGAGGATTCATTACCAACAAACTTACATTATGAGAAATATTAAGGGACTGGCATTGCTGTGTCGTGAGTAAAGCCTCTGCTCCTGTCTCCAGCATCCCATATGGGTGCTGGTTCCTGCCCTAGCTACTCCACTTCCGATCCAGCTCCTTGCTAAGGTGCCTGGGAAAGCAATGGAAGATGGCCTGAGTTCTTGGGCTCCTGAACCCCACGCGAGACATCGGATGAAGCTTCTGGTTCCTGGCTTCAGTCTGCCCCAGCCTTGGTAATTGCAGCTTTCTGTGGAGTGAATCAGTGTATAGAACATCTCTCTCTCTCTCTCTCTCTCTCTCTCTCTCTTTCTCACTGTCTCCCCCTCTCTGTAACTCTCATTTTAAAATAAATAAATAAATCTTTTAAAAAATTATTAAAGGGTTATATTCTCAGAGAAGGAAATTTATCCCAGAAGGTAATATGGAAATGCAGAAACGAATAAGAAGGTAAATGTAAATAAATATTGATAATGTAAAAACTGCAGATTTTACCTGGGATTTAGTCATAAAACTCATAAGAGCCAGGAGCAGAATAATTGGATTAAAACAGTTTTAAGCTTCCTGAACCATGTTGGGATCAGTAAATTAGTTGTAAGCATCAATGAACTTCTTTATCTAACGTGAAGGTTGAATGTAAATACAGTCATTGCTCAACATCCACAGAGATTGATTCTAGTACTCCTATGGGTGGCAAAACCTGAAAATTCTGAAGTCCCTTATATAAAATGATGAGGTATTTGCATATAACATCCATCCTCATGGATACCTTAAACAACCTCTAGATTCATTATAATATCCAATACAACACAAATGCTACATAACTAGTTGCTAAATTGTATAGTTTGAGTAATAATGACAAGGAAAAATAAGTCCATCTACGTTCAGTACATACCTAATTTGTTTTTCCAGAGTATTTTTTATTCATAGTTGATGTGAATCTACAAATGAATTCCACCAATACAGAGAGAAAATCACACTTTATTAATCCAAAAGAAGGGTGAAAAAAGAAAAATTCAGGTTGATCAAAAAATAATATATAGGAATAAAACAAATTAAAGTAGTATTTTATGTGTTCTAATTGAAATTTACAGCAATGGATGGGGTAAAGCAAAAATTTAGCATCTACTGTTTACATTAAGCACATCTTACATAGAAAATACAAAAACTTTAAGGATATAAAAGATAGAAGAAAGAAAATTTATCTGGACAAACCCTTAGAGAAAAGATGAATATTCCATAATATTAATAAAAGATTAATCCCTCAAAAAGTTTTCTAAATTCAAACTTATGTGAAAATAATATGACATGTTTATATGTTTAAATATAGGCAGAATAAGAAATAGAAATATTCACATCTACCAACACCTAGTAGAACATGTAAAAATGATCATAAAGTTATTTTTAATTTTTTAAAGATTTATTTATTTGAAAGGCAGAGTTACAGAAAGACAGAGAGAGATCTTCCATCTGCTGTTTCACTCCCCAAATAGTCGCACTTCAGAAGCTGAGCCTCTCTGAAGCCAGCAGCCATGAGTTAATTCCAGGTCTTCTACATGGGGGTAAGGGCCCAAGCTCCTCCTGGCTTCAGCCTGGCACAGCCCTGGCCACTATCGCCATCTGGGGAGTGAACAAGCAAATGGAAGATTCTCTCTCTCTCTGTAACTCTTTCAAATAAATAAATCTTTTAAAAAATCTTTAAAAATAAATCTTGAAAATGGAACTATACTTGACAGTTTTGATCTCTTTAGCACACTACATCAAATCACAGATATCATTTTTTTTCATGTAACCAAAATTTTTAAGGCTTAAACTGATTACAAGGGATCACATTTATTTAAGTAATATTCTCTTATGGAAATGGAAGTAAGTTGGAAATCAATTACAAAAGGCAATAATAAGATAACATCTAAAATATACTTCCTTTTTTTTTGGACAGGCAGAGTGGACAGTGAGAGAGAGAGACAGAGATAAAGGTCTTCCTTTACCATTGGTTCACCCTCCAATGGCTGCCACGGCCGGAGCACCGCACTGATCCAAAGACAGGAGCCAGGTGCTTCTCCTGGTCTCCCATGGGGTGCAGGGCCCAAGCACTTGGGCCATCCTCCACTGCACTCCCTGGCCACAGCAGAGAGCTGGCCTGGAAGAGGGGCAACCGGGAAAGAATCCAGTGCCCCGACTGGGACTAGAACCCGGTGTGCCGGTGCCGCAAGGCGGAGGATTAGCCTATTGAGCCTAGGCACTGGCTAAAAATATACTTCTAAATATGACACCAGTATAGAAGAAATCACACAGGAAGTTAGAACATGTTTGTGTATATGTAGATTATATGTGTATGTATATAAATAATAATGATTTATTTTAGAGACTATGAGACAGACCAGAGGTCCCATCTGCTGGTTCACTCCCAGAGTACCCACAAAGGCTAGGGCTAGGCAGGGACTGAAACTACGAACACAGTCCAGGTCTTTATCTGTAGAGTGAACCAGCAGATAGATGGTCTTGCTCTCTCTATTTGTGTTTCTCTCTGTTTCTCTGTCACTCACTGAAATGCTTTCAAATAAATAAATAAATCATCTTAAAAAGTGAAACTTTGGCAAGGCTCATCAAGAGAGAAAGCAAAGATTAAAAATGTCAGGAATGAAAAAAGAGACAACATTGGAGATTTTACAGTCAGTACTAAGAGAATAATATGATAAGAATAATAATAAACATTTACTTCAACATATTGAACAATTTTATGAAGTCCTTGAAAAATCTGACTTAAAAAACTGGCACAATAAAAAATAAAATATCGAAAGTATTCTACTAAAGCAACTGCATCCCTTGTTGAAATATTTTTAGTTTAGGACCAGAAATATTAACCTGTGAACTTTTCCAAATATTTAAATAGCAATCTCAATAATATAGTAGAAAATTATTCAGAGAATCTAAGATCGTACTTCCTAACTTACATTCTAATGTAACATATTCTCCACATCAAAATATTAAGAGAAAAATTATTTACAATCAATTTATTTCATAAATTTAGATTAAAAAGTGAAGCAAGATTTTTGCAGGAAATTAACTTTTTATAACAAGGAAAATTAAGAAAAATGCAAGTCATATGAGAAAAATAGTTGTAATATATTTATCTGGTAAAGGATCCAATTTAGATTATATAAAATAATCATACACATCAGTAAACAAAATGTTAAGAATTTGTTAGAAAATTAGGGAAATGATTTGAAAGGACACTTAAAAATAAGAATATCCATGTTAGGGCCTTCAACCTTCAACCCCAGAATCCCATATGAGCCTTGCTTCACATCCTGGCTATTCTACTTCCAATCTAGCTCCCTGCTAATGTGCCCAGGAAATCAACAGAAGATGGTCCAAGTACTTGGGCCACTACCATCCACATGAAAGAATCAGATATAGTTCAGAATCCTGTCTTTGGCCTGGTCCAGCCTGGGTTGTTGCAGCTTTTTGGGGAGTGAACTAGTGGATGGAAGATCTCTCTATCTCTGTCTTTCTCCCTCTCTCTTTCTCTCTCTCTCTCTCTGCCTGTAACTCTGGCTTTCAAATAAATAAATAAATCTTTTTAAAAAATAAAAAAAGAGTATCCAACTAGCAAATACAAAGATGAAAGGATGCTTCAGTTAGTTGCAAATAAAAATCACAAAATGACACCATTACATGTGCACTGGGATGACTAAGATGGAAAACAGAATATCAAATGTATGCATGGTTACGGGGAAGTTAGAATCCCAAACACGCTGATTAGAGTGAAAGGTTCCCTCTGAAAGTTATTTGGAATTATCTATTTATGCTCATCATTCTTATATGTAAATAGGCATATAATAAATTAAAATTAAAACAAATACAATTAAAATAGAGAAAAGGACTAGTAAGTTCACACAAACATTCTTTAAAATATCTAAAAATGTAAGCAACCAATTATTTAGTCATACCGGATGGATTAAATCAACTATACGCAGCAGAATTATAGTAGCTATTAAAACGAAAAATACTCCACAAGCAACAATCAGAAATTTCACCAACATGGTGCTAAGGTAAAAAAGGCAGAAATAAATATTGTTCCACAATTTCACTAACATATAGAGTCTAAAACAATACATAAATAGTTTGTGTTCTAGAAATCAGCATAATGCTTGCCTACGGTGGGGAAAAGTGACAGAAATTAGGAATAGAAGTACTTTTTGTGGTGGTAGTGACTAGAAAATCTGACACTTCATCATCCTGTGCATTTAAAGCTAATTGACATTCAAAATTGCTCATATAACTTGCTAAGAGTTTATTACAAAATATTATATTGCAGGAATACTTTTAAAAGTAATGAATTATGTTGGATATTGCTGCATAAATTTTTCTGAATAAATTTAATGTGTTTGCAGAACATGTTTCCATGTGTACTTTTATATATTTTTTATTTATGAAAATTAGAAATTTTTGTTAGAGAAATTGAGTACCATGCAGTTTCAATCACTATAACATTGTAGTGTATTTAGAAATCAGCTTGACTTTTCTTCCCCCCTTAGAGTCACTTTGTGTAATCTGGATCTTTTTTGGTTTTATATGAATTTTAGGATTGGGTTTTCTAAATCAGTGCCAAAATATCATTGGTATTTCAATAGAGATTGGACTTAATCTCTATTAGATTGCTTTAGGTACCATGGACATTTTAATGATATTAATTCTTCCAATCCATGAACACAAATATCTTTCCATTTCTTCTCTGATGATTTTTTTCATATCAATGTTTTACATTGATCATACATATCAATGTTTTACATCAATGTTCTACAGTTTTCATTGTGGATATTTTTTACTTTTTTGGTTAAATTTATTCCTAATATTTATATTTCTTGTGCGTATTATTAATTAGACTTCTTTCTTGGTTTGTCTTTCAGGAAAGTCATTATAGTTGTATAAAAATGCTGTTATATGTTGATTTTTTATCCTGCAACTTCACTAAATTGTTTCATCAGTTGCAATAGCTTTTGATGCAGTGTGTAGGTTTTTCTGTGTACAGCATTATGTTATCTGCAAACATAGATATTTTTATTTCATCCTTTCCAATTTTGATACCCTTTATTTCTTTCTATTCCTCCAACTGTTCTTGCTCATACTTCCAGTATTATATTAAGTAGAGTAGCGAAAGTGGACATCCTTGTCTTAATTGAGATCTGAGGGGAAATACTTTCAGCTTTTCACAATTTGGTATTATATTGGCTGTTAGTTTGTCTTATGTAGCCTTTACAATTTTGAGGTTGTTCTTTTTATACATAATTTGTTGAAGATTTTTATCATTTAAGTGTTTTGAATGTTTTCAGATGCTTTCTGCATATCTATTAACATGATCACATGGTTTTTATTGTTCATCATGTTAATGTGATTTACCATATTTATGAATTTGCATTCTGGAGATAAATGTCTCTCAATTGTGTTTTTTTGATGTAGCATTGGATTCAGTTTGTTAATATTTTATTGAAAATTTTTTTGCATCTATATTCATCAAGGATATTGATATCTAGTTTTCATTAGCATTGTCTATTTGGTTTTGGTATCACAATAATGCTGACCTCATTAAAACATTTGTCAGAGTTCCATCCTTTTCAATATTTATGAATATTTTTAAAGAATAAAAGAGGTATTTTTGCTTTAAAAGATTTCTAACATTCAGGTTTAATACCATCAGGTCCTGGACTTTTTTTTGAAGGGAGAACTTTAATTATGGCTTTAATCTTTTTACTTTTTATGGGTCTGTCTAAATTTTCTTTATCTTCTTGTTTTAATTTTGGTAAATCCAGTAATTTATCCATTTCTTTGAGATTTTTCCAATCTGTAGCATATAGTTTTGCATAGCAGTTTTTATGACCCCTTCTACTTCTGTAGTATCATACCTAATTTTATTTATTTAAGTTTTTTTCATTATTCAGGATACAGTTTTATTTTCATTGTTTCTCTTTTTAAAAAACTAGCTCTTTGTTTTCTAGATTTTCTAAATTTATTTTTTCAATTTCACTTATTTCTGCTCTTTTTATGCCTCACCTCCTTCTAATTTTTGGTTTTGCTTGTTCTTGTTTCTCTAAATTCTTGAGATGCAGATTAGATTATTTGTCTGATATCTCTCTATTTGTTAATTTAAGCAGTTATTGTTAGAAACTTCCCTCATAATGCTGTTTTTGCTGTATCACACAGGTTTTGATATTTTGTGTTTTCATTTGTTTCAAGAAAATTTTGGGTTTATTTTTAAATTTCTTTAGTAATCCATTAGACATTCAGGAACATCTATTTGTAAATTTTCTAGTATTTTAATTTCTTCAATGTTCAATTAATCATTCAGGAGCAGGTTGTTCAATTTCCAAGCATTCATAAAATTTCTCCTTTTCGTTGATTCTAGTCTTATTCCTTTATCATATGAGAAGAACTATGGCACTATTTCTATCTTTTTTAAAATTTACTGCAATTTTGGTCTTATATGTTCTATGTCAGAAAATGTTCCATGTGTTGATGAAAATAATGTGTATTTTATAGCTGTAGGTTGAAATGTTCTGTAAATACCTGTTAGGTACATTTGCTCAATAGCATGGTTCAACAATGACATATTTTTGTCAATCTTCTGTCTGTCCATTGATGTCAGTGGGTATTGAAGTACTACACTATTATTACACTGGAGTCTCTCCCTTTAGGTTTAATAATACTGCTTTATATATCTTGATGACTTTGTGTTTTATTTTATATATATATACATATATATATATATACACATATCTTCTTGATGAATTCATCTTTTAATCAATATAAGATGTCCTTGCATATTCTTGAGCAGGAGAAAATAGTAGTTGAAGAGGTTGCTACACAAGTTTCTAGGGTTGATGTTGAAGCTTTTGGATATGACACTTGGCTGCTTTGACCCAGTGAGCATAACCTTCTTCTTATGTGAGATTAACTCCTAAAATTTTTAGGTCAACATCTGTTAAACAAGCATTCTGATAGGTCATGAAATTAGCAGTCAGTTTTGGCTAGTGTGAAAAGGAAAGGAAGATGTGTTCAATAGCATTTCAGTGACACAATAATGAGCACAATGTCCATGAAATCGACTGAAATGAATACTGTAATAGTTCCGATATGTAGACTGCCTGTTTCTGATTGTGTTTTCATCATTGCTCTATGGATGTAATTGAGCAAATTTTGCTTCTTTGTGAAACTTTAGGTCTTCTAGAATAGAAGATCTTGTTTTAAAAAGGAGGAACATTTGTGTTGGAGAACACATTAAGGATTCCATTAAATTTAGGATTATTCATTCAGAATAGCTATTTGATGGTCTTCATGGCAATATAACAATAAGCAAAATGAGAGTTACTATACTGGAAGGGACAACTGACCACAATTATCATGAGAAAGTTGATTTGGTGTTGTGTATGCAGGGAGAAGTAGATAGTGCCTCAAGCTAAAGGAATTCTTTAAGATACCTCTTCCATGCTTTCATTGAGTCAAAATCTTACATGGTAATTGCAGGAGACACTATCTGACAAAGGCAATTGCTAACCAAAGTTTCAGAAACTTCAGGCATAATTTAGCACCCTGGGCCAGTGGCCAGTGCTCTTGACTGACTAGCTGAATTGCTGATACAAGTTGAGAGAAGTTTAGTGTAAGCAGCAAAAGGGGATATGAAGAATATCAGCTCTGATCAGGCTCAGGACAGTCTGCAACAACAAGGACAAAAGTTTGTCCTAATAATTTATCGGTTTTGTTTTCCCTTTAAAAAGTATGTGACCAGCATTTAAGAAGCCATAACATTAAGTGAGCTGTGAATTTAATGTAGGTCCTAAGGAGAACCTGAACATTAAGATGAAGATGCAAGCATTTATTATAGAAAAGCCCTGCTCAGCTACTGCAAACGGTGTCCTATTTTGTGGCTGGTTGCCAGTGTCTGTGTCTCTGTGCTTGAGGACTTTTTCTGGAAGCAGCTTTCTGTTGCATTCTTGTGTACACAGAGCAGTCCCTAAATAAACAATATTTTGGAGTTTATGGGTAAATATTCCAGTTCCCTTGCTTCCTAAGGAAGACAATTGTGAAGTGTGATTTTGTACCATTTTTACAGAGTTTCCCCTTGAATTAAGTTCCAGTGGCCCACCATGATAGCTGACTTTAACTATATCCTTTATGACTTCGTTTCCCCCTTCCTTATTATCTTCCTGCTTCTCCACAACAAATTATTTGGAGTGAGCCCTTTATCTTACCATCTCCTTCTAAGGAAAAATATAAAAGCAAGTAAAACACATCCAAATGCATGTGTTCACACACACACACACACACACACACAGTTTTTCACTGCTGATTATCATTGGAGGAGGTAGTTTCTATGCTATGCATAATGGTAGCATCTGAATAATTACTTTTAGGATCCTAATGTAATGGTATTTATAAATGAAAAAAATTTTCACTTTCAGTTTTCAGCTCATGAATATATAGAATGAATGTGAAGCATTTGTATAAATCTATATAAATATTATTTGATTTTATATAACAAATTACATTTCAGTTCATGAATATATAGAATGAATGTAAAGTTTTTATATAAATCCATACAAATACTATTTGCTTTTTTATAATAAAACTCAAATAACTACTTGACCCTAGTTGCCTTGATAAATTTCTCAAATCATATTCCTCAATAATGAATATTACCACAGTAGTTAATCCTCTGGTAAATCATGTAAGATCAAAGTATGCCTCAGAAAATCAGGTTAAAAGTATTACAAACACTGCAGTATTTGTTGATGAACATTGGTTTTATTTTAAATTTAACTCAGAGTAAGACTCTAGCAAAAATATGTTACTTATTTTTTCATTGTTTTTAAATAAAATTGACAAAATAACTGTGTTCACATTTTTATTAAATTATGGCTTTTTGCTTTTTAGCTGACACAAACTAGAATTTGTAGTTCAAATATGAGTGAAATAAATAACTCAATCAGTTACTTCAGAAATATAGATCTAGGGAAGCACAGTGCACTATTTTGCAATGATTATGATTTCCTTTATTCCTAATTAAGTTGAAATAGTGCATAGTTTATTAAGTTGATTTTCTTTTTCCTACTTTCATTTATTCTTACATAATGTTTCTAATATAAAATAAATACATAATTTTACACCAGTGTATTGCATTAGAATGTTTTAAGTTGAGTTAAAATACAAGTGCCATAATTATATTGTCTATGCAGTTGATCCTTTTTTATGACTAGGAAACTCAAAAGATAGCATGATATATTTTTTATCCAGTAATGTTATGAATGTAACTTCTGGAGTGATTATTAGAGTTGTTTTAATGTTAAGAAATGAAAGACAAAGCCAAGATAAACTCAAAATAAAATCTATCTGAATTCTGATTGACATGACTAAACAATGCGCATATTTCACTAATTTTATTTTACTATACAGTTTTTCTAAAAGGCATTTTTCTTAATGCAAAACAAATCTGCAACTAAATTACAACGACTGACCCATAATAAGGTGTATAATTATCACATATCCACTGCAGTATTCAACACCGTGAAGTGGGTGTTATTTTACAATCACCTTTTCAATAATTTCTTCTCCCCTTCTTTAAAATTCTCAAGATTGAATTGTTTTGAATGTTTTAAATGTCTAATAGCAGGAACATGCCCATTTGATATAATGGGTATAATGAGTATAAAGACCTAAAGAATTATACTCTGTGAAATGCTATCCTAGAAAAGCATGCTATTCATATTATGTAAACAGACATTTTAGAAAGTACTAGGATTCTGTTTTTCGTAAATGTTAGTATAATTTCTACCAAATCTTGGAGACCAAATAGAAAACTCTATCTTGACCCTCAAGTATTTTTTTTTTTTTTCCCATGGCCTTCAGAGACCTCTTTGATTATTAGCACAACATTTCCCCACCTCTTGGGTCTGCATTTATGCTTCAGTAGACTCATTTACATATAACATACTCACTCAGCAATACTGCAGAGCTTCACACACAAAAAAAGAATCTGTATTTGTGCAGAAAAACTAAGCACTAGTTAGATTTGATTTCTAAAATGTCCCCAGGTTCATTCTTTTCAGCACCCTTCTGGGCTTAGTTCTTTTTCTCTAACTCCTTGTTCTTGTTAATCTACTCTTATCCCCATATAGTTCATTTTTTCTTTTTCAAATAACAGTAAAATATCTGATCAACTTTATTCTGATTCATTTCTTTTTATATCCTATGCTTCATTCAAACGATGTTTATCTATAAACAGTTTATCATCAGAGTTATTTTGTCAGCATCTTGGAATGATCATTTGGGCATCAGAGTATAGGATAATTGAATACTAACTATACTTAGGAAGACCAAGTAATTTTTTTATTGGAGTCTGTAAACACTTTAGGCTAGTACGGAAAGTTAAATCATTGGTATTAAAATCATTCCAAATAACCTCAGACTTCCTCCTGTCAGGCAGTTTATGTTTTGTCCTTCATATAAGCTTTAATTAGATGGATCAAAATGGTTCTCAAGTCATAAATAAGGGAAAAAGTCAGCATGCATTTTTACACAAACAAGGGCAGAATGATTCAGATTAAGAGAGGTTGTAACCAAAAATGCAGTTTAGATTAAAACTAATTTTAATGTAAGTGAATTGAAATATGCAAATATATTTTGAAAACAGGCTGATGAAAGTGAATCTAAAAGCAGATCCTGAATCACAGCAGGATCTTTAGTATAATAGAGAAGTCAATGAGAAAAATAATTATAACTGTAAATCCATGGCTTATAATGGGTCTAAAGAAGTATTTCTTTCATGTAAATAAGGCTGAATTGCTTTTTTTAAACTAGTGGGAAATAGCTTAAAGAAAGACCATTAGGATGTTTCATTTTCTTTGTGCCCCAACCTCAGTTAGATGACAATTTAATTATGAATATGATGATTTATGACAGCAGTGGATACATATTAAGAGTAAATTTCCATCTTTTAAAGTGTAATTTGTATAATTGATTAGATTCATGTTTATAAATACACAGAGAATATTTAACAAATGTGCATATGGAAAATTGAGACTATTGCATTTTATGTACTGGACAAAAGGAAAGTATAAGGATAGTGATAAGAAAGACACTATTTTGCCTACCACAATTACTCAGTTGAAACAAATTTTCTTTCTTTGTAAAGTTGTTGCTAAGCTGTGTGAAGCAATTCTGATGATCAAACAACTTTATAAATATTTTCAAGGGATTTCATGATGATCTCAAATACTACAAAAAAGTAACAGAACATACTTTTTAAAATAAGTAAGTGTTGAATTCTGATGTGACATGACATCCAAATCTTGTACTGTTTCAGTCTTTGACTGAGAGGTTACCTTAGGGAGTAAAGCATATGATCATTTTCAATAAAATCAATTATTATCAGAAGATCTGTTTTGCATATTTTTTTTTAACATTTCAGTTATCATGGGTAAAATATGCAAGTAAGATATATAAATAGTAAAATTGAGAACATTAAAAATCCATGTTTTCCTTTTTGTCTAGTGGGATAAAATATGAATTGCTACTTAACAGAAATTTAATGTCAGTAAAATTCCAGAAAAACAACTAAGGTCACTTTCTAAAAAGAGGCTTTATTTATTTAATAATCATGATCAAATGTTAAAAACATGTGGAATTCCTCTTATACATTATCTAATTAATACATATGAATATTTATAATTTATTTATGAATTTTAATTTGTTTAGAACTGAGTTATTGTGGTTAACTTTTTCCCCTACTGTTGATTTTTTAAAAATGTATCTGTCATACCTCACTTGAAACAATAAGGATGGAGACACAAGAAAATGTTGCTTACTTTGCTTAGAAACAAAGGCATAACTTAGATGTGATGATCTGAATACATTGTGACAAAGGAAATAGCACGCATTTGGTATATATTCTTGGTTTCTGACACAAGCCTTCCAAAATCTTTGTAACTTCCTGACTTGTGGGTTTGATAGGAGCGTTTTAGCAGAGGTGTTTAAACCCTAGATTTCCTGGGTAATATGAATATTTCTGTTCTAAGGAAACAGTATGTGGTGGGTTCTTGCATAGCTTTAGGATAAAGGCTGATCACCAGAAAGAATAATTCATGATTATAAGCCTGGTACTTTCAATCTTACACGGTTCTCTCTGGAGGGAAAAAGGAGCTTGAGGGAGTAAACAATCCACTATACCTATGTGATGATCTCATGCTGCGGCTCACTAGGCTAATCCTCCGCCTGCGGCGCCGGCACATGGCATTCTAGTCCCTATCGGGGCGCCAGATTCTGTCCCGGTTGCCCCTCTTCCAGGCCAGCTCTCTGCTGTGGCCAGGAGTGCAGTGGAGGATGGCCCAAGTACTTGGGCGCTGCACCCCATGGGAGACCAGGAGAAGCACCTGGCTCCAGGCTTCAGATCAGCACAGTGCACTGGCCGCAGCGCACCCGCTGCGGCGGCCACTGGAGGGTGAACCAATGGCAAAGGAAGACCTTTCTCTCTGTCTCTCTCTCTCTCTCTCACTGTCCACTCTGCCTGTCAAAAGAAAAAAAAAAGGAAAAAAAATGAACACACCAATGAGCTGTGATGATGTCTGATCCTATCTACACTGGTGAAGTTCTTTTGCTCAAGATGTGTGCTTCTCTATCTAGACATTCTATTGTCTCCTCTTACAGTCGGCTGTATGACAAACCAGTGAACACACTTGCTTAAGTTCCATGAACTACCATAGGAAGTTATCAAACATAACAAGCATGTGGGTATCTTTGGGACCTAGTAGTTGCTACTGGAGTCTGAAATGAATGGAAATCTTGTGGGTAAAAGCCCTTCATCTGCAGAATCTACTAATTCTTTGATAAGTAGAATTAGAATTTAATTATATTCTAGAAACACAGAAGGTATTCACAGAAACCATAATTTCTGGGTATCGAAAAACAAACTTATTTGGTGTTATTAGTATGTGAGTATAAACGCAGTTTCCCTTTATACATTCTGTTTTGTTAAGTTAAGGGTATGCATTATTTCAATAATTCATCCAAAATAAATGGACATTTTTCAGGAGAATTTATCTGGATAACCAAGGATAAGTAATGTTTTGAAAATCTATTAATAAAAAAGACGAGTCCAGGAAAATTTGCATGTAAAGTAATGTGAATATGTTATTTACCCTTTATAAAAAGGAAATCAAGTCACATGATTTGAAATTCAGATGACCTAAAGTAATTTTATTTTAAACAGTAAGTGGAAAGATTTTAGCTTAGTTACAAGTTACACAAATTGGGGAAGAAAGGAGAATAGAAGAATTTAAAAAAATGTAAAGACAAGTTATCATTGTGTCCATAACCCATAATGGAATGCCAGAATCTGAATCACAACTCTCCTCATGATTCCAATTTCCTTGTAATGTATACCTGGGAGCTAGCAGGAGTGGCGCCAAAAGATGGATCCCTGCCACTCACATCAGAGGCCCAAAATTGAGTTCCTGGTTTCTGGCTCCTGGTTTCAATTTGACCAGCCCAGGTTTGGGTACTTGAAGAGTGAACTGAGAGATGGGAGATCTCTCTGCCTCTCTCTTACTCTATTTCTTTGTCTTTCAAATGAATGCAATAATTAATTTAATCAATTAAGTGTTGTTTAAAAGGGAAATAGTTTCAAGAAGAAAGTACAATGGAAATTAGAAAATATATTGAGACAAATGAAGATGAAAGCATAACATGCACAAAATGGGGTGTAGTGTTGAGGAAAACTTACAACTATAAGCACATTAAAAAAAGAAATATCTCAAGTGAAAAATCAACTTTACATTTTAATGAACTGTAAAAAACAAGTTAAACACAAAGCTAACAGAAGAATAAAATACTAGGGGTGAGAATAGAGGTAAATAAAATAAAGAACAGACAAGCTGTAGAAAATCAATGAAACCAAGAGATGGCTCTTCCTAAAGATTATCAGCACTAACAACCTTTCAATTAAATTGACTAAAAGACAAAGTACTTTAAATCATAAATAAAATTGAGAATATTAGCACTAATTTTACCTAATTAGAAAAGATTATAAGACAGTAGTATAAATAATTGTACAAAAAAAATAGGATAACTTATATGAAATGATTGAACTCATAAAAAAACACAGATTACCAAAACAAAAATCATGAAGAGAGAAAATCAGGATGGACCTATAATTAGCAAAAGATATTGGATTAATAATTTAAAATTTATCAACAACAACAAAACACACCTAAGAAACTAATGGATTCATTAGTGTATTCTACCCAACATTTGAAGAAGAAATGACCGTCAAACTTTTTCCATTTTTTCAGAAAAGTTAAAGAACAGAGAATGTTTTTAAACTTATACTAAATTATTTCTTTTTCTTGTCTAATTGCTCTGGTTAGAATTTACAGTATTGTATTGGATAAAAGTGATATCTTTGTCTAATTACTCTTAATACCAAATCCAGACAAAAGCAATACAAGAATGAAAGAACAAGAGAATATTTCTGATAAATAATTTTTAAAGATTTATTTATTTATTTGAAAGGCAGAGTTACAGAGAGGAAGAGGCAGAAGGACAGAGAGAGATTTTCCATTCGCTGGTTCACTCCCAAATGGCTGCAATGGCCGGAGCTGGGCCGATCAGAAGCCGGGAGCCAGGAGCTTCTTCTGAGTCTCCCACAGGGGTGCAGCATCCAAGAACTTGGGCCATCTTCTACTGCTTGTCCAGGCCATAGTAGAAACTAGATAGAAAGTGGAGCAGCCAGGACTCGAACCATTGCCCATATGGAATGCCAGTGCTTCAGGCCGGGTCTTTAACCCGCTGTGCCACAGCACTAGCCCCATCTGATAAATACTGATATAAAAATCCTCTAATACTAGCAAACTGAATTTAACTACACATTAAAAGAAGAAGATAAAAAGACTCTAATGAAGTAGGAATTGTTCCTAGTATGAAACTTTAGTTCTACAGGGAGAACCAAAAGGAATGCATAACATTAAAAGAAGGAAGAAGAAAACTCCTAACTAACTCAATTGATGTCTAAAAATCACTTGGTAGAATCCAACATTATTTCATAATACAGACACTCAAAAAAATATAAGTAGAAGGAAACTACTTCAACATAATAAAGGGTATACATAAAAAACAATAGCAGTGCAGGTGCTGTGGCATAGCAGGTAAAGCCACCGCCTGCAGTGCCGGCATCCCCTATGGGCGCCAGTTTGAGAACTGGCTGCTCCACTTCTTCTCCAGCTCTCTGCTATGGCCTGAGAAAGCAGTGGAAAATGGCCAAAGTCCTTGGGACCCTGCACCCATGTGTGAGACCCAGAAGAAGCTCCTAGCTCCTGGCTTCGGATCGGTGCAGCTCCAGTCCTTGTGGCCATCTGGGAAATGAACCAGGGGATGGAAGACCTCTCTCTCTCTCTCTCTTTCTCTCTCTCTGCCTCTCCTCTGTGTAACTCTTTCAAGTAAAAATAAATCTCTTAAAAAAACAATAGCTGGAAACATGCTCCATGATAAAAGTCTGAAAGTTTTTCTTCCAAGATGAGGAACAAGGAACAAGACAAAGATACCAGTTTTATTCAATACAATATTGAAATCGTAACCAAAGTAATCAATTAAGAAAAATAAATTAAAAGCATCCAAATTAGAAAGGAAGAAATAAAAATATATGTCTCTTCACAGACAAAAGAATCCAGTATTTAGAAAATTCTAAAGATTCCAGACACAGAAGCACATACATACGCACAATTAAAATGAAGGATATAAAATTATTACTCAAAGCCAGTCATGTATTTCCATAAACCAACAATGAACAACTAGGAAAATATGTTTAAGAAAGCACTCCATTTATAATAACATCAAAAAGAATAAAATAGTTAGAATTAAACTTAAGATGTGAAATTATCACATACTACAAAATGTTATTACAGAAACATCATTGATATTAGACATTAATAAATAGCAGATGTTCATAGGTTAAAAGTTTTAATATTGTTAAGATTTCACCACTACTCAAAGTAACATATAAATTTAGTGTAATCTCTACCAAAATCCCATTTTTTCCCAAAGAGTATAATTTATTCAAAGATTTGTGTGAAACTTCTAAGAAACCACAAATACTCAACACTACATTGAAAAATGTTCAACAACCTGAAATTCTGGGCAATGTAAATAAAAACCACACTTAAATGGATATTATTTAAAAGAAGAGAGAAAAGACAATGTAGAGAAACTGGATCCTTTGTACATTGTTGTAGGAATATAAAGTGTTGCTTATATTGTGCAAAACAAGATAATAGTCCTAAAATATTAAAAATGCAATGATTACATCTGCAGCAACTCCATTTCCAGGTATTTTACAAACAAGAACTAAACCAGATATTCTTATGCTAATGTTCATAGCAGCAATATTTACAATAGATAAGAAGAAGAAATTAATATTTATTGATAGAGGAATGGAAAAACAAAATGTGGTATCACACATAAAGAAATATGGTTCAGGTTAAAAAAATATTCTGATTCATGCTTCAACATGGATGGACTTAAAGACAATATATATGTTCAGTGAAATATCCAGACAAACATTTATGTTTATATTAATGCCAACATCAGATACCTAGAAAAGTGAAATCCAGAGACACTCAAAGTGGTAATTGACAAGGTTGGTGAGGTTGGGGAGAATGAGGAATTATTGGGTAATTGGTACACAGTTTCATCTTTAGAAGCAAAGAGTTATGAAGGTAAATGATGGTGATAGTTGCACAAAAATGTGAATAAATTGAATGCTGCCAAACTGTACTCTTAGGCTTTAATGTTCTATGTATTTTGTCAACCTAAAGTTCAAAGATTGGAGGAAAAGAGAGAAAAGTGAACAGATAGTCAAATTACAGATTTTAGAGAAGAAGAGCAGTGAGCAAATCTCAAATACAGTTTACAAAAAAGGCAAATTTGGCCGACAGCATGGCTCACTTGGCTAATCCTCCGCCTGCGGCGCTGGCACACTGAGTTCTAGTCCCAGCTGGAGGCAGGATTCTGTCCCGGTTGCCCCTCTTCCAGTCCAGCTCTCTGGCCCAGGAGTGCAGTGGAGGAAGGCCCAAGTGCTTGGGTCCTGCACCTGCATGGGAGACCAGGAGAAGCACCTGGCTCCTGGCTTCAGATCGGCACAGCACTGGCCATAGTGGCCATTTGGGGGGTGAACCAATGGAAGGAAGACCTTTCTCTCTCTCTCTCTCTCTCTCTCTCTCTCACTATCTAACTCTGCCTGTCAAAAAAGAAGGCAAATTTGAAGAGAAGACAGAGATGTGTGGGTGTATGTGTAAGGATTATTTGTGGTAGCAAACTACAGAGAACAAAAATATCAGAGACTTAAGAAATAGTTATCCTTACTACTTCTTTAAGTCTGAAGGTATGAAATTTCATTAAATTATATGGAATTTTATTTCACAATCTACTCCAGGTGCCAAGCTTCCTCCAGTTTCTGCTCCAGCATGTGTGACCCTCATGCTTATTGTCCAAGATAAATTCTAGGACTCATACATCTTAAACAGCAAAACCAAGGAATGAAAGAAGAAGGAAAAGGATATATATGTTTTTAAAATAATTTTTATTTATGTAAGTTGAACAAATTTAATGTATTTCAAATACACAGATTTAGGAGCATAATGATGCTTCCTGCTCCGCTCCCAGCCATGCTCCCAGAGTCCCTCCTTCACATCTTACTTTTAATTTTTATAGTGAATATTTTCAGTTTATTTTACAATCATAAGCTTAAACCTCCACTAAGCAAATATTTCAACAAATAGTAAGAAGAAGAGGAAAAAAAAGAAAAACACTGTTTCTCAACCATAGAGACAAGGGCTGTGGACAATAATCAATCTCAAAATGTAAATTTTGCTCATATATATTCCATTTTTTTACTCTTTAAATATAACTTTAGGAACTTTTTAGAAGAGCTCTATGACTTGCACTTACACCAATTTAATCAGAAGATGAGCACATGACCACATTCATCTGCAAAGGATAATAGGAAAAGTATTCTCTATGATAGTTATCATTTGTCTTTCTTAAAAGTAATATTAAATGGTGAAAAAAACCAGCTAGGAAAATTTTTGTGCTATGTAATTCACAGAAATGGAGACAGAGTAGACTTACAGGGGAAGCAGAGTACACCATTAACAGTACTCTTAATCTTGCTGCCCATTTGGCTTCTGAATTTCCAACTTTCCCCTTCTTCTCTTGTAGCCACATAATCTGGCATTAGCTTTTTAAAGCTTAGGACCCCTTTCCACCCATAAACGTGTGCATGTATGTGGAATGCCTGTCATGGTCTCCCTACATTTAGAGCAGATTTGTGCCCATCCTACCATCATCACATCTTCTGTTCCTCTGTGGCAGTTTCCTATTTCCTATATATTTTTATATGAAGTTGTTATATTTAGCGAATGAAATATGGGACAACATATTAATTGGAATTTCAGATTAACAATGTATATATTTTACGTGTATATACACATATGTATATTTATATAAATATATAATGTTAAAATAAGATTATATATACTAGTATATGTATGGATCTTGCATAGAAATTTTGTAAAACTTATGCACTTTAGAGCACTTTTTTCAGTCTTCAGTTACATTGTTTATTATGTAATTATCTGTATATTATCTTTTTTTTTTATTTTTTGACAGGCACAGTGGACAGTGAGAGAGAAAGAGAAAGAGAGAAAGGTCTTCCTTTTGCCATTGGTTCACCCTCCAATGGCCGCCGTGGCCGGTGCGCTGCGGCCCGCGCACCACGCTGATCTGATGGCAGGAGCCAGGTACTTATCCTGGTCTCCCATGGGGTGCAGGGCCCAAGCACTTGGGCCACCCTCCACTGCACTCCTGGCCACAGCAGAGAGCTGGCCTGGAAGAGGGGCAACCGGGACAGAATCCGGCGCCCCAACCGGGACTAGAACCCGGTATGCCGGTGCTGCAAGGCGTGTATATTATCTTTCCCTTTAAAATGTAATTTTACTTAGGCTTGACCAATACAGTATTTCTTGGACTTAAGGTAGAACAAACTCAGTAAATTCTTGTCTCATAAATATAGTTGCAGCTATTACTAACACTGTTTAAAATTACTTGATAAGCTAGTTAATATAACAAAATAGTACAAAAGGAGGAAATATTCCATGAGAAAAATACCACAAAAGACATGGTTCATGTAGAAAATCAAGGAATTAAAAATGTTCAGGAATTAATATATCATTGGGAGTGGTCCCTGGCAATGAGTTAGTTAACATTTATGAAGCATTTATTTCAATTTATATTCTCTCCTATAGGGATTGATCTATAGTATAATACTGAAAATATATATATTAAGGATTACATATGTAGAAGAATCACATTTTTATCCTTCCAGTTAATTGCATTTGACTAATAAAATAAAATTAAACTCAAGAGAAAGCTATATTATGGTAAAATGGTAGAAAAATATTATTATAAAGGCATATATGTTTATCTTACTGTTACATATTAATTTAATTCCTCTAAAACTTCAAATGCATATTTATTGAACTTGGATAAATATTTTCAAAATCTATTTGAATCCACAAACATGTAACAATTAAAAGCAATTTTAGCCATAAAGTGATGAGAGACAACTAGCTTAATAAGCTTAACCAAATTATTTTCATAGTGTAATAATTATAAAATTCTGTAAGTACAAAATAGATCAAGGGAAACAAATAGAAATCTCTGAAAGCAATGTTCACAATTACTTTAAACAAAAAGCTTATTATTTATGGTATTTTAAGGAGAAAATTTATGAGAGCAAGTAATGATTTATATTTTGTAGTAGGCCCTGCATCCTTCCCTTGACAAATAGAGAAGGAAGATTGAGTGTCCAGAAACTGTCATTAGGCACATGAGCGATGTTCTGAAAAGAATTATAATGGTGTCTTTCGGGGATGAAGAGCAGGGAATGATGGGAAATAACAGAGACAGTTTGGCATATGTCTTGAGGGGAAAGATTTAGAGAATAAGAGAATTGAACAAATAGGGTGTTCAAGGAGATTCTGTGAGAAAAATTCTTTCAAGGAGATTTAAAACTAAAGCTCTACACTATTCTTCAAAGTTTTGATTGTGGTATCTTGAAACAACATAGAGAATGGCTAATGAGGAGTCAGAGATTTAAAACATCCTTATTGTAAAAGATTATTTTCAAATAATTGCAGAAAAATAAATGTTCATCATTTGGTTTAAAATATTGAAAAATTTGAGGATGAAGTATATTAAAATTTCTATTTCACACTATCAACAAACAAAAATTCCAGAAGTTGGAGAGTTAAAAATAGAACATACAGGAAAATATAACAGAAGTAAATATAACAGAAGTAAATGAATATTTAGCAGTACTAATATAAGGGAAGCTTTGCTGAGCATCAATAAAAGAAAAGTTTAGGTATGGATGTATGTGATTAATAGATTCAATGAGCTACAGAATTAAAATAGCAATATTCAAAAATATGTAGATACCAACATAGCATGCTACGAAACAGTTTATAATTGCAACAATAATATTAAATAATTGACTAAACACCTTAATATATAAAAAAATAAGAAAAGCTTTAAATCTCTGTATAAAATCTGACCAGAGAAGGAAAGGCAAAAGAAGAACTGCACATAGCTGTCATTAAATAACAAAAGAAAAATCTTTTTAAAAAATGAAATAGAATTGGGTGGGCATTGTGGTGCAGCAGGGTAAGCTACCACTTGGGACACTCCCATCTTGAATCATAGTGCTGGTTTCTATCCCACCTTCTATTGTTCTGATCCAGCTTCCTGCTAATCATTGTGGAAGGTAACACATAATGGTTCAAGTTCTTGGGACCATGCTACCCATGTGGTACCCCTGGATGGATCCAGGCTCCTGGTTTCATCCTGGCCCAATCCTGGAAATTACAGGCATGTGAAGAGTCAATCAACACGGAAGATCTCTCTCAATCTCAGTCTCTGTCTCTGTTTCTGTCTCAGTCTCTGTCTCTGTTTCTCTTTCACTCTCCTTCCCTTTCTCTGAACTTAAAATAGGTGAAAATAAATACATATGCTTTAAAAATTTAATAGAAATAATAAGACTAATAATTAGGAAATATAAAAATTTTATAAGTAATTCAGGTTACATTGATAACTATTTTTAACCCATAATCCCAGATCCAAGTATTGCATAATTTTTGCTCTCAAATGATCTGGCAAATTAGTTGCATCTTTTTGCCCCCAAAGGAGCTGCAGATAGACATAACTTCTAAGAATATATCCCAAATTAACAATATTCCTTATAAATATTTCTTAATTTCTGATAAGCAGAATAATTCTTAGATCTGAATAAGGCCCTGTCCTGGGCCATGTACTTAAAATGTTCTGCATTTCAAACACACACACACACACACACATACATACCATACACACCCTTGCATGCACAAACTGATGCATGGAAGTCCTCCCTCCTATCTCACAAGAAGAGAAAAGCTGAACAAACTGAAAATCAATGACAGAAAAGTAAGGAGACAGTGAAAATCAGCACCATAGAAACTGGAGAGAAACTTGCAAAGAAATGGCACTGAAGGCAACTTCCATGGAGCACAAGCTGGAGGATCCATGAATTGGGAGTAAAATTCAAATAACAATTCTGTTGAATTGCTGTGGGTTGAGTGTGCACTGGAATAAGGAGAAACTCATTGCTTCTTGGCCTTTTGGCTAAGAACATGTGTAAGCAAGAGAAACTGCTGGTGACCACAGTGCACGGGCGCAGAGAAGAAGCTGAATTTCTCCGGGGTTTTCCCTTTAGCAGTTATACTAGGATTTCAAAATTACTCTCACCAAAATAAGCTTGTTTTAATTCAATTTTTCCACAAATATTGAAGTTCACTTGTAAAAATAAAATAATAGCTTGAGAGTAAGGGAATGGATAAAGCTACACCATGTTAATCAATAGAAACCTGTATTAATCTCAAAGCAGATTCTGTAATGAGGAAAATTATCTGGGATATAGGAGGAGGAGGAAGAAGGTTTGGGGCATGGATAGGAAGGAGGGTAGGGTGGGAAGCATCACTAGCTTACTAAATCTGTATATATGAAATACATTAAACTTGTATAACTTCAATAAAATTAAAAAAAAACTGATAATGTGATGAATTTTTCAAGAAGAAATAGCCATCCTTAACATAGCTACACACTTAACAAGGGAGTATCAAAATATGTGCAACATGGTACTGGTACAGAAACAGATGGATAGACCAATGGAACAGAATTGAAACACCAGAAATCAACCCAAACATCTACAGCCAACTTATATTTGATCAAGGATCTAAAACTAATTCCTGGAGCAAGGACAGTCTATTCAATAAATGATGCTGGGAAAATTGGATTTCCACGAGCAGAATCATGAAGCAAGACCCCTACCTTACACCTTACACAAAAATCCACTCAACATGGATTAAAGACCTAAATCTACGACCTGACACCATCAAGTTACTAGAGAACATTGGAGAAACCCTTCAATATATTGGCACAGGCAAAGAATTTCTGGAAAAGACCCGGGAGGCACAGGCAGTCAAAGCCAAAATCAACTATTGGGATTGCATCAAATTGAGAAGTTTCTGTACTGCAAAAGAAACAGTCAGGAGAGTGAAGAGACAACCGACAGAATGGGAAAAAATATTTGCAAACTATGCAACAGATAAAGGGTTAATAACCAGAATCTACAAAGAGATCAAGAAACTCCACAAAAACAAAACCAACAACCCACTTAAGAGATGGGCCAAGAACCTCAATAGACATTTTTCAAAAGAGGAAATCCAAATGGCCAACAGGCACATGAAAAAATGTTCAAGGTCATTAGCAATCAGGGAAATGCAAATCAAAACCACAATGAGGTTTCACCTCACCCCAGTTAGAATGGCTCACATACAGAAATCTACCAACAACAGATGCTGGCGAGGATGTGGGGAAAAAGGGACACTAACCCACTGTTGGTGGGAATGCAAACTGGTCAAGCCACTATGGAAGTCAGTCTGGAGATTCCTCAGAAACCTGAAGATAACCCTACCGTTCGACCCAGCCATCCCACTCCTTGGAATTTATCCAAAGGAATTTAAATTGGCAAACAAAAAAGCAGTCTGCACCCTAATGTTTATTGCAGCACAATTCACAATAGCCAAGACCTGGAACCAATCTAAATGCCCATCAACGGTAGACTGGATAAAGAAATTATGGGATATGTACTCTTTAGAATACTATACCGCAGTAAGAAACAACGAAATCCAGTCATTTGCAACAAAATGGAGGAATCTGGAACACATCATGCTGAGTGAAATAAGCCAGTCCCAAAGGGACAAATACCATATGTTCTCCCTGATCGGTGACAACGGACTGAACACCAAAAAGGAAACCTGTTGAAGTGAAATGGACACTATGAGAAACGGTTACTTGATCAGCATAGCCCTGACTGTTAATGAACAACTTAATACATTATCCCTCTTAGTAGTTTTTTTGTCTGTTCTACTTAATATGACTGGCTTAATTCTGTAATTAATACACAGTTATTCTTAAGTGTTGAAATTTAACTGAAATGTGATCCCTGTTAAACATAAGAGTAGGAATAAGAGAGGGAAGAGATGTACAGTTTGGGACATGCTCAAGCTGACTTGCCCCAAATGGTAGAGTTAGAAACATACCAGGGGACTCCAATTTAATCCCATCAAGGTGGCATGTACCAATGCCATCTCACCAGTCCAAGTGATCAATTTCAGTTCACAATTCATCATAATGAAAGGAATAAGAGTCAAAGGAAGCACATGAACAAGTCTAGTACCTGCTAATACTAACTGATAGAATAAATAAAGGGGAGAGTGATCCAACATGGGAAGTGAGATACTCAGCAGACTCATAGAATGGTGGATGTCCTAAACAGCACTCTGGCCTCAGAATCACCCCTAAAGGCATTCCATCTGGCTGAAAAGCCCATGAGAGTGTTTCAGGCATGGAAAGCCAAGACACTCTGGCAAAAAAAAAAAAAAAAAAAAAAAAAAAAAAAAAAAACCACCCTAAATGAAAGATCTCTGTGAGTGAGATCCCAGTGGAAAGAACAGGTCATCAAAGAAGGAGGTACCTTTCTCTGAAGGGAGGAGAGAACCTTCACTTTGAATATGACCTTGTCTAAACAATATAAGAGTCGGAGAACTCAAGGGGTTTCCATAGCCTTGAAACTCATGACTGGAGCATGGGGAGATTACTGATGCCATAAACAGGAGTGTCAATTTGTAAAGTCAACAACAGGAGTCACTGTGCACTTACTCCTCATGTAGGATCTCTGTCCTTAATGTGTTGTACATTGAGACTTAATGCTATAACAAGTACTCAAACAGTATATTTCACTTTGTGTTTCTGTGGGGGTGCAAACTGTTAAAATCTACTTAATGTATACTAAACTGATCTTCTATTAAAAATAAAAAAAGAAATTATCAATTCCCAACTTGACTCTCACTGGGATTAAACATGACAATAGGTCTGATCTGATTTCATCATCATTTAAAAAATCATCTATTATTTTGCACTTTATGTGTCTGTGTGGGAGCAAACTGTTGAAATCTTTACTTAATGTATGCTAAACTGATCTTCTGTATATAAAGAGAATCGAAAATGAATCTTGATGTGAATGAAAGGGGAGAGGGATTGGGAGAGGGGAGGGTTGTGGGTGGGAGGGACGTTATAGGGGGGAAGCCATTGTAATCCATAAGCTGTACTTTGGAAATTTATATTCATTAAATAAAAGTTAAAAAAAATAATAAAAAAGAAAAATTAAACAAAAAAACAACAAAATATGTGCAACGAAATTGAAGGAACTAAAAAGAGAAATAGAGAAATTCACTTATAGTTGGTTAATTCAGCAACCCTCTCAATAATTGATGGAATAAACAGCAGAAAATTAATAAGGATATAGTTGACACAGCACCATCAATTAACTTGATTTTATGGACATTTACAGAATACCCTATTCAAGAACAGGTGAATACAAGTTCATCTCAAACTCACATGGAACATTAACCAAGATAGACCCTATTCTGGGCCACAGAACATATTTTAAAAGAGTAAACACCACACAAAATATGTTCTCAGAACACAATGAGAATTAAAACTAGAAGTCAATAACAGAACAGTATCTGGGAAATCCATATTTATTTGGAGATTAGATAATACACTTCTAAATAACAGATGAATCAAATAAAATGTATGAAAAATTCTAAAAATATTTTAAATAAATGTCTCCTGCAGAAGAATTTCAAGCAATTTATTCACTAGTTAGTTATTCTACTCAAAAGGAGATGAATTGTAAATATCTACCTGTTTACACAGTAATCTATTTCCAAAGATGACACTAAAGTAAAGAGGAGCCGGAGCCGCGGCTCACTAGGTTAATCCTCCGCCTGCAGCGCTGGCACTCCGGGTTCTAGGGTCAGGGCACCTGCACTCTAGGGTTCTGGATCGGGGTGCCGGATTCTGTCCTGGTCGCTCCTCTTCCTGTCCAGCTCTCTGCTCTCTGCCGTGGCCCGGGAGTGCAGTGGAGGATGACCCAATTCCTTGGGCCCTGCACCCACATGGGAGACCAGGAGAAGTACCTGGCTCCTGGCTTCGGATCAGTGCGGTGCACCGGCCGCAGCGGCCATTGGAGGGTGAACCAATGGTAAAGGAAGACCTTTCTCTCTGTCTCTCTCTCTCTCACTGTCCACTCTGCCTGTAAATAAATAAATAAATAAATACAGTAAAGGGGAAAAAAGGAAACCGTAAACACCATTTCAAAAGTCCAGTGATTTTGTTAAACATTGATGTCATAAATCATGAGGAAATTATATGATATCTTACCTCTGTGGCCATGATTCCAGAAAAAGAAAACCTCAGCCTAATAATATATGGAAAACATCAGAAAAATTCTAGTAGATCATTCTGAAAAAATAGCTGAGGATTACCTGTTAATACTGGCAAGGTCATTAAAACAAAGTCCATAAAACTGTCACAGCCATGAGGAATTTAAGGAGACCTGATGGCTAAATGTAATTTTGTGTTTTGTGTTTCTGGAAGAGAAACTGACAAAAGACTAAGAGTATCTGATAAAGTAGGGAGCTGATTCATTAATTGTAATAGATGTAGCATCTTAACAGAAGCCATACAATAATAATAGGAGAAACTGAATGTGTGGTATTTGAAGACCCTCAATCTTTTGAGTTTTTCTAAAATCCCCTACCATCTAACTCACACACAGAGACACACACACACACCCCGACTTGATCCTTTACTTCAGATCTGGTGATCAGTAATGTCAGTGAGGGCTTTGAACATTTGCTCATACTATTGAAGTCCCAGGGAACTGCTTTTCCCTGTTTTAAGGCTGCAAAATTCAAGGGTGACTATATAAAATTGCCATGAACATGGTTCTTCTAACAACATCAGAAAAACATGTTGACACAGAGAGGGGAGAAAACATGAGCAACAGAAGCACATGAGTGAGGAAAAAAAGACAAATTAATTAGTAAAATTTCTTTCCAGATTTCATAATGTAATAGTTTCTTGCATAATAAAATTTTTTGTTTCCTCTTATTATATACTCTGATTACTTATTGTGTCCCAGTTCCTCAGTTTAGAGGTATTAACGACTTCGTACATATTCTCAACAGTTTTACATACACACACACACACATACACACACACATATATATAAAAACTGAGGAGTGATTTACAGTGCTAAATATTATTGTCTTTGCTTTGTGTGTGTCCAGATGAAAAGAGAAGTAGAATAATGATTATGGCCATTGCCAACTAGTGGAACTCTAAAGCATAGATAGCCAAATAATTTTATTTTTCTAAAAATGTTTAGCAAAATTTAAATAAATTGTCAACTATTAAGTAACTACGACTTACAAATGTGGATTTAAAATGTTGATTCTCATGAATAATTACTTGCATTTCTTTAACATTTTAATTCATTTTAGTAATATTCAGTTAAAAACAGCAACAATATGAAAAACAAATCCTATTTTTTACTTTTTCATTTATTTTTGATTTGATTTAAAAAGTTCACATTTTATGTGCTTTGAATATTATTGCATTTTTTTAATTATTTATATTCTTGATTTTTAGTAAACACAAATTACATGAAAATCTTTTGATGTCATCAAGATTACAGCTTTTACTGAAATAAAGACCAATGAAATTCATATTATAAAAATGGTTCATGATTATGTTTTTCTTTTATAACTTATGTAAATATTAATAACCGAATGCTAAGTCACAATAATTATGGTCACCTATTACCTTTCAAACTTTGATTATATGAAATCATGTTTCTCCTCTATTGTTGTGAAGGGGTAGTTCAAGTGTATTGACTTTGTTTTATTTAATAGTTGTGTGGTTAAATTTACTACTTTAAAATACTTTAAGTGTGAGAGTTGGCCTGTGCAGTGAGGAATTTGGCATCAATGAAAACAGGTCTGGGTCTTTGCTACCCACTCGTGGGAGGTAACCTCTGTGTTCTTGGAATTTCTCTAGTGAGGAGATTGTCATTGTTATTCATGGTGTACTTCTCAGATCTTTTCTGATAGTTACGCCAACAAGATTTTTGTTGGAGCTGATTGATCTGATTTATAATAAAAGTTACTTTGATAAAGAGATGGATGTTACTAAAAGCTTAGTCCTTGTCATCAGTGCTGAATGAAAATAATGAAGACAGTGTTGGAGGAAAAGGAAAGAACAAATTTTAATCTATTGATGGATAAGGAGGTAGCAGACTCAGGTCTACAGAACTGCCTCCTGCTTTGGGGGTTTTAAGGAGACTACAAGGGATGTGGAGTCAGAAATAAGGGGAGCAAAGGATAGAAACAGCTGCATATTGGCCTCCAGCCAGGTGTAAGGGACTGGTTGGAGTCATGTCACAGTGCTTATCTGGCCTGTTACATGTTCAGCTCATATCCACGTTCCTGGCTGGTCAGTAATGTTGTTTTCTTCATGGAATTGTAATGATGGTCAAGTAGGCTTCAATACTTTCTGCCCTGGTTATATAAATCACCTGTCCAGACCTAAAAGTCCCTGTAACAAAACCCCTCAAAACAATGTCAGTCATCAAGGTGTTATCAATTAGAGAAGCAAATGACCTTGTGAGTTTGGTGATTAGACACTTATGGGGTTCTAACCTTATGCCACTCTTCAATTTGTTGGGTTAATTTTAGTGCTATCAAAATGCAGGGCAAGGTTAACTTCCTGGAATGGAGACTTTTTTATCTGCCAAGAGTCATTTGAATATTTATAACATTTGTGGGCCATACAAACTTACCAACTTAAAATTTAGTCTGCTATAGATTTATTGAATTTTGAGTTCCACTTGCAGTTGCCTTGGCAGGGTCAGACTAAATGATTCTGCAGGCCTTATATAGCCCCCATGCTGGATTTTCCACAGCTAAGCTACAGGAGGGAGGCTATGAGACTTGGGATTAAAGTTATCTAGCATTCAAGGCGCTGCTTGGGGACTCAATTTCAGAGAGAGAAATAAAGAAATAAAGAAAAACAAAAAAAAAAAATCAGAGTAGAGCAAGGAATTATGTAGTTGGTTAGACAGCTATATGTGATAAGAAGAAGGGAAAAAGTAGTTTGATATTGATAGAATCTTATAGTAGGATAGGGAAGTTTTCTATTTTCACTTAAATTATCTGAATAGTGCATTCTTGGTCAGCTTCCCTGGCTTGACTTTGGCACATTCCTCTATGACGTTGTTTCGGTCCATGTACATGGAAGAGTTTTTCATTTTTTGTGTCTTCTTCTATTTATTTTTTAGTGCTTTTTAATTTTATACATTCTGTTCCATTGTCAAAGATCTCTATGATGAAATTATAAAACACTAAAGAGATGGATAGAAGAAGCCATTAAAAACTGGAAAAAAATCTTTCACATTCTAGAATTAAAAGTATCAAAATGTCCATACTACCAAATGTAATTTATAGATTCAATGTGATCCCAATCAAAATACCTAAGGCATTCTTTGTAGATCTATGAAAAAATGATGCTGAAATTCATGTGGAAATACAAATGACCTGGAATAGCTAATGCAATCTTATACAACAAAAACAAAGCCAGATGCATCACAATACCTGATTTCAAGACATACTATAGGGCAGTTATAATCAAAATAGCCTGGTAATGGCATAAAAACAGACAAGTAGAACAATGCAACATAATGGAAACTCCAGAAATCAACTGACACATCTACAACCAACTTGTCTTTGACAAAGGAGCTAAAATCAATCCCTGGAGCAAGGACAGTCTCTTCAACAAATGGTTCTGGGAAAAGTAGACTTTTGCATGCAGAAGTATGAACCAAGACTCTTACCCTCCAGCTTACACAAAATCTACTCAAAATGGATTAAAAAAAACTTAAATCTACAACCCAATGTCATCAAAATATTAGAGAACATTGGTGAAACCCTGCAAAACACTGGCATGGGTGAAGACTTTCTGAAAAAGAGCCCAGAAGCACAGGTAATCAAAGCCAAAATTGGCAAATGGGATTACATCAAAGTGAGAAGCTTCTGCACTGCTAAAAAACACTCAGCAAACTGAATTGGAAACTGACAGAAAGGGAGGAAATATTTGCAAACTATGCAATTGATAAAAGATTATTATCCAGCATACATAAAAAGCACAGAATCTCAACAACAACAAAACAAACAATCCAGCTAATTAGGGACAAAGCCAAGTGATCAATTTCAGTTCACAATTGATCACACTGATAGGTTTAAGAGTCAAAGGGATCACACAAACAAGACTAGTGTCTGCTAATACTAGCTGATAGAATCAAAAAGGGAGAGAAAGATCCATCATGGGAAGTGGGATACACAGCAGACTCATAGAATGGCAGATGTCCTAAATAGCACTTTGGCCTCAGAATCAGCCCTTAAGGCATTCAGATATGGCTGAAGAGCCCATGAGAGTACTTTAGGCATGGAAAGCCAAGACACCCTGGGGAAAAAAAAAAGACCTAAATGAAAGATCTCTGTGAGTGAGATCCAGTGGAAAGAACGGGGTCATCAAAGAAGGAGGTACCTTTCTCTGAAGGGAGGAGAGAACTTCCACTTTGACTATGACCCTGTCGGAATAAGATAGAAGTCGGTGAACTCAAAAGGCTTCCATAGCCTTGGCAACTCATGACTAGAGCCTAGGGAGATTACTGATGCCATAAACAAGAGTGTCAAATTGTTAAGTCAACAAAAGGAGTCACTGTGTACTTACTTCTCATGTGGGATCTGTCCTTAGTGTGTTGTCCAATGTGAAGTAATGCTATAACTAGTACTGAAACAGTATGTTACACTTTGTGTTTCTATGTGGGTGCAAACTGATGAAATCTTTACTTAATATATACTAAATCAATATTTTGTATATAAAGATAATTGAAAATGAACCGTGATGTGAACGGAATGGAAGAGGGAGCGGGAGATGTGAGGGATGTGAGTGGGAGGGAAATTATGGGGGGGGGGGGAGCCATTGTAATCCATTAACTGTACTTTGGAAATTTATATCTACTAAATAAAAAATAAAAAAAAAATAAACGGACAAAGGATTTGAACAGACATTTTTCAAAAGAAGAAATCCAAATGGCCAACAGACACACGAAAAAATGCCCAGGATCTCTAAACAGCAGGGAAATGCAAATCAATACTAAGATGAGGTTTCATTTCACATCCATTAGAATAGCTTTCATGCAGAAATCAACAAACCCCAAAACTGGCTAGGATGCAGGGAAAAAGGTACTCTAATCCTCTGTTGGTTGGACTGTAACCTGGTATAGCAACTGTGGAAGACATTAGGGAGATTCCTAAGAAATCTGAATAGAGACCTCCCACATGATCCAGCAGTCTCAGTCCTGGCAGTTCACCTAAGGAAAATGAAATCAGCATATGAAAGAGTGATCTGCACTCCATGTTTATTACAGCTCAATTCACAATAGCTAAGATATGTAATGAACCCAGATGTCCCACAACTGAAGAATGGATAAAGAAATTGTAGAATATCTACACCATGGAACACTATACAACTATAAAAAATGAAATCCTGGGAAAGCAAAATGGAGAGGTGTGTGTCTAACCTAATGGTTTGCAACCTGGCCTACAGCAGGAAGCTGGAGGATCTGAGGGAGAGCATCCTGGCCGATAAATCCCTGGCTACCAGAACTGACCAGGACGGCAGAACCGTATTGCATTGGGCATGCTCAGCTGGACATAAAGAAATTGTTGAATTCTTGCTGCAACTTGGAGTGTCAGTGATTGATAAAGACGATGCAGGTTGGTCTCCTCTTCACATCGCTGCTTCTGCTGGCCGAGATGAAATTCCGAAAGCCCTTCTGGGGAAGGGTGCTCAAGTGAACACTGTCAATCAAAGTGGCTACGCTCCCCTACATTAGGCAGCTTCCGAAAATAGGCAAGAGATTGCTGTCATGCTACTGGAAGGCAGTGCTAATCCAGATGCTAAGGACCATTACACGGCTACATCAATGCACCAGGCAGCAGCCAAGGGTAACTTGAAGATGATTCATATCCTTCTGTACTACAAAGTATCCACAAGCATCCAAGACACTGAGGGTAACTCTTCTCTACACTTAGCCTACGATGAGGAGAGAGTGGAAGAGGCAAAACTTCTGGTGTCCCAAGGAGCAAGTATTTACATAGAAGAAAGACACCCCTGCAAGTGGCCAAGGGTGGCCTGGGTATAATCCACAAGAGAATGGTGGAAGATTAAACAGCTTGAGTTTATCCTTACTTTATGTTTTCTCTGTTGTCCCCAATGTCCTGGAAGCTGATATACTTGTGCACCAGGTATCCTCTATGAATCGTGACTTTTTTCACCTTCAAAGTCTTACAAACATGTTGCCTAATATTCCTGCTGAGGTACCTGTTCTAAATTTACAACTTGGCTTTCTAGGCATTTAGTAACTGTCAAGATTGTTCTACTGTTGTTGTATATTAGTCTGTATTGAATATTTTTTTTTTTTTTGGAATAAGTGATTCTGTGTCTGTTGCCTGTCTTCAGCACTCTCCCATGCACTTTCCATCCCCCTGGGAAGCAGAAGAATCCCAGTAGCAGCAGGCCCATTTGTTGGGGTCTTAAGCCTGAGGCTGGCCCCTGACAAGCACTCTCCGACAAGGCAAACAGGAAAGGTAAGGTCGACGGGTCAGGAACACAGCAAGCACCCGTGAGTTCTGTCGAAGCAGGAACTACTTTATTGAGGAAGTGTTCAGGCTTATAAGGCTTACAAGAGACATGCGCAGCAAGGGAGCCAATCAGCGAAAAGGTCATGCAGGCATGGGTGGACCACGCACAGAGGCATCTTAAGCAAAGTATAAGGATCATGCACTGTCCACGTGTCCAGAACTAAAGTGGACCTATCCCTGCCGGTGGTCCGATCTTACGTGGCTTAACCACAGCAGCCGCAGACACGCCCCTCAAACATCCGCCAGGAGCCATATTGTGATGGTGGTTTTAGGCAATGCCCAATACCCATTGTCCTGCCATATGGTTTTAGGTAGATTCTCTATGTTCCTGCATACTCTTGAAACACATCCTAACTTGTTTATCATGTTCACTCAGAGGCCTATGCCAAATATTTCTGATTGCTGGATTTTTCTTTCAATTATAAGGTTTAATTTATTTTTGTTATAGGAGGACTATATATATATACATATATATATATGTATATATATATATATATATATATATATATGACTGGACCAAATTTTAAGCTGGAGGACATGCTCTAAAATAATGGAAAGTAATAGCCTGTGGACCATGTATCTTACTGATGACTTGCTTCCTCTCTAAAACAAAACATTTCTTTTAAAAGGAAGCATTGAAGTTACCTATATTCAGTCATCCTGTATTCAAAAGAATGTTAAGCTTGTTAAAATAATATATAACAAAAATGTATTTTGATTTGTATTAAAGAAACTAAAAAAAAGTTGAAAAAAAAAGAAATCCTATCATTTGCAACAAAATGGTTCCAACTGTAACACATTATACTTAGTGAAATAAACCAGCCCTAAAAACAAAAATACCATATGTTCTCTCTGATATGTGGTAAATAATAGAGCACCTAAAAAGGAATCTATAGTAGTTAAATTGACGCTGATGTGATGACTTGACTTTTAACAGCCCTTGTCTTGAGTGTTGAGGAACACTTTTTTTTCCTTTGGTGAATTCTTTACTTAGAGTAGGGTTAATCTTGTGTGTATAAAGTTAATTGAAAATGAATTTTAGTAAAACATAATAATGGGAATAGGAGAGGGAGAAAGAAGGAGGGTAAGAGTGCAGGTGGGAGGGAGGGTAGGATAGGAAGAATAGCTATGTTCCTATATTTGTATATATGAAATGCATGAATTTTGTATACCTTAAGTAAAAGGTTTCTAGGTTAAAGAAATTAAGGGATTTATTGAGCCAATATAGATATTATCTAGAAAAACATCAGTTTCTGGTATTAGTATCTAAAACTGCAAGCAAGAAAAATCAACAACAGTTAGAAAAATATGCAGTACACCTAGAACTAAGAGTATTTCCATAGCAAGAACTTGGGAAAGAAAAGCATAATTTGTTTACACTGAACCTACATTGGTTCAGGAGGCTTGGAATAATAGGAAGCTGAGCAAGGTTTAGAATTGAAGGACAGTCCATAAGGGGAAGTAATTTTTGCTTCTGCATTGGTTGGGTTCAAGAGTCTGGAAAATTCACATATACATAAAGCACAATGTTCCTGGTGGACAGCTATGATGGGACTTAAATCCATGTTTCAGTTTTCATTCAAGAGTTTGAAACAGTCTTTTTGTAATTCTCTTTTATCAAAGAATATTAGAGAGGGTCAGTGAGAGAGAGAGAGAGAGAGAGAGAGAGAATCCAAATACATCAAAATCTTAACTGGTAAATCCATGCAAAATGTGCTTGGTGTTCCTCACACTATTTTTCCCATTTTCTTTGGGTTGGTGGGGACCACCTGTTCTCAGTAGCATTCCTGCCTGTTTGCATGCTCACTAATGTTAGTATAGATTACTCTATTGAATTTACAAGAAAGAGAATGTTTATTAATATTATCATATTGTAACAGACCTGTAAGGAGCAAAGGGCAGGCCATATTGAGGCCTAAATGAATTTCTCCATTCAGACAGGGGTTTGGGATTTATGAAGTTACCATAAAAGGGATAGAACTGGAAAAATCAAAGCAACAAAATAGTTGCAGATGAAAGGGGTGGGGAAAGTCTTTTGAGTATACTCCATGACAAATCGTTTGCATATATCACATATTCAAAGATGGCTACTGAAATATCACTGGAGATATGCCATTTAACATTATAGTGAGCCATAAGATAATGCTTCAGTCACTGTAAGTATGTCTGTTCAGGCTGAAGATACAATGTGGGCTGAAGCCACTTTAGTACAGTTTATCAAGGACCTTAAAAAGGCAGATTAGCAGATTTTTAGCAAAGACTATTATGTGATACATGTAACTATGCAACAGGCAGGCAAATGACTATTAGGGGCTATTAGTATGTTAAGCAGTTAAGGGAACTTTGCTGTTAAGAATAGGAGAGGGATCCTTTTGTTGTTCACAGGTTCACAACTAGACACTGAAAGTTCTTTTGGCCTTGGATTTCCTTTTGACAGATGACAATCTATAGTTTGCCTTTCTGGCCATACAGAAATATAATTCTCTAGATTAGGGGGGCCCTTGTATTCTACCTGTAAAAAGTAAGCAAGCAATTGCTAGCAATGTACTCTATTGCTAAGATCTAGCCATGCCTGAATGGATGTTTAATGACAATTTGTTTTGACTCTTTTTTCGAAAATGATTCTTGGGAGACATTAGGACCTACACTCAACAACTATTCTTTCATCTTAAAGCATTTTCTTTAATGCTATTTCCAGTCACTCTTTGAAAAACTTAGCGCTACCACCTCAGAGTCGTAATCTTTGATTACCATTTGGGCACTTCAAAAAGTTTGTGGAAAATAAAGTTTAAAAATAAGCTATTTTGAGGCAATAAGGTTTTGAAATCTGTGCAAATATTTTTGAATATGTATGTTCCACCAACTTTTGTGAAGACCCACATATCCACATATATGGATGTTAAAATTTTTTCTACCCAAACAGAAATCATTTTTAAATTTCATTTTCCACAAACTTTTTGAAGTGTCTTTCTATATACTATATACTCTACTGTCACCATCCCTTTATATTGCTGCTACCCCTTACCATTGCCACATCCTGCAGTGTGATACAGATTTATGTGTTTATTGTCTGCCTTTCCTTCTAGGAAGAAGACTTCATGTTGACAGCAGTGCCCTAAAAATAGCAAAAAAAAAAAAAAAAAAATGAAGCCGATTCTGTAAACCAACAAGCAAAATATTTAGCAGCTTTCTCCATATGGTCAGCTTAGGAACTTGAAAATAGTTCATATGTAGTCCTATCTAAAGATCATAATGAAAGTCACAAATAGTTTGCATATCTCCTGGCCCATCATAGGTCTTAATGAATGGAAAAATTTCCAAATTAATATTCACTGTAGGGAAAATCTTAATTCTATAAATCATGCGAAAATAGTATTTTTAGCCCCAGGGAGCAATATAATTTGGGTTTTCCAACCCACAGTGGCAGAAAACAAAATACACACAAAAGCCAACTTTAAGGAAACACTGATTTTTCTTTTTCTACTGTAGACTCAATGATTGTTTGATCCTTTCTGTTGTTTCAGGAAGAAAATAAGTAATAGTATTATATTTGAACATATGAGTATGTACTAAACGTATATATCTAGAAATGTTACACAAGGACCCTATGCAAACTTAACATCTGCGATGATTGTCATAGCATGTTTATTACCCACTGTGTCACAATGCTGACCCCAGTGAGCTATGCTTACATAACAATCCTAAAGACATCAGCTAAGTGCATTTGTTTTCATAAATGACAAATAATTTTATTCATGAGGATTATAGGGAATTTAGGCCATGTTTTGCTTAGATAAAATGTCTCCTTTACTGTTTCATTACCCTGTGATGGTAATTCTTATCATACATTCACCTGCACAAACAACTGGACCAAGAAGGTTTTTTGAAATATCATTAAAAGAGGTATTGTGTTGTTTCTTAAAAATTTTCATAGTATTTTTAAAAACATGATCCATTGTTGATACTAAGCAAGAGCTAACCTTTGGAATCCTTGAGACTACTTAGTTCACTTGATATTTCTGAGAGTTTCATGTGACACTGGTATTTTTTACTTATTTACATCACTATATTCATTTTTTATGGATTCACTTTTTCTTTTGCATAAACATGAAAAGTGCCTTTCAATCCATATTGTGTATCGTTTGCTTTTACGGAGGCAATTGTCAGTGTGAGGAAAGACAGATAAGCCAGACAGTTATTTTTCAAAGAAAGAGGTGACAGTCTTTTGTTCTGGAATTCTATTTGCATTTTTGAGATATTTTCTGATGTGTCTATCAGAATAGGTTAGCAGTACATTGTTCAATATTTCAGAATGTGCTTGAATTTCCTATCCTTGATGACCTTTTGACATGGCCTTTAAGTGATTTAAAGGAAAAGTTCTCAACCTCTCCATCACCTAGTGGCTGGCATTTATAAATATATGGAAATGTTGGGAAAATAAAAGTGAAAATCAAGCATTTATGCATTGAATTTATGATGAAGAAGAGGACTTGAACAGGGCTTAAATGCTTTCAGTCAGGATTTTTCTCTCTCTCACTCCTTTTCTCTCTCCCTTTCTCTTCACTATTTCATTTTTCTGATCTTGGAAAGCTATTGCCCATCCAGATTGAGAGAGAAAATTTAGGCCTCTTTATGGCTTTTGTTTTTTCTCTCAATTTGGCATTTCAATTTTTGGTAGTTTTATTCCTGGAAATAAATATTTCTTAGTAATTCTCTGTGTTCAACCTTACACAGTTCAAAAGAGTCATGTGAAGAAGTTTAGATCCTCAGTACAGCCTCTCCTGAGGCTGCCTGTCTTAGACTATCCACAGTTTGAGTGATTGCATTAGGTCCCATTTTCAGGAAAATTATATAACTCAGAGGATTTGTACTTATGAGTCCATGTGGCTTTCCATTAGCTCATTTTCTGCTTTCATGAAGAATAAAGTGAATGACTTCATTCTAATCACCTTATTTAAGAATACAACGCACATAGCCAAATTTCAAATCTAAGAGTGCACACTTTCCTATGTAAACGTGTTTCAAATGTTTATCATAGAACCAAGTATTATGCAGTGAAGCCCATTGAGCTCCAGATAGATTTAGGAAATCTGCACCATATCCTAGTGTCTCAGTCTGTTTTGTTTTGCTATTACAGAATGCTACAGGCTGAGTAACTTTTAAAGAGAATAAATTTATTTCTCACAATGCTGGAGACAGGAAAGGTCGAAGTCTAAGTGGAGCAACTGGCTAGTACCTTCTTGCTGTGTTATCCCATTGCAGAAGGAGAATGGGAGAGAGAGAGAAGGCAAGGGGGCTGAAGTCATTCTTGTTTAAGGAACTCACTCCTGCTATAACATGCTCCACAAATAATGACATTGATCAATTCACAAGGGCAGAATCCTCATGGAATTATTTTATTTATTTGAAAGTCAGAGTTACACAGAAAGAGAATGAGAGGCAGAGAGAGAGAGAGAGAGAAAGGTCTTCCATTCGATGATTCACTCCCCAGTTGGCCGCATTGGCCAGAGCTGAGCTGATCCGAAGCCAGGAACCAGGAGCTTTCTCCAGGTCTCCCACGTGGATCCAAGGGCCCAAGGACTTGGTCCATCTTCTACTGTTTTCCCAAGCCATAGCAGAGAGCTGGATTGGAAGAGGAGCAGCCAGGACTCGAACTGGCGCCCATACGAGATGCCGGCGCTGCAGGCTGCAGCTTTAACCCACTGCACCATAGCGCCTGCCCCATCCTCCTGTCTTAAAAGGTACACTTCTCAGCCCTGTGTTACATCAGGTACAAAGTTTCCAACACAAGCTTTTTGGAGGACACGTTCAAACCTTAGTATTTACTTAATCTATTTTTTCCTAAGAATTTATTTTACTTCCTATGATCAACAGTCACACATTAATCACTAATATCATTCTGTCACTTTACAAGTCACTCCATTGTCTACAACCACAAAGAAAAAAATCAGTCTACAAAAAAAAATCTGCAGAATGAATCAGCAGAGCTATCGTTACAAAAAAAAAAAAATGAAAGTACCTAAATACTGTTTTTTTCTTCTAAAGTATATAGAACAACATATGTCAGAGTTCGGAAATCTTCACTTTAATTAAAATTTCTGACATTCATCCACGCTTGTATGAAGTACATTATTAAGTGGCATGTGAATAACTAACATTAAATCTCCTCTTCACTATTACATATCACGATAGTGAAAACTGTAAAGATGCTACAGGTGAAAGGAACCATACTCTGCTTTACTCCATCTTAAATGTATATATTTTTGGTGGGAAATATATAAAACTAATTTTCTTATATGAATGTATGAATTTCACAGGTCTCATTCTCAAATTATTTTAAATGTATTTTTATGGTACTTATTTAAGTACTATACCATGATGTTTTGATACACATACATATGCTGAAATGATTACTACAGTCAGGAAAATTAACATATCGATCATTCCATGCTTATTGCTACCTTTTTGTGGTAGAAGTACTTACTGTGTATTCTCTTGATAAACGTTCATTATACAAGACCATATATTAGCTGTGGTTCTCATGCTGTACATAAAAATCTCTAGGTTTATTTATCATATGTAAATGAACCCTGTGGGTCAGAATAGCACTTTAGAAAAAACAATAAAATAACCTAAAATCACACTTCTCACCAAAATTATATTTATTTCCTTTTAAAATATTTATAAATTAAAAAATAAATTAACAAAATGTAAAGCATATATGCTTGTGTTTTAAACATATCATCAGAAATAACTAATAGTTTTCATCGTTCTGTGATTGAAAATGCACTATTTTATTTGCATTCTCAAGAGATTAATTTTTCTGAGATTTATAAATGCTATATAAAATTGTTTGAGTATCTCCTTTGCTTTTAACTCTTTTAAAAGATTATAGATTGTTTTAATTCTTTGGAAGAATTAAGATTATCAGGCATTGTGTGTGAAACATAGGAACCCTTATAATGTATGATTTTAAATCTATACTCTTTTTTTCTTTTATTTAACCTAAGTGGTACTTGAACAACAAAAAATATGTTACTTGGAAGACTTATTACAAAATATGATTATGAAATCTGTCCTTTGATTAATGAATAGTTCCAGTGTTTTTTGATCTTGCAGTTGTGACTGCCCCCTCACTCCTATGGTGTTCTGCATATTTGTTCAATTATAGCTACCTTGTTTTTAAATGCTACATGTCACTTTGATTGATTGCTGTCAGTTTTCAGCAGTCAGCAACAATGCTTCATTGCCTAATGTCATGAATCAGTACATATTTATTTGAATTCTTCTGCTTTTCATAATGCAGCTGTTTGGAAATGCTCCTATTATCACAAACCACCCATTATTTAACTCAGTTGATTTAAGATTCAATAAATATAACTCCAAGGTTTGGGGGTCAGTTCTTGGCTAAACCAGGAAAACAATTGTATTTTCAAAGCTAACTATGTATTGAACAGTTAACAAACTTTTGCCGAATGGATAAAACATTCTGAAGAGTATATTCATGTTTCTTTGTGTTATGTCTCACGCTTTGCTTGTGTTCTTTTGCTAAGTTCTGGAGCTCAGCAGAGTCTGCACATCTATGGGTAATAAACACCTAGAGGTTGGATGAATGTTTGTCTATTTCATGCGTTCATGGAGATAACATGTACCTTGACTTTAGACTTGAATTGCAAGCCTTGCTGCATGACTTACCACAAGTGTTCTTTTCTAATGTACACTAGGAGCTTTGACAGCCTCACCCAAAAATATGACTCCATAGGATATGTTAAAGAATTTAGTGGGATAGAACATGAAATAGGTTTATTATGTTGCTTTCTGTCTACTGGGTGCTGAATAAAATCTGTTTTCTCATTTTGTCAGTTATCTGATAATGGTCAGGTTTTAGATATTTGGATGATATAAATTTGATATGGAAAATATAATATCTATAGCAGTTAGTTAAAGTATTACCACAAAGCTGATTTAGAAGTCTTTTTTTTAAAATAATATCTGCCTTCAAAGAGAGTTCTTGTTTTTCTTTTTTTTCCTTAAGATTTTTATTTATTTATTCGACAGGTAGAGTTACAGACAGTGAGAGAGAGACGGAGAGAAAGGTTCACTCCCCAAAGGGCCGCCATGGCCAGCGCTTCGCCGATCCGAAGCCAGGAGCCAGGCGCCTCCCCCTGGTCTCCCATGCAGGTGCAGTGGCCCAAGCACTCAGGCCATCTTCCACTGCCCTCCCAGGCCACAGCAGAGAGCTGGACTGGAAGAGGAGCATCCCACATGGGATGCCAGTGCCACAGGCGGAGGATTAACCAAGTGAGCCATGGCGCCGGCCCTAGAGTTCTTGTTTTTCAAAGGGTAAGAGGCTGCCATTATTTTATAAATTATTAGGTAATCACTGAAGTAGCTGATTGGGAGAAATAGGATACACAAACTATTCCTTGTAATATGACATTTGGATATCCCATTCAATTGATTATCAATGAGGATAATAAGCTGAGGAAAAAGTAGTAAATTCCTTTCTTTCTATTTTTCTTCAAAACTGATTAGGGCATCTCAACATTAATAAATGTCTAATGAGTAAATGTAGATATATTCTGTTCACAATCTAATATAAAGTTCTGTCTTTAGCATTTGGTAATGATTAAAGTCAGGAAAGATATTTAGTAAGATTATGATTTTTATGATTGAGCAGTCATCTGATAGGGAAATCTGCTCTTTGAAAAAAACTTCTTAATACTCTCTTAGATGTAGATTTTTATCATGTACTTTTTATCATATTAAATGTTTAAAAATAAGCTATCAACTATATATATGTTAGTTATCACTGTGTATTAATGTAAGAGAAAATATTTCAAGAAGCAAAATGGGAAAAGAAATGGAATTTGTCACATAATGGGCTCATATCGTGGTTCTGTCTATTATTAGCTTTGTAATTTGGGAAATGTTTGTAATAACATGAAAGCCATAAAATATTTGAGGATTAGAGAGAGAAATAGAATTATTATGCATAGTGGATATCAATACAGGCTTATTTCTTCATTATTGTAGAAGGTCAGGGGGATTAGTTGTTGAAATCTAGCTAAGAAGTTTTTCTTTTAGTCCATTATAGAAAGAATGTAGGATTGAGCTAAGAACATGTCATTCAGAGACAAAAACCATATAAAGAGTAATTGAGGTATTTTTTAGGTACAAAACTAATGTACTTTGATTACTAATAGTATGTTGCAGAGGAATAGCAATGAGAACTCTAGGGCTTTGAACTTCTATTCCTGACAGTAGTGGAACCTTTAGATTAGCACAAACAGAAAACAGGTTAGAATAAATAATGATAATTTGTACATTCAAGTTACGAATGTGGTTTGAAAATTTGGCCCAGGAATTAACTATCCTGATGTAAATGAAATAAGCTAAAAGATCAAAATTAAATAAAATAAATCAAGTGGTACTCAAAGGAAGGAAAAAGCACAATCTAATATCATACTTTTAAACACTGATGTCAAAGTACAAAAAAGATTCTTGAGGAGAATCACAGTGTTCCATTTTTGGTACCACAAAGTTGAGTTCACATAATGCTAAAGATCCTTTTTGATATTCTGAGATCTGTTAAGAAGTACAATGCTCATCCCACTCCCCTTTGGATTAAAAATTAATGAAACCAGGGCCGGCGCCGCAGCTCACGAGGTTAATCCTCCGCCTTGCGGCGCCGGCACACCGGGTTCTAGTCCCGGTCGGGGCGCCGGATTCTGTCCCGGTTGCCCCTCTTCCAGGCCAGCTCTCTGCTGTGGCCAGGGAGTGCAGTGGAGGATGGCCCAGGTGCTTGGGCCCTGCACCCCATGGGAGACCAGGAAAAGCACCTGGCTCCTGGCTCCTGCCATCGGATCAGTGCGGTGCGCCGGCCGCAGCGTGCTGGCCGCGGCGGCCATTGGAGGGTGAACCAACGGCAAAGGAAGACCTTTCTCTCTGTCTCTCTCTCTCACTGTCCACTCTGCCTGTTAAAAAATAACAAAAAATAAAAATAAAAATAAATTAATGAAACCAGAGACTGGCACTGTGGCATAGCAGGTCAATCCACCATCTGCAGTGCTGGCATCCCATATGGGCACCAGTTCCAGTCCCTGCTGCTCCACTTCCTATCTAGATTCCTACTACTTCACCTGGGAAAGCAGCAGAAGATGGCCCAAATGCTTGGGTGCCTGCACCCATGTGGGAGACCCAGAAGAAGCTCCTTACTTTGCCCTGGCCCAGCCCCTGCCATCGCAGCTGTTTGGGGAGTGAACCAGAAAACAGAAGGCCTCTCTCTCATTCTCTTTCTCTGTCTCTCCCTCATCATCTCTGTAACACTGCCTTTCAAATAAATTTTTAAAAATCGTAAAACAATTAATGGAAACAACTGTTGGGAGTTAGTAGGTTGCTTGGGGAAAACAAATGAAATGACTCTCCTCAAACAAACTCAGTACCCCAGGGCTATTCTTAAACTGGGAAAATAATTGCGGTCACATAAAATTTGGTCTCTTGTTTTCACTCCTGAAGTTTATAAGGATGGACTTCAGTACAGGGGATTCCAATTCAATCCCATCGAGGTGGCATGTACCAATGCCATCTCACTGTTCCAGGTGATCAGTTTCAGTTCACAGTTGGTCATGGTGGAGGGACTGGGAGCCAAAGGGAGCACATAGACAAGTCTAGTACCTGCTAACGCTAACCGATGGAGTAAATAAAGGGGAGAGTGATCCAACATGGGAAGTGAGATACTCAGCAGACTCATAGAATGGCAGATGTCCTAAACAGCACTCTGGCCTCAGAATCAGCCCTAAAGGCATTCGGAGCAGGCTGAAAAGCTCGTGAGAGTATTTCAGGCATGGAAAGCCAAGACACTCTGGCAAAAGATCTCTGTGAGTGAGATCCCAGTGGAAAGAACAGGTCATCAAAGAAGGAGGTACCTTTCTCTGAAGGGAGGAGAGAACCTCCACTTTGACTACGACCTTGTCTAAACAAGATAAGAGTCGGAGAACTCAGAGGGCTTCCATAGCCTTGGAAACTCATGACTGGAGCATAGGGAGATTACTGATGCCATAGACAGGAGTGTTGATTGGTAAAGTCAACAACAGGAGTCACTGTGCACTTACTCCTCATGTAGGATCTCTATCCTTAATGTGCTGTACATTGAGATTTAATGCTATAACGAGTACTCAAACAATATATTTCACTTTGTGTTTCTATGGGGGTGCAAACTGTTGAAATCCTTACTTAATGCATACTAAACTGATCCTCTGTAAAAAAAAAAAAAAAAAAAGAAATTATCAATTCCCAACTTGACTCTCACTGGGATTAAACATGACAATAGGTCTGCTCTGATTTCATCATCATTTAAAAAAAAAATCATCTATTATTTTTCACTTTATGTTTCTGTGTGGGAGCAAACTGTTGAAATCCATACTTAATGTATACTAAGCTGATCTTCTGTATATTAAGATAATCGAAAATGAATCTTGATGTGAATGGAAGGGGAGAGGGAGTGGGAAAGGGGAGGGTTGTGGGTGGGAGGGACGGTATGGGGGGGAAGCCATTGTAATCCATAAGTCGTACTTTGGAAATTTATATGCATTAAATAAAAGTTAAAAAAAAATTCAGAAGAAAAAGCATAGCCTCTTTATTGTTAAGCAGCCTGTACTTTTGCTTACTCAGTTGAGATTTTCACCTCCTCCTATCATCCATTCCCAAAGCAAGTCTCCCCTCAAGTTATAGTTCAGATAAAACAAGCCAGCCACAGACAAAGTGGGAAGAATGACAAGAATTCTTACATAGAATAATTTTGACTTCATATTTGGAAAGAGAAGATATACTGCTAAAATCAAGTAAATGTTAGAGGACAAAGGCTTGAGATGATCACACTTGTAAAGATTTAACTACATAACATTCAGAGCAAACTAGAGGGCATCATAGTTCATTTCTGAAATGCAGAGAGATCCAAAAATGGAAAAAAATTAAATGATGACAAAACTAAATTGGAATATATAAATAGTGTCTTATAGTCTAAGGAATTTAACAAAATGGAGACATACTCCAATAAGGTAATTGTTTTTTCAACTTGGAAGAATTAAAAATAATTTTCAAAACTAATTATTTAGAAACGCAAGTAAGGAAAAAGTGGCGCATTGGTGTAAATGTTTGAAAAAAAATTACAAAAAAAAAAAAAAAAACAGAATAATACCAGAAGACTATGCATCCATGTATGTAAAGCCTGAAGCAGAAACTCCTGAGAAATTTATAACCACTATATGGTCACTTAGGAGGAGAATTGACTGAAAAGCTTGCTCATATTTGAACAAATACAATAAATATTACACCCTTGAGCTCTTCAGAGTGCAATGGGGGATTACCTACCCAACCACTACACCTTTATAAGGAAAAGGCAGATTTAAAGATTGAAGTTCATAAATGTGTTGTTAAAAAATCTGGTGATAAGGATTGGATCAATAATGGTTCACTGCAATAAAATTACTCAGTGCTCCTAATTTAGGTCATGGGGTTTGATCTGATATTTTACTTTCATTCCACGCTTTTAAAAATGTTTGATACCATTATAGCAAGAGACTTTCCTTTTTATAAAAATAATTAACTTTGCTTAAGTACAAAAAGAATTGAAAGCAACTATACAATAAGATTAACAGAGACAATATAAGGTATTGGGAAAATGAGTATTAATCCATTTCTTTCTTGTACTTTGTTTTTAAGAAAATTCGAAAATTAGGGAAAATTTCAAAAACTTAGTGGAGAAAATGTCAAAATGGAGGTGCCTTTAAGGCAATTTGAGCAGATGTTTCACCAGGCATTTGTAAACATGAAGTGAAGGTTATGAAGATTATTTTAACTTATGTTTGTTTAAGGTTTATCTATTTATTTGAAAGGCTGAGTTACAGAGAGCCAGAGGGACACAGAAAAACAGGTCTTCCATCTACTGGCTCACTTCCAAAACGGCCGTAACAGCTAGAACTGGGCCCATTCTCAACCAGAAGCCAGGAGCTTCTTCCAGTCTCCCACATAAGTGCAGGGCCCCAAGGACTTGGGTCATCTTCCACTGCTTTCCCAGGCCACAGTAAGGAGCTGAATCTGAAGCGGAGCAGCTGGGACTCAAACAGGCACCCATATGGCACAACATATGGGATGTTGGCACTGCAGGCGGCTGCTTTACCTTGCATGCCACAGCGCCAGCCCCTTTAACTTATCTTTCAATTCTGTTTTCCATGAGCTATTTTGAAAAGTTTATTTATGTGAAAGGGAGTGACAATGAGAGGGAGCTAGAGATAGAATGAGAGTGAGAGCAGGAGAGATCACACATTTGTGCACATGTGCGTGCACGCACAAGACAGAGAGAGAGGGAGAGAAAGAGAAAGAGAGAGAGAGAGAGAGAGAGAGAGAGAGATACCGTTTTTGAGATCTGCCAGTCTCTGGCTTACTCCATGAATGCTTATAAAAGCTAGGGCTGTGTCAGTTAGAAGCCAGTGGCCTGGAACTCCCTCCGGGGCTCCCACATGGCCAGCAGGAGCACAAGGACTTGAATCATCATCTTCTGCCTCCCAGTTGGTGATCACCCAGGAACTGGATTAAAAGCAAAAAGAGCACTCAACCTAGGGAGTCTGACCTGGGATGTGAGCTTAATCCACCAAGCCACAAGGTCTGCCTCCTAGAGATGAAGTGTTGGGATACAGAGGAGATAAATCTTTGATTAAAAGTGATGAATGAAATTTAGAAGTGGAGATTGTTTCAGAGTGGGAATATGAGTGTGTCAGTAAAGGGATATGAGGATCTGAGGACAGGAACCTGAAGACAGGATTGCATTTGAGAAACAGATGATTGAATAAAAAAAAAAAAAAAAAAAAAACACCAGAAACCTTCACTTATCTCTTCAAATTGGTAAATAGACTGAAAATTATGAGTAAAAAAATAACCAAAGGCTAAAGGACAATTTCTTTTTCTGTTATGGTATATTTCCTACATTAAGGACTCTATTTCCAAGAACCACTTCTTATTTTTTTTTTCCCTAAGGAAACTGCAATTATTCTTTTTGGTTGACTAGATTATAAGGATGAATATATAAAATATAAAATACTATTTTAAATAAACTGAAAGATAATTATAATATAATATATATTATATAAATTGATAAATAAAATTTATTTTAAATAAATAATTTCATATTCTACAGTTCATTTAAGCTGTTGTCTAAATCATTAATTTTAGTTATCTAAATATCAAGATATCACACAATTTTACTTTAGATGTAATATCTTTAAGCAATCACCTGGTTTTTTTCTAGGTGAAAAAACTTGCTTATATTTGAACAAAGCTATAATTATATATGGTGTGTGTTCTATTTGTTTTGAATTAAAGCTGTTTCATTATTGAGAATACCAATTTTATTATTCAAAATTTCATGTAAGAGATAAATATTTGCAAGTGACCTAAATATTAGAATCAACTTGTCTTAGTGTTCTGAAAACCAGACTAATTTATTTTAAAAACTTTTTTAAAAAACAAACACCAAATAATGGACTTCAACTCCAAAGAACCAGTTTTAAACTCACATCGTTACTTGGTAGTTAGCATTAAAATCAGATAGTTAACAGAAAGGGAAATTAAATATCTTGTTTTTAATATTTTTTAAACTTTATTTAAAATACAGTTACGCAATATGAAGAGGGAGAGAGAGAGAGAGATACAGGTGAGCAGAGACAGATCTTCTACCCACTGTTCATCCCTGAAATGCCCACAACAGATGGGTGTCTCTGGGTCAAACCAAGAACCTGGAACTCAGTGCAAGTCTCCCAACTGATGGAGGAATCCAAGCACTGAGCCATCATCTGCTGCCTCCCAGGGTGTCTATCAGCAGGAAGGTGGAATTGGAAGTAGAGCTGTGATTTCAATACAGGCACCCCAATTTGTGATGTGGATATTCCAGTGTTGTCTTTTTTTTAAAGATTTTATTTATTTACTTGAAAGGCAGAGTTATAGACAGTGAGAGAGAGAGACAGAGAGAAAGGTCTTCCATCTGCTGGTTCACTCCCCAAATGGCCGCAATGGCTGGAGCTGTGCCGATCCAAAGACAGGAGCCAGGAGCTTCTTCCAGGTCTCCGACATGGGTGCAGGGGCCCAAGGACTTGGGCTATCTTCTACTGCTTTACCATGCCACAGCAGAGAGCTGGATGGGAAGAGGAATAGCTGGGACTAGAACCGGCACCCATATGGGATGCCAGCGCCTTAGGCGGAGGATTAACCCACTGAGCCACAGCACTTGCCCCTCCAGTGGTGTCTTAATCGCTGTTCTAATCACCTATCCTGAGGCACAATTTAAAGACATTTTTTATATAACTCTTAGGATGATATTAGAAATATTTTCACTGATATAAAAGTAACACATAGGGGCCAGCACCTGGTGTAGTGGGTAAAGCCTCCTACTGCAGCGTTGTCATCCCAAGTGGGCACCAATTCTAGTCCCTGCTGCTCCGCTTCTGATTCAGCTCCCTGTTAATGTGCTTGGAAAAGCAGCAGAAGATGGGCTAAGTTCTTGGGCCCCTGAATCCAAGTGGGAGACCCAGGTGAAGCTCCTGGCTCCTGGATTTGCCTTGACCCAGCCCTGGACACTGGCCATTTGGGGAGTGAATCAGCAGACGAAAGACCACTTTCTCTCTCTTTCTCTTTGTCTTTCTCTCCCACTCTGCTTCTCCCTCTGACTTTCAAATAAATAAATAAATCTTTAGTCAAAAGATAAAAATAAAAGTAACACATACTTTAATTTTTTTAAAGAATTATTTTATTTATTTGAAAGTCAGAGTTACACAGAATGAAAAGGAGAGACAGAGACAGAGAAAGAGGTCTTCCATTCCACTGGTCCACTCCCCAAATGACCGCAATGGCCAGAGCTGAGCTGATCCAAAGCCAGGATCCACGAGCTTCTTCTGGGTCTCCCATGCAGGTGCAGGGACCCAAGGACTTGGGCCATCTTCCACTGCTTTACCAAGCCATAGCAGAGAGCTGGATCAGAAGTGGAGCAGCCAGGACCTGAACCGGTGCCCATATGGGATGCTGGGACTGCAGGCTGGGGCTTTAACCCACTGCACCACAGTGTTGGCCCTGACACATACTTTAATATTAATAAAACTTTTGACTACTGAAATATCACCATGAAGTTTTTTATTCATATAATAACCATCTTTTTAATTGGTTAACTTTCACCACAAATTACAACATCCAAATATACCTTCTTAAACCAGGTCACACTTAATAGCAAATTGTACATAAAAGAATTTTTAATATAAACTTCTACAAAGAATAGAATTCATGGTACCCTTTTAGGAAGAGGGTACCATATTTATTTTTGAAGGAAAAACACAGACACAAAGATACACAGACACGACAATTCAGGTTCAAATACAGAACTCTTGGTTTTCCATCAAAATTTTTCTTTCTTTATTTTCTTTATAGTATTTTCCATTTAAGTAGGAACAGCATACAAACAGATTCTGTATTCATGAGGGAGTATTTCTTCTTCTTTTTTTAAGATTTATTTATTTATTTGAAAGGCAGAGTTACAGAGAGGCAGAGGAAGTGTGAAAGGTCTTCCATCCGCTGGTTCACTCCCCAGTTGGCTGCAACGGCCAGAGATGAGCTGATCCGAAGCCAGGAGCCAGGAGCTTCATCTGGGTCTCCCATGTAGGTGCAGGGGCCGAAGTCTTGGGGCATTTTCTACTGCTTTCCCAGGCCATGGTGGAGAGCTGGATAGGAAGTGGAGTAGCTGTGATGCAAACAGGTGCCCATATGGGATGCCATATGGGATGCAGGTGGCTGTTTTACCTGCCATGCCACAGAGCTGGCCCCTTCAACTTATCTTTCAATACCGTCTTCCATGAAGTATTTTGAAAAGTTTATTTATGTGAAAGGGAGTGACAGAGAGAGCCAGAGCTAGAATGAGAGGGAGAATGAGAATGAGAGCAACAGCGAGAACAAGAGAGATACTGTTATGGGATACCAGCACTGCAGCAGTGGCTTCACAAAGCACCAGCCCCTGAGGCAATATTTATTTTTAAAACTTCTCTTTCTGGAGATTAGGGAGGAGGCAAGATGGCGGAATAGGAAGGGAGCACACTGAGAGTCCGGGGAGAGACAGTTTAATAAAAGTGGAGATACTGCAGATTCAAGGAAGAGTAGGGGAGGAAACAGCAGAAGAAACTCTTCCAGAACGCGTGATTCACAGTGGACCTGCGTGGAGAGCTTGGGAGCCCACAGTTTGGGACACCAGCGGCAGACTCAACACACCAGCGCTGGAACGCGAGGTGAGCCGAACCTCAATAGCCTGAGACACCGGCAGGCAAGAGGAGAAAGGAGACTAGAGGGAACGACCCCCGGGGGGGGGGGGGGAAGTTCACCAGGCTAACTGGAAGAGAGAGAGAGAGAAAAAAAAAGGTGACTGGTACGGACACGGGTTTCTCTCTCTCCGCTCACCTCTCAAGGGCGAGCAAGACAAAGAGCAGGCACCATCTTGGACATACGTCATAAGCAGAGCGACCTCAGGTCTGCACCTGCCCTGAGCCTAGCAGGAAAACCTGACTCTGGGTGCGGCGAATTAACAGGAGATTAGGACCTAGTAAATTTGTGGTGCTACTGAACTGAGACTGAAAAAAGAGACGGTGGGGGAGAGAACTCACGGAATTCACGTGAGTACTCTCCAGAGACGCTACAATTCCATAACTTTGGCAACCCAGTGGGAGACTGAAGGAGAATCTGAGCCCACCCTGAGGGCAGAACAGATTCCCTGTGTGGTCCTTGGGAAAGAGCTTCCGATATCTGGCTCCTGCGGGTATATCATTTGCCTGCTAACTACCTCCAACTTCGTTCAGCTGTGTGGAATTACTTCCCTTTTGAATAAAAAAGAGAGAGAGAGAGATCTACCACACCTAACCTGGGAGTGTCACCTTTGGCACACCAAACAGAGCTCTCAGGCCACACCCATCTCAAGCCTCTAAGGCTCCATCAAAAACAGACAGTCCACTTAATCTAGAGTCATAGTATAACAAGAAAAAGCACCACAGTGAAGAAACCAAATATCTACAATATGCCAAATAACAAACGCAAAAACCGAGATAATAAAAACAAGGCAGTCACCATGACGCCCCCAAATGAAAAAGACACCTCAATTCAAGATTATTAAGATGATGAGATAGAAGAAATGCAAGAAGCAGATCTCAAAAAAATTGATAAGAACATTTAGAAGTTCTCAAAAACAAATTCTTGAACTACAGAAATCCTTAATGGACAAGGTAGAAAATCTCTCTCGTGAAAATGAAATATTAAGGAGGAATCAAAATGAAACAAAACAACAAGTACAACAGGAAACTGTGATAGTGACGAGAAATCATAATGAAGTGAAGAATTCAATAGATCAAATGAAAAACACAATAGAGAGCCTTACAAACAGAATGGATAAAGCAGAAGAGAGAATATCAGACTTAGAAGACAGAGCACAGGAAAGGATACAATCAGACCAAAGAAAAGAAGAGGAAATTAGAAATCTAAAACATATTCTCAGGAATCTGCAGGATACTATTAAAAAAAACAACATTCGGGTTCTAGGAGTTCCTGAAGGCATGGAGAGGGAGAAAGGATTAGAAGGCCTTTTTAGTGAGATATTAGCAGAAAATTTCCCAGGTTTGGAGAAGGACAGAGACATCCTAGTACAGGAAGCTCACAGAACCCCTAATAAACACGACCAAAAGAGATCCTCACCACGACACGTTGTAATTAAACTCTCCACAGTGAAACATAAAGAAAAGATCCTAAAATGTGCAAGAGAGAAATGTCAGATTACTCCCAGAGGATCTCCAATCAGACTCACAGCTGACTTCTCATCAGAAACCCTACAAGTTAGGAGGGAATGGTGAGATATAGTCCAGGTACTAAGAGAGAAAAACTGCCAGCCCAGAATATTATATCCTGCAAAGCTATCATTTGTGAATGAAGGTGAAATAAAGACTTTTCATAACAAACAGAAATTGAAAGAATTTGTCGCCACTCGTCCAGCCCTGCAAAAGATGCTTAAAGATGTGTTACACACAGAAACACAGAAACACGGTCATCAATATGAAAGAAGGTAAAGGAAGGAAACCTCACAGCCAAAGATCACAGGGAATTCAAAGCATATATTAGAACTTATCTTTGGCAAATGGCAGGGCAAAGTTACCACTTATCATTAGTCACATTGAACGTAAATGGCCTGAACTGTCCACTTAAAAGACACCGATTGGCTGATTGGGTTAAGGAACAAAACCCATCTATTTGCTGCTTACAAGAAAAAACATCTTTCCAACAAAGATGCATACAGACTGAAAGTGAAAGGCTGGAAAAAGATATACCATGCCAACAGAAATGAAAAAAGAGCGGGCGTAGCCATCTTAATATCGGACAACATAAACTTTACCATAAAAGCTGTTAAGAGAGACAAAGAGGGACACTATATCATGATTAAGGGATCAATTCAACAGGAAGATATAACAATTATCAATGTATATGCACCTAACTACAGAGCACCGGTTTATCTAAAAGATTTATTAAGGGACTTAAAGGGAGACTTAGACCCCAATACAATAGTACTGGGGGACTTCAATACTCCACTCTCAGAAATAGACAGATCAACAGGACAGAAGATCAACAAGGATACGGTAGATTTAAATGACACTATAGCCCAAATGGATCTAACAGATATATACAGAACTTTCAATCCTACAGCTAAAGATTTTACATTCTTCTCAGCAGTACATGGAACATTCTCTAGGATTGACCACATACTAGGCCATAAAGCAAGTCTCAGCAAATTCAAAAGAATTAGAATCATACCATGCAGCTTCTCAGACCATAAAGGAATGAAGTTGGAAATTACCAACTCAGGAATCCCTAGAGCATATGCAAACACATGGAGACTGAACAACATGCTCCTGAATGAACAATGGGTCATAGAAGAAATTAAAAGAGAAATCAAAAATTTTCTGGAAGTAAATGAGGTTAACAGCACAACATACCAAAACTTATGGGTTGCAGCAAAAGCAGTGTTAAGAGGAAAGTTTATATCAATAGGTGCCTATATCAAGAAATTGGAAAGGCACCAAATAGATGAGCTTTCAACGCATCTCAAGGATCTAGAAAAATTGCAGCAAACCAGACCCAAATCTAGTAGGAGAAGAGAAATAATTAAAATCAGAGAAGAAATCAACAGGATTGAATCCAAAAAACATTACAAAAAATCAGCCAAATGAGGAGCTGGTTTTTTGAAAAAAATAAACAAAATTGACACCCCATTGGCCCAACTAACTAAAAAAAGAAGAGAAAAGACCCAAATCAATAAAATCAGAGATGAAAAAGGAAACGTAACAACAGACACCACAGAAATAAAAAGAATCATCAGAAATTACTACAAGGACTTGTATGCCAGCAAACAGGGAAACCTATCAGAAATGGATAGATTCCTGGACACATGCAACCTACCTAAATTGAACCAGGAAGACATCGAAAACCTAAACAGACCCATAACTGAGACAGAAATTGAAACAGTAATAAAGGCCCTCCCAACAAAGAAAAGCCCAGGACCAGATGGATTCACTGCTGAATTCTACCAGACATTTAAAGAAGAACTAACTCCAATTCTTCTCAAACTATTCAGAACAATCGAAGAAGAGGGAATCCTCCCAAATTCTTTCTATGAAGCCAGCATCACCTTAATTCCTAAGCCGGAAAAAGATGCAGCACTGAAAGAGAATTACAGACCAATATTCCTGATGAACATAGATGCAAAAATCCTCAATAAAATTCTCGCCAATAGAATGCAACAACACATCATAAAGATCATCCACCCAGACCAAGTGGGATTTATCCCTGGTATGCAGGGATGGTTTAATGTGCGCAAGACAATGTGATACACCACATTAACAGACTGCAGAAGAAAAACCATATGATTATCTCAATAGATGCCGAGAAAGCATTTGATAAAATACAACACCCGTTCATGATGAAAACTCTAAGCAAACTGGGTTTGGAATGAACATTCCTCAATACAATCAAAGCAATCTATGAAAAACCCACAGCCAACATCCTATTGAATGGGGAAAAGTTGGAAGCATTTCCACTGAGATCTGGGACCAGACAGGGATGCCCACTCTCACCACTGCTATTCAATATAGTTCTGGAGGTTCTAGCCAGAGCTATTAGGCAAGAAAAAGAAATTAAAGGGATACAAATTGGGAAGGAAGAAATCAAACTATCCCTCTTTGCAGATGATATGATTCTTTATTTAGGGGACCCAAAGAACTCTACTAAGAGACTATTGAAACTCATAGAAGATTTTGGCAAAGTAGCAGGGTATAAAATCAATGCACAAAAATCAACAGCCTTTGTATACACAGACAATGCCATGGCTGAGGAAGAACTTCTAAGATCAATCCCATTCACAATAGCTATAAAAACAATCAAGTACCTTGGAATAAACTTAACCAAGGAGGTTCAAGATCTCTATGATGAAAATTACAAAACCTTAAAGAAAGAAATAGAAGGGGATACCAAGAAATGGAAAAATCGTCCATGCTCATGGATTGGAAGAATCAATATCATCAAAATGTCCATTCTCCCAAAAGCAATTTATAGATTCAATGCAATACCAATCAAGATACCAAAGACCTTCTTCTCAGATCTGGAAAAAATGATGCTGAAATTTATATGGAGGCACAGGAGACCTCGAATAGCTAAAGCAATCTTGTACAAGAAAAACGAAGCTGTAGGCATCACAATACCAGATTTCAGGACATACTACAGGGCAGTTGTAATCAAAACAGATTGGTACTGGTACAGAAACAGATGGATAGACCAATGGAACAGAATTGAAACACCAGAAATCAACCCAAACATCTACAGCCAACTCATATTTGATCAAGGATCCAAAACCAATCCCTGGAATAAGGACAGTGTATTCAATAAATGGTGCTGGGAAAATTGGATTTCCACGTGCAGAAGCATGAAGCAAGACCCCTACCTTTCACCTTACACAAAAATTCACTCAACATGGATTAAAGACTTAAATCTATGACCTGACACCATCAAATTATTAGAGAGCATTGGAAAAACCCTGCAAGATATAGGTACCGGCAATGACTTCTTGGAAAACACCCCAGAAGCACAGGCAGTCAAAGCCAAAATTAAAATTTGGGATTACATCAAATTGAGAAGTTTCTGTACTGCAAAAGAAACAGTCAGGAAAATGAAGAGACAACTGACAGAATGGGAAAATATATTTGTAAACTATGCAACTGATAAAGGGTTAATAACCAGAATCTACAAAGAAATCAAGAAACTCCACAAGATCAAAACAAACAACCCACTTAAGAGATGTGCCAAGGACCTCAATAGATATTTTTCAAAAGAGGAAATCCAAATGGCCAACAGACACATGAAAAAATGTTCAAGATCACTAGCAATCAGGGAAATGCAAATCAAAACCACAATGAGGTTCCACCTCACCACAGTTAGAATGGCTCACATTCAGAAATCTACCAACAACAGATGCTGGCGAGGATGTGGGGAAAAAGGGACACTAACCCACTGTTGGTGGGAATGCAAACTGGTCAAGCCACTATGGAAGTCAGTCTGGAGATTCCTCAGAAACCTGAAGATAACCCAACCATTCAACCCAGCCATCCCACTCCTTGGAATTTACCCAAAGGAAATTAAATTGGCAAACAAACAAGCTATCTGCACATTAATGTTTATTGCAGCTCAATTCACAATAGCTAAGACCTGGAACCAACCCAAATGCCCGTCAACAGTAGACTGGATAAAGAAATTATGGGACATGTACTCTATAGAATACTATACAGCAGTCAAAAACAACGAAATCCAGTCATTTGCAACAAGATGGAGGAATTTGGAAAACATAATGCTGAGTGAATTAAGCCAGTCCCAAAGGGACAAATATCATATGTTCTCCCTGATTGGCGACAACTAACTGAGTACCAAGGGGGAAACTTGTTGAAGTGAAATGGACACTATGAGAAACAGTGACTTGATCAGCTCTTGTCCTGACAGTTGATGTACAATGTAATACTATATCCATTTTAGTATTTTTTTTTTTGTTCTAGTAGCATTGGTTGAACTCTGTAATTAACACACAATTATTCTTAGGTGTTTAAATTTTAACTGAAAAGTGATCCCTCTTAGGAATTTGGAAAACATCATGCTGAGTGAAATAAGCCAATCCCAAAGGGACAAATACCACTTGTTCTCCTTGATAGGTGACAACTAACTGAGCACCAAAAAGGAAACCTGTTAAAGTGAAATGAACACTATGAGAAACGGTGACTTGATCAGCCCTCCCCTTGACTGTTGATGAGCAGCTTAATATGTTATCCCTCTTAGTATTTTTTTTGTTTGTTCTACTTAATACTTTTGGTTGAATACTGTAATCAATACACAATTCTTCTTAAGTGCTGAAACTTAACTGAAAAGTGTTTGCTGTTAAATATGAGTGGGAATAAGAGAGGGAAGAGATGTGCAATTCGGGACATGCTCAAGCTGTCTTACCTCAAACAGTAGAGTGAAAAACATACCAGGGTATTCCAATTCAATCCCATCGAGGTGGCATGTACCAATGCCATCTCACTAGTCCAAGTGATCAATTTCTGTTCACAATTGATCCTAATGATAGGACTAAGAACCAAAGGGATCACATAAACAAGAATAGTGTCTGCAAATACTAGCTGATAGAATCAAAAAGGGAGAGAACGATCCAACATGGGAAGTGAGATACACAGCAGACCCATAGAATGGCAAATGTCCTAAACAGCACTCTGGCCTCATAATCAGCCCTTAAGGCATGCAGATCCAGCTGAAAAGCCCATGAGAGTATTTAAGGCATGGAAAGCCAAGACACTCTGGGGAAAAAAACCTAAATGAAAGATTTCCACGAGTGAGATCCCAGTGGAAAGAATGGGTCATCAAAGAAGGAGGTACCTTTCTCTGAAGGGAGGAGAGAACTTCCACTTTGTCCATGGCCTTGTCTAAATATGATCAGAGTCAGTGAACTCAGAGGGCTTCCATAGCCTTGGCAGCTCATGACAAGAGCCTAGGGTGATTACTGAGGCCATAAACAAGAGTGTCGATTTGTTAAGTCAACAACAGGAGTCACTGTGCACTTCTTCCTCATGTAGGATCTTTGTCCTTAGTGTGTTGTACATTGAGATTTAATGCTATAACTAGTACTCAAACAGTATTTTTCACTTTATGTTTCTATGTGGGAGCAAACTGTTGAAATCTTTACTTAATGTATGCTAAACTGATCTGTATATAAAGAGAATCAAAAATGAATCTTGATGTGAATGGAGGGGGAGAGGGAGTGGATAAGGGGAGGGTTGCGGGTGGGAGGGACGTTATGGGGGGGGAGGCCATTTTAATCAATATTCTGTACTTTGGAAATTTTTATTCATTAAATAAAAGTTAAAAAAAAACTTCTCTTTCTCTCTCTTTCTCTCTCTTTCTTTCTTTCTTTCTTTCTTTCTTCTTAGCAATGTATTTCAATACTTTAGGACTAATACAGGTTGTGTCCTAATTTTTGCTTAGCAATGTATTTCAATACTTTAGGACTAACAGGTTTGTTAATTTGTGTACTCTTTATATTGTCCTATATGCTCAAAGAGTAACATGTGATCTTATGCCATTATTAGTAACACGAACAAGGGTACTAGGAAATATCCATGGATTAATGGAATGAAAACGTGAGTTTTTAAGGATCAAGCATTTAGCAAAGAGGTTAATGCTTGGAATGACCACATCCTATACTGGAGCACTTGGATTCTGAGTACCAGCTTTGCTAATTTGCACCCTAGGAAACAGCAGATGTTTTTCACATGGTTGGAGCCCTGCCACCCAATGGTAGAAGTTCTTTGAGTTCCTGGAATCTGGCTTTTGTTTATTCTGACCTGGCGAGTAAACAAGGTCAAGCCAGGTCAGTGATCTCATATTAAAAAAAAAAAAAAAAAAGATAAGTTTATATTGATGCAGTTTTTTTAAATAAAGCAAAGCTTTTTCACAATATGCAACAGAGATCTCACATATAATATCATAGTAGGATGACACAACTGAGTCACTGAGAATACTTTTTTATGCTTTATAACTTGGAGAAAGAAAAAAACAACCTCTCTTCATCAGCTACCAACCTAGTATTATTGATGGGACGGTTGCTAGGGGATGACTTTACATTCACAGCGAGATCTTGGTACACTCCTACTGAGCATATGAATCTTCGAAAAATACCAGTATCTGACCAAGTCACACTGGAAATGATGGCTACAGACACAGTAATATTATCCCATAATTATGAATGAATTTAGGTAAGGCAAAGAACATTGTTCAAACCACGAACATAACCAAGTATCTCATTTGCCTGAATGAGTGAATACTGCCTCTGTACAATTTACTCATCATATATATATATATATATGAAAGGCAGAGTGATATATCTGTGTCTATGTGACAGACACACACACACACAGTGAGAAAGAGAGGAGGGAGGGAAAGAGAGAGAGAGAATCTTCGATCTTCTGTTCACTCCCCAAAGGGTTGCAAAGACTAGGACTGGTCCAGACTGAATCCAGCCCTCAGCTCCATCCTAGTCTCCCACATGGGTGGCAGGGACACAAGTGCTTGGGCCATCTTCTGCTGCCTTCTTAGGTACATTAGCAGACAGCTGGATTAGAAAAATAGTCAGACTCTAACTGGTATTCCGATATGGCATGCTGGCATTGCAGATGGCAGCTTAGCTCACTGCACCACAATGCCACACCCATTTTCTGCCAAGTTTTAAGCTGTAATTTTGATAGTTTCACTTTCTCTGTACTTCTCCCATTATTTAGGTAAGTTTTTATATGGTAGCTAATCATGGAATTACCCATTTCTTGATTACATTCAATCCAGAGCAAACATCACTTTCTTGAATTCTCTCAAAAGATCACCTCATATAAGTGTGCAAATACTTTTGCTCACTTCTCTCCGAAATATCCTATGATTCCCATTATCTTAACTGGTATTCTCCCCAGATGCAGTAAAGTCAATAAGAGTAACTCTTCAACTGTTGTTGCCTTTCTGTTAGTCTTCACCTGAGATCACTGACATCTTTTGACTTTTTTTATTCTATTTGCTCTATTGATTATTCAAGATTTCTTCCATATGGTCCTCACAGGAATTTTCAAAAATTGAAAGTATCTTATTAAAATTTTAAAACAACGTTGGTCAGCTTTTTACGTTAGTCTAAAGATACTAAGATGGATTCTTTCATTTCTCTCTCGTTTCATGTTACAGTGTTTTGTGTCTCTCTCAGGAATATCTGTAGTCTAAAGTGTGTTCTCGTTATTAATGATTATGCATTTGTTAATTTGTATACTAGTTATTTTTTTAACTTGTAGGCAGGGCTCCTTGTGTTTTCACAAGCATTGCAGACCTGTGCAGAGCAGTAAACAGAGGAGTCACTGGGACCGGCAAGTTCCTGGCGGAATGGAACAAGGCGGTGCCCTGTCTCAGTCTTTCAGCCCTTGTGCTGTAGACAGCTGTGGTTCTGGTAGTCTGTTGAATGACATGCTTTTCTTCTTCCTGCGCTCTTCATTGGTGATTCTGAGGTTTAAAAGGGTCTCTAGAGTTCTGAGGTGCTATCTAGTGTTCTAAAGAGCAAGAAGGCTGTGATGTGCCTCATGGAGAAAGCATATTTTTGGGTGAGCTTTATTCAGGCATGAAACACAACACTGTGGACCACGTAGATTAACGTTAATAAACCAACAATATATGTTAAATAAGCGTCTTTAAAAAGAATTAAACACAAGTTTGTAATAGTGTCTTTACAAAGAGTTAAGCATAAGTTCGTAATGATATGACTTTAACCTCTGTATCTTCCCTAGGAGCAATTGTTTGTACAGCGAACTTAGTGTTTTGGCAGCTTTATAGAACATACTATTGTGAATAATAAGAATCTGCTGTATTCAGAAAATGAAAAGCATTAAGACTTACTAGTGGGGGTGGCGCTCTAGAATAGCGGGTAAAGCTGCTGCCTGAAACACCGGCATCCCATATAGGTGCCGATTCAAGTCTCGGCTGCTCCACTTTCAATCCAGCTCTCTGCTATGGTCTGGGAAAGCAGTAGAAGATGGCCAAAGTCCTTGGATCCCTGCACCCACGTGGGAGACCCAGAGGAAGCTCCTGGCTCCTGGCTTCAGATCCGCCCAGCTCTGGCCATTGCTGCCATTTCGGGCGTGAACCAGCGGGTGGAAGACCTCTCTCTCTGCCTCTCCGTCTCACTGTCTGTAACTCTACCTGTCAAATAAATAAAATAAAATCTTTAAAAAAAACCCTGCTTTTAAAAATTGTGATGAATAAGGATATGTGATCATTTATAAGTTGCTAAAATATTTCTAGACTACTTAAAATCTGAAAATGCTTATGAGATGTTAAGTGATGCAATCATAAAACATGATGCCAATGAATTGTGAAGCAAAACTACCATAAATTTAGAGGAAAATCATTACTTTAGTATGGAACAAGGAGAAAACTGAAATTCAAAGTTATTTTGATAATATAATTCCATGATCTTTTAATTGAAAATTAAATTCTGAATCTTAACTAACCCAGTATGCAATAAAAGTGACATTTGATCTTGATAATTGATAACTGAAAACAAGTAATACAAGTTCCATTTCTGAACATGTTAGAATAGTTATGGCAGCCTAAACCCAATGTTTGAGAATACATTGAAAATTCATTAAAATACAAAAAAATAGTTTGACATTATAGCTTTATTTAAGACAGAACATAGAAGCCAAGATTCAATAATTAAATATACTGAAAGTAGGTCATTGTAAAAATTAAGAGAGGGCATAGGAGAGGAAGGAGGAAGAAGGAAAGGGGGGTAAGGAGGGAAGAATCACTGTGTATCTAAATTTGTATATATGAAATACATGAAATTTGTATACCTTAAATAAATAAAAATAAAGCTACTGGTAAATGTCAAAAAAAAAAAAAGAGAGAAAAAAATACATCAAGGGCAATCTCTTTCTAATCGTATTTTCCCTCAAAGTACATTTGTTGGTTTTTCTGTGCACTAGACTGAGACTGAACAGAAATCAACTATTGAAATAAATACTGGGGTACAAATATACAATGTAAAAGTTCACAGTGCTGGAGAAAGGGGAACCACAAAGAAGTGGCATTGATATATAACAAGACTTTGACTTCAAGGAAATTATCTATCTTAACTTGCACTGGAGGCAAAGTTAAAAAGAAAGAAAGGAAAAAAGCTGTTGAAATTTTAAAGGATTAAGTTAAGATTTCAGTGGGATCAGGAACTGAGGGGAACAGAAAAATGAGTAAACCATCTATCATGAAAAACAATTCCTGGAAATACCCCAAGTATTCAATTAGACCTTAAAATGTGCCCTTCAAATAGAGTTATAAACTTTGAGTTTCGCTTTAGCATTTCAATATCAATTCGGATCAATGTGCTCTTCCTCTACTCAACTATAGGCATTTCTACTGAAAATTAAATCTCCTCTGGGGAAAGATAACGCCGTTTAAAATGTCTACTGCAAAGCTTGACAGAAGATGTGAGCTAAAACAATAATAACAATAAGGAAACAGCAAAAAGTGATGGTATATGTGGACTCACAGGTAACCCAGATATCAGTTATCAGAGGAAGAATTGCAAAATAATTGTAACCAATAAGTTTAAAAAGTGATGACACAATAGAGAGTTTTATAAAGAACTTAAAGACATAAAATTGAGGATTCTAGAATTTGTAAAAACAAAGTTATATCTATTAAGAATACAGCATATGATTTTAACTACCTCTGTTACTAGAAGAGAGTTTATAAATTGAAGGTAGGACTGTATAAAATAAAGTAAAACAAAAGAAAAAATGGAAATAAAGTATAAAAATGAGACACATTAAAATATTTTAAAAATTCAAAATCAATTTAAGTGAGATCTCAGACAGAGGAGATAATCCGTTTTTAAAAATATAAAAAATCAGGGCCTGCACTGTGGCTCACTTGGTTAATCCTCTGCCTGCGGTGCCATCATCCCATATGGACGCTGGGTTCTAGTCTCTGTTGCTCCTTTTCCAGTCCAGCTCTGCTATGGCCCAGGAAGGCAGTGGAGGATGGCCCAGGGGCTTGGGTCCCTGTACCTGCATGGGAGACCAGGAGGAAGCACCTGGTTTCTGGCGTCGGATTGGCGCAGCTCCGGCTGTAGCGGCTATTTGGGGGGAGAACCAACAGAAGGAAGACCTTTCTCTCTGTCTCTCTCACTGTCTAACTCTATCTGTCAAATAAATTAAATATATTATATAAATTTATATATAAATATATTATAAATATTATAAATATTATAAATATATAATATATTATAAATATATTATATAAATGTTAAATAAATTATATGAATTTAGTTATACTTAAATAAATATATTAATTAAATATATTATATAAATATATAAACTCAAATGCATTAAAATACTAATTCATGATCCCTTACAGATGAAAAAAGAATACAACAAAACTACATTGAAGCACGTCATAGAAAAACAATAATAAATAGGAATGCTCAAAGTGGCCAAAAAGAAGTGAAAAGAAAGCCACATGATTTTCAAAGAAGTATAAGTTATAGACAACTTCACAATAGAAATGAGAAAAGAAAGAAGAAAATGTAGTGACATGCCTAAAATCCCCAAAGAAAGTGACTGTAACACAAAAACCTATACTTGATAAAAACATCCTCAAAAATGATCCTATAATAAAGATATTTTCCATCAAAAACAACATTCTTGCAACCATCGCTGCATTAAAGAATTTTCTTTATCAGACATAAATAATCTCAGATGGACATATTACAAAAAGAAATAATGAATTACATTATAATAGGTAATAAGTACTTAAGTAGATCTTAACTTTTATGATATTAGTAAAATTTTTGAAATTTTATTAGCAGATATAACGGGTTTGTCACTTGACGTGTCATCAAATAATAAGCTCAAAGTAAGAGCTGCTCAAAAAGAAGCTATTCGCTGTGACAGTGAGAAAGTATAGTTTCTCAAAGAAACTGCGTCCCTGTGAAGCACTTTGCTAGGGCTTTTGTAGCAAGGCTTAGGGGAGTGTCCAGGATGCAGAATCAAGGAAAGCGATGAGCCCTTCCCGCTTGCAATATGTATCTTCATGTACACTGTGTTTGCAAAACTGATTTTGCGCACCTTTACATATTGCTTGTTTGTTTCGGTCTGCCTGTGGCCATTTGGGGAGTGAACCAAAGAGGTAGATATCTCTCTCTCTCTCTCTCTCTCTCTCACTCTCTTTCTCTCTCCTTCTCAGTCTATAACTCCACCTTTTGGATAAACAAATAAATCTTAGGAAAAAAAAACACATTCAAGAGAGTATCCATTTACAAACTGTTTTCAAATTCCTATGTTCCAGTGCCCACTTTTTGCCTAAATTCTATGCTCATGCTCTTAGTTCTATTTTAAACCCATATAATACTAAAGTAATGATAAATAAATTGATCAATATGTGGGAGACAATTTCAAGTTAAAAGTGCAGTGAGAAAATATTAAAATTCTCTAGAATGGATAAAAAGTCAAAAAAGGGAGAAAACAAGAGAACAGAATAGAGAAGTAATAACAAAAGTTAGCAAGGGATCACTGCTAGTGGATCTAACATATAATGTTGATGTGAGTTCAAATTGATATACCAGTTGCAAAACTGTTTTTTAATATTGACTGCCAGTGAGTTTATGTATAATCCATGACCCAGAAATTCCTTTCTAAGATACAGTTCCAATAGAAGTGAATGTGTGTATGTATATACCAGATAATATGTAAAAGAATGTCTGGAGTACTTTTCAAAACACTGCAAATATAAATGATTACTATCAATGTTTGAATGGATTAAATGTCCATCAAGGTTACATTGGGTTGAAAAGGGGATCTATTTTTACCAGAGTGTAACAATGAACCTTTTAAAAATATTGCTACAAGGATTAGCTAGGTATATATCCAATCCTGATGAATGTAAGTATAAGAAATGAATCATGAATACAGTCCATATTAAATCATTTAAATAAAGTTATTTTTAAAAATAAATGGAGCAGGGCCCGACTTTGGGGCAGTAGGTTAAAGCCCTGGCCTGCAGCGCTGGCATCCCATATGGGCACCTATTCAAGTCCCGGCTACTCCTCTTCCAATCCAGCTCTCTGCTATGGCCTGGGAAAGCAGTAGAAGATGGCCAAAGTCCTTGGGCCCCTGCACCCACGTGGTAGACCTGGAAGAAACTCCTAGCTCCTGGCTTCAGATCAGCTCTGCTCTGACCATTGTGGTCATTTGGGGAGTGAATCAGCGGAATGAAGACCTCTCTCTCTCTGCCTCTTCTTCTCTCTGTGTGTAACTCTGACTTTCAAATAAATAAAATAATTCTTTAAAAATAAATAAATAAATGGAGCAGGCTTTTGGCACATCAACTAAAACACCATTGGGGTGCCTGCATCCATAAAAAAGTGTCAGCAGTCTAACCCTGGCTCCACTTCCAGTCCTACCTCTCTGCTTATCTACTCCCTGGGAGACAGAGGTGAAGATTCAAGTACTTGCATCCCTATCATCTGTGTAGAAAATCTGGACTGAGTTCCCAGCTCTTATGCTCTGTCTGACCCAGCTCTGCGAGATGTTGCAGGCATCTGGGGAGTAAACTGACACATGGAAGATCCCTGTCTGTCTCTGTCTCCCTGCTTTTCAAATAAAATGAAAAAAAAAAAAAAGTGCATGCATAGCTTTGAGACTGTATAGAAGCAGAACTCAACAAAAGCAAGCCCCTCCTCATTCAATATATACTCCTCTTCCACTGGAATGTGAATCCATCTCCAACTGCATGTCCCTCCAAACAGCTTCAAGCAAGTCAGACCAAGTAGCATCCACACCATAACTGCAGGACTTCTTACTGCCTATACTCATGCCTAGGGTAGTCCAATGTGACCAATTCATGACCTCCCTGGGGAGGCAGTGGTGAGCAACACTACCATTTTGAACATTTCCTGTGAAAGAAAGCAGGACACTAGGTGCCCTGTACTGAGAGGGATGACCAGAACTTTAGTCAGAATACAAATCACAGCACCATTTGCCAACGGGCAGCCACCAAACCTCTTCACTTGATTAAAACCCCCTCATTTGATTAAAACTCCTGTGAGCTTCCCTCATCAAGCCAGAAGGTAGAACCCCTTCCTACCATGCTATCTCCATTGTGTCCAAGCATAAGACGCACATTAACCTCCTGTGAGCTGCATGTTGGTCTCTTGTCAATTTCAGAAATCTGGGGTTGGTATCAGTTTTAAAATGTAAAAGATGAAGCTAATCATCATGGTAATAAAAGTCAGAATTGTGAATGTATTGAGGGGAGCATAATGAGAGGTAGAGAGAGTACTGCATGGGTGGTTTCTGGGTACCTGACAATGTTTGATGTATTTATTTGGGTGATACTGACTGGGTGTATATGCAGCAGAACATCCATTGATCTATAAATGTAAGATTTGGGTACTTTAAATATTGATGTTAAATGGTTATGCAAAATAAAATCTGGTAAGTATTATGAGTAAATCACTGATTTTACATGCTTCAGTTAAGTGTTTATTTAAAAATAGACATTATTCTTTTTTTCTTATTGCAACATTCCTCCCACATCTCAAAGGCCCTATTCTTTTGCATCAAGTGAAATACGAAGCTGATAGAACAAGAGACATGCAAGAGGAAGTACACACTTTAACTTTACAATCAGATCATTATTTTACCTTGTGTTCAGCATGTTGTAACTGCAGGTCTTTAACGTGCTGTGTGATATTGGGAAACCACTTGTTTTTAATTTATAAAATGCAAATGGTACTATAAAATCAGTCAGTTCTCCTCCAGGTTTAAAACACATTACCATCTTGCATCTGATTATGTGACAATACTAGTTTAAGAAACATATGATATGCCAAATCTCATTAGTAGATATTGAGAATTCATGCATATACATCCAAGATGAAAAATAGTGTTACTACATAGTGATTAATAATGTTAAGTCTCACTATGGATGACAGGACTGCATATATATACATATATATATAGAGAGAGAAATAGAGAGAGAGAGAGAGAGAGAGAGAGTACCTTAACTATAAGTAACTTAAACCACTTTAAAAGAAAACATTCTGTAAAACTAGAAACTATCATCATATTATTTTGAGACACTGTAATTTACTGGATAACACTGTCTTTAAAAATTTTGTCTCAGTCTACACTTAAGTTGATGAATCATATTATGACACACAAGAGACAGCCACATTCTTTTACAAGCAGATGGTAATTGTCAATTACTAATTGAAAACTTGCCAGTCCACTGAAGCAAACTATAGAATACACATTCAAAATTAGGTAGAAGTTAAAGAAATACAGAGCAAAGGGAAGGCCCTCTGTGAATTCTAACGCCTCAAGATGGACTAAAGCTGCAGATAAAACAAATTTTAATTATTGACAAATTTGCCCATTTAGTTGAAAGTTGGTCAAATCAAAAAGAAATTATTTTAAAAAATCTAATGATCTAAATGCACCAAGTATCATTGCCTGCAACCATGACCTTTCACTATCATGAAAATATTTAATAAATTTCTTTTCTAAATCAGAGTTTAGTTTTACTGAAAGAACTACCAGAATAACCCCAAAAGCAACAGCAAAGAGTTTCCAAAAGGGGGTGTCTCATTCTTCAGAGATGAGTTCAATTGGGATTCCAAAGAGTCACTGAAGGCCAGTATGTTCAGTCCAAAGCATTAATTAGAGGAACTTCCTGTGTGCTATAGCTTGTGATGGACAAGAAGGGGTAAGGGTTGTTTTACTGAGGTATGCCTACAACAAGGGGTCAGGGCATGGGGTTGATATGAAAATTTAGGAATTTTGACTAAGGGCAGAGCTGGTTCCTTTCAGTTTTTTGGATAACTAAGCACAACTTGATCAGGTTCTGGGTTTGGTCTGAAGGTTGGTGAGAGAAACTGCAGTTGGCCAGATCAAAGATCTTTCAAAGCTCTCTGGGTTTTACTGAAGACACGGAAAGAAAGTGGTAGCCAATGGGGGGAGCTTGCAGTCAGTTTTTATTTCTCATGAATCAAATCAGCAGCCTATACAATCATGAAAATGAAATGTGCTATTCCACAAAGACTTAGAAAGTATAAAATTTCACATTGTGACCACTGGTGAATTGTTTCTTGACATTCCAAAGCAATATGAGGTAACATGTGAAGTCTGGAAGTTTAGCTTACTTAAAACTTCCATAAAATAAGAAAGTTACAGAGGAGCAACATTGATTCAGGGCAGGCAAGAAGGATTTGCTGGCCTCTTACTGAAACTGCCACAAAGCAGGTCTGCAGCTGAACAATTAACCTGGGCTTTTTTTGCACTTGGGTGCATGTGGACATTGTGAACTGAACAAAATTGCTCTTTTTTTGCAATGAACCTAATTAGCCTCTGTAAGACTTTATGAAAACATCCCTCTTGCCTCCTTAGACTGCATCCAATCCCCTTTATAAAGACAACTTGACCTTTGTTTCACCAAATATAATTGCTATCAAAGAGGAGATAGAATTAACTTTCTACTTTGAAGTTTGGGCTACAAAAACAGCCACTGTTTTGTAAAACCTCAGATCATATTTTCAAGGCTTCTTGAATTTTGTGTCTCCTGGATTACATTCATCATAAGATTCAAATAAATCTAATTCTTGGGGCCAGTGCTTTGGCATAGAGGGTAAAGCCGATGCATTTAGTGCCGGCATCCCATATGGGCACGGGTTTTAGCCCCAACTGCTCCACTACCAATCCAGCTCTCTGCTGTAGCCTGAGAAAGAAGTAAAAGATGGCCCAAGTCCTTGGGCCCCTGCACCTGCATGGGAGACCCAGAGGACATTCTTGGCTCATGGCTTTGGATTGGTGCAGCTTTAACCATTGCAGTCATTTGGGGAGTGAACCAGAGAATGGAAGACCTAGCTCTCTCTCTCTCGCTCTCTCTCTCTCTCTTCTCTCTCTCTCTTCTCTCTGCGTAACTCTGACTTTCAAGTAAAATAAATAATTTTTTTAAAAAATCTAATTCTTATTTGTTTCTTGACTACGTTAATTTCAATAGACACTACCAAGCCAGATTGTTACTGTTTCCTGGGTACTAGCAGAAGAAAGGGAGATACTACTATGACAGAGTCAAAGCCCTCTGTTAACCATGGCAGAGTAATCATCATCTTTCTCAGTACCATTTCTCTTAGGTCCTCGTAGTCCCAGCAATGCAACTCAGACTGGCCTTAGATGCGTGCCTGGAGGTGCTGTGGGTTGTATTGTAAGAAGGGAATGCTGAGATTGGCATGTTTATGGTCAGCAAAAGAAGGCCTGTTGTTACTGTGAGGGGAGTCATTATTTCATCCATGATCATTGCTCACTGTAAACACAGCCACAGAGAATGTTGTTTTGTATACCCAGCAAGAACAGGCAGGGATGCTCAGAGCCCATCCTCTTTTCTAGCAATCGCTGTAGCTGTCCAAAGCAGAGTGCATTTATATCTGTTGTATTGTTTTCTTTGGCCATTTTTTTACATAATTTTCCTTTCAACTAGACTGGGAGAAAAGTCATTCATATTTGTTGCATCTACAAGTGCTGATGTGAATTTAGTGTTTTCTCTGCTTCTTTCACCCAAAATTTTGCAGCTTAAAGCAATAATAATTTCATTAACTTTCAAAATGTCTGTTGTCATGAAATCAAAAAGTTTGACTGAGTTGTCCTGGTGTGGGATTTCTCACATGACAGAAGCCACATGGTTGCTATAGCACAAACTTGGGGAGCTTGGAGAAGATGAGGGCTGCTTGATTGTTTCTCTCATTGTGAGTAGTAGCTGGAGTTTTCCAAGGGATCTTTTCAAGCTTGCAATTTGGCTGTGACAGGCTACTTAGACTCATGTTCTAAAGGTGAGTGTCCCAGTGAGTGAGGCAGAGAGCATGTTCTCTGTAACTAGCCTTAGAAACCACTTCTCCCATGGACAGCAGCTTACACAGACACACAGAACACATAGACACAGACAACCACCCTCATTATGGTAGCAGGGTTAAGGTGACATTGTGAAACAAGAATATGTAATACAAGATAATGGTGTGGCTATGTTTGGAAAATATAAACAGCCACAATGTTTTATATTATTGTTGGACCAAGAAAAGATGCATGAAAGAATGGGCAGCCCCATGTAAGAAATGGAGAAATGAAAGAGGGAAGGAAGTGAAAAAGGACAATAGTAATGGTTCTAGAGGTCACAGGAATGTAATTATAGTGTTAGGTAAAAGTGTAAAACATACAGATGTCATGGTTTGGATACATAGAAGTATTATATTCACATGTTAAGACAATAATTGTCAAATAAGTCTATATATCAAATGAAGGAATGAATGGAGAATACAAAACTGAAAACTTATTGAAATCCAATTGATAAAAATAAGATAATCTCAATGTTAAAAAATGCATACCTTAATATTGCTATTAAATTTTTTTTTTTTTTTTTTTTTTTTTTTTTGACAGGCAGAGTGGACAGTGAGAGAGAGAGACAGGTGAGAAAGGTCTTCCTTCGCCGTTGGTTCACCCTCCAATGGCCGCCGCGGCCGGCGCGCTGCGGCCGGCGCACCGCGCTGATCCGATGGCAGGAGCCAGGAGCCAGGTGCTTTTCCTGGTCTCCCATGGGGTGCAGGGCCCAAGCACCTGGGCCATCCTCCACTGCACTCCCTGGCCACAGCAGAGGGCTGGCCTGGAAGAGGGGCAACCGGGACAGAATCCGGCGCCCCGACCGGGACTAGAACCCGGTGTGCCGGCGCCGCTAGGCGGAGGATTAGCCTAGTGAGCCGCGGCGCCGGCCGCTATTAAATTTTTCTTTCCTTTGTTGTTAGTAATACAGCATTGCCTTATTCTTACATAACAATGATTGACACCAAACAGTAGTTTAGTAAAACAAGCATAACTGTTTTATTATGAGTATAGATATAAGTAAATAAATAGATGGATACACAGAACTTTAAATTTCACTTAGTTAACAGGTGAGGCTAACATCAGACAGGATTTTAGTGATTCTAATTGCCTTTGGTTCTGAGCAGGGATTTTATGAGGGTTTTATATTACATTTTTCACTACTTGAGAAGCATCAAAATCTACAACTTAAGATAGATGCTACGTCTTAGAGCATTGTCGGACAATGGATGTTTTATCACTATTCCTTTGACCTTTGCATAATTTCTTTATGTGTTTCTACTATTATAGGCTTATGGGTAGTTTACTTACATGTCCCATGAGTCTTCTCCTTGGCTCTGTAATTGTAAACACCTTTGAACACTACCAGGAGTATGAATGACAGGTCTACTGACAATGGAGGCCCCTGCCAATGTCAAGATGATGCGCCCCTTGCTTTGCAGTCCTTGACACAACATTTGCCCATCAGGTTGTACTCTCCATCTTTATTTCTGAATGTGGCACCCTCTGTAGGTGAGCAGATAATCCACTTAGGGTACAATTACATATTGATCCTTTATGTATATCCCATTTCCAATGTGAATATCTTAATCCATTTAATAGGTGCAGTTAAGAACATTATCTTTAATCTAATCAAAGGACAACATTTTTATAGAAGCAATATTACTCAATTCTGTAAAAATACTAATTTTCCCCTTTCTATACAAGTCTGCTTTATATTCTCTGTATTTATAGATGTGATAAGAACTGAAAATATTATCTAATTCTAATGTTAATTCTCAACGCAGAATTTTGCTTTCAAGTTTGTGTTGGTATTATCTTTGTGAGTCTTAAAGGTGGCATTCTTAATGCAGTATCACAATACTGAGTTTCACATTCTTTCGGCAGTATCAATTGTCTCCTAGAACTGAGCTTCTTTGTTTCGGGAGGCTGTCGTGTACTCTTCTGAATCAGGACATTCAAAGTATTCCTCTTATTTTGAAAATTTTCGACCTTCAACCCCTTGTGGTAACTGGATAAACTCTCCTCTTAATGCAGGTCTCTCTCTAAACACTATTTGCTGTGTGCATGCTGATACCCCAAGCTGTTTCATTTGGTTCCTGTTCTACAATTCTAGAAACTCAAGTACTCTCTCTCTCACACTCAAAAACACACACACAGACACCGCGCACACACACACACACACACACACTCAGTCTCTTTCCTCTGTCTTTATTTTCCTCTCATTATTGCTCTCTTTCCTCTATATCTATAGACCATTGCTTCTCTAGTTAACTATCTTATGTTGAAGACTACAAGCTTCATGGGGACAGACATCAAGTTTGCCTCACTATCACTGGATCATTAGAACCTGACATGGTGGTTGGCCCAAGTAACTACATGATAAACAATGAAAAATAGATAGTGAACTTTGTGGTATCAAATTCTTGCCTAATCCTGGCCTGTAACAGTCCTTTGAATGCACCATCCAGGAAAGAAGTTGAGATGCGAAAGCACAAAAGGAAAGTGAAAATAGGAGATGTCATCAATGCGAGGGGCAGTCACAATGGAATACATTAGGGAGAGTTAAGATGAATGTGTCCTGGTCCATTCCCAATATAAAGGAAATGAGCTGTAATTTGGGTGACTGAAAAAAAAATGTTCAGTTCCTAACATCCAAGAAACTGTCTCCTTTCTAAAATCTTATGAAACATATACACTCCAGGGTTTTTATAACAAAAGGATAGAGATTATCTGCACTATAAAAGGCAAAGGGAAATGTTCACTTTAATGAGAATACATTTAGTCTTAATAAGATTATTACTAGAGATATGTATAGTTTTTAACTATGCAAGGTGCTTTGACATCATAAAATGATTTGTCCTGACACAAAATTTCAATGAGTTTCACATTTTTCCCTGTCTGATAAGTGCAATCGAGTTTCTGAAACTGTCTCCAATCTGTGTATGAGGAGCGTCACTCCTAGTGACGTCTTGAAACTACCCTTTTCTTCCTGTCACCATTTGTCCCTGCTTTGCTCAGCTATTTACCTTATTTCAGACAGAAATTTTAAATGACTTCCACACATATCTCCACTTGTTTCTCACCCACTCCATAGCTTCCAAAGTGCTTCCAGACTGTTCTTCTAAAATTTAAAATTTACCCTAACACCCAGCTTTAAATCTTTCTGTGGTTTCCCATCACACCCAGGAAAAGGTTGAGTATAATTTGTTGCCTGTCTTATTTATATTCCTTTTTCCATTATGCCCCTCTCTTCTCTCTCCACTTTTGATTATTTATAGATGCTTGAAAATGACCTTCTCCCCAACTCCCCTGGGCCTTTATGCCTGTGTCTGCTGTCTACCATGACTTTCTCTCACATTTTGTACTTAGTTAAATGCCACTTATATTCAAATATGCAATTTAAGTATCATCTCAGCTCAGGAGTATTTGCAGCCCCTTTAGCTGAATGAATGACTTCTCCTTCCTTAATTTTCCAAGATAGTGTGTTATATCCTGCATGACGATAATTTTTGTCCTTACATTGATTATCTATACCCTTACTGAAGGTACAGACTGTTCTCTCCTCAGATGTATATTCTGAGTGCTTTAATCTAGACTTGGCATGTCATATGCATTACAGAATATAGGTTGGATATTGTGGTGTCTACTTAGTTTTTCGGGGTACTCAATAATAGATACTCATTCTGAATTTTCTTTAAACAAAAGATAGGTGGCTTTTTTGATTCAATGAAAATACCCGATTCGATCGAAGGAAAAATTGAACAAATACGAACTTGGAATGCTCATCTTCATCTTTCCGTGTCCCTTTCTCCCTTCTGCCAATATTTTTCCCTTTTCTCCTTATTTATAGGCTTGTAAGAACACAACGCTAGAGAAGACCTCAGTTTACACTGCTTCATTGGTAATTGTGGTTATTCATCTGCTTTCTCTGAATTCCAACTCCAAATGCCTATGAGGAGGAATTACTGTGGAGTTTCTCAGCACTTCCAGCAGTGTCTCATGTCCAGTCCTCACACAATCACTGGTGTCCTGATGGATCTACCTCTGTAACAAGTTTGTTCGTGGGAGAACTACCTGGCTTGTAGTAATTGCCTGGATGGAATCCAGTTGTTTGCAACAATAAATCTCTAAGAAAAGGGATTATTATAAACTTTCAAATAACTTCAAATCGATCATTATATTACTGTATGTGGACTAAAAACCAGAGAAAACTTATGAAAATATAATAAGTATTTCAGAAGTGAAATAGTATTTCAGAAGAGAAAAAAAGAGAAAATCATAAAATTATTAGTAAAATACATTACTTTTTTAAAAGATTGATTTATTTATTTGAAAGTCAGAGTTACAGAGAGATGAGAGGCAGAGAGCGAGAAAGAGAGAGAGAGACAGAGAGAGACAGAGAGAGGTCTTCCATCCGATGGTGCACTCCCCAATTGGCCGCAATGGCTGGAGCTGCGCTCGATCTGAAGACAGGAGTCAGGAGCTTCTTCCAGGTCTCCCACGTGGGTGCAGGGGCCCAAGGACTTAGGCTATCTCCTACTGCTTTCCCAGGCCGTAGCAGAGAGCTGGATCTGAAGAGGAGCAGCCAGGTCTCGAACCGGCGCCCATATGTTATGCCTGCACATCAGGCCAGGGCGTTAACCTGCTGTGCCATAGCACTGGCCCCGATACATTACTTTTTAAAGAATTATTTATCTGAAAGAGTTACAAAGACAAGGAGGGTGGAAGAGAAAGAGAGAGAAAAAAGGGAGAATACCTTATATCTACTAGTCCATTTTGCAGATAGCTGTAATGGCCAGTGCCAGGGCATTCAGAAGTGAGGAGCCAGGAGCTTTATCTAGGTCTCAGATATGGGTGAAAGGGCCCAAGCATTTGGTCCGAGTTGGATCAGAATTCCTGGAGTATGCTAGACATGAACCAGTGCCAATATGGGATGCCAGTGTCCTAAGCAATGACTTTAACAACTCTGCCAAAACTCTGGTTGAAGATATGTTATTCTTACAGAGAATATAAAACAATTATGAGGCAAAATACAAACCACACTTTAACTAGTATTTTTTAAAAACTAAAATTTGAAGCTATGCACTTGTTGCTCATTTATTTCTGTCAATTTCGCTTTTTAGCTTTAATATTTTAAGTTTTATTAGCCTGGTTTCATTTTATGTTCAGTTTTCTAAATTTCAGAACCTGCTGTAAAACTATTTTATTCTTTCTTTTTTTAATTTATTTTTGACAGGCAGAGTGGACAGTGTAAGAGAGAAACAGAGAGAAAGGTCTTCCTTTGCCGTTGGTTCACCCTCCAATGGCCGCTGTGGCCAGCGCGCTGTGGCCGGCGCACCGCGCTGATACGATGGCAGGAGCCAGGTACTTATCCTGGTCTCCCATGGGGTGCAGGGCCCAAGCACTTGGGCCATCCTCCACTGCACTCCCTGGCCACAGCAGAGAGCTGGCCTGGAAGAGGGGCAACCGGGACAGAATCTGGCACCCCGAAGGGGACTAGAACCCGGTGTGCCGGTGCCGCAAGGCGGAGGATTAGCCTAGTGAACTGCGGCACCAGCTTCTTTCTTGCTTTCTAATAAATAAATTTCAATTTATACATTTCTTCTGAGTACAGACCTTACTATTACCATTTTATATGAAATGGCAACTTTTTGGTTTTTGCATAGTTTTTAATATTTCCATATTTGATTCTGGTTTTAATCTTATTTATTCTGTAATTCTCAAATGAATAAGACTATCTGATTCTCTTTCTTGGTTATTTAACAAACTTTAAAAGTATTACTGTTGTCGGGGCCAGCACTGTGGCACAGTAGGTTAACCTTCTGCCTGCAGCGCTGGCATCCCATATGGGCACTGATTCTAGTCCTGGCGGCTCCTCTTCCAATCCATCTCTCTGCTATGGCCTGGGAAAGCAGTAGAAGATAGCCCAAGTCCTTGGGCCCCTGCACCTGCAAAGGAGACCGGGAAGAGGCACCTGGCTTCTGGCCTCGGATTGGTGCAGCTCTGGCCATTGTGGCCATTTGGGGAGTGAACCAACAGAAGGAAGATCTTTCTCTCCATCTCTCCCTCTCACTGTCTGTAACTCTACCTCTCAAATAAATAAAATAAAATCTTTAAAAAATATATTATTGTTGTTATCTTTGATTTAAATTTGTTTCAAGATATTCTTTGAAGCCAATATATTAGTCAATTTCGCCAGAGAAACAGGACACACAGGATGGGTATGAGGGTCCCTCAAAATTTGTAAAATATGGAATTAATAATCAGTTAATTTGGGTGACTTTTTAAAAATCTGTGCATGCTTTCATAATGCCATGATTTTAATGTTTATCTTTCCTCTTAAAATTCATGTTGACAATCTATAATGTAACGATACTGAGAGGTACAAACTCTTGGAAGTCATTCAATCCTAAGGGCTCTCATGAATGGGAATGTATACCTTTCTAAAAGGGTTTGATGGAGGAGTCATTCCTTCTGCCCTTCCTCCTTCTGCCATGTGAGGATGGAGCGTTGCTTCACTCCAGAGAATGCAGCTTTGGAGGCCAGGAGCAGACCCTCAGCAGACGATGGGCCCTTCTCATGTCTTAACTGGGAAATTCCCACCCTCCACAACTGTCAGAAATAAATGTCTTTTCATTATAAATTACCAAGTTTCGGTTGTTTTTAGTAGCAGAACAATAAGACACACACACACACACACACACGCATATCCTATGATGAACCATTGGAAATCAGAGGCCATCTGTAGAGGGTAAATCTGTGCTGCTCAAAGTTTACATATTTAAATGTTCTTCAATCTGAAAAACACTTTTCTAACAATATCTAGACTGGTACATGATGGAAATGGTCCTATTGTCTGGCCAAGGCTAATGTTCCAATACTTCAAGTCATAAAAGGAATACTGATCTTATTTTGACACCTATCACAAAATTTCAGTTACTTGAAGTGTAAGACATCTTTATAATAGATGTAATGTGATATCACAATTATGAAGCTGTGCTGTATGTGGTTTTCATCTCTGTGTGTGTACTTTTTCCTGTGTTTTGTAAATAAAGGATATCAAAAAATACACAAGGGGCTGATCAAGTCACCGTTTCTCATAGTGTTCATTTCACTTTAACAGGTTTCCTTTTTGGTGCTCAGTTAGTTGTCACCTATCAAGATGAACAGTGGTATTTGTCCCTTTGGGATTGGCTTATTTCACTCAACATAATGTTTTTTCATCAGCCCTCACCCTGACTGTTGATGAGCAGCTTAATATGTTATCCCTCTTAGTATTTTTTTGTTTGTTCTACTTAATACTTTTGGTTGAATACTGTAATAAATACACAATTCTTCTTAAGTGCTGAAACTTAACTGAAAAGTGATCACTGTTAAATATAAGAGTGGGAATAAGAGAGGGAAGAGATGTGCAATTCGGGACATGCTCAAGCTGACTTACCTCAAACGGTAGAGTTAGAAACATAGCAGGGGATTCCAATTCAATCCCATCAAGGTGGCATGTACCAATGCCATCTCACTAGTCCCCGTGATCAATTTCTGTTCACAATTGATCCTAATGATAGGACTAAGAACCAAAGGGATCACATAAACAAGAATAGTGTCTGCAAATACTAGCTGATAGAATCAAAAAAGGAGAGAATGATCCAACATGGGAAGTGAGAGACACAGCAGACCCATAGAATGGCAAATGTCCTAACAGCACTCTGGCCTCATAATCAGCCCTTAAGGCATGCGGATCCGGCTGAAAAGCTCATGAGAGTATTTCAGGCATGGAAAGCCAAGACACTCTGGGGAAAAAAAGAAACCTAAATGAAAGATCCCAGTGAGATCCCAGTGGAAAGAATGGGTCATCAAAGAAGGAGGTACCTTTCTCTGAAGGGAGGAGAGAACTTCCACTTTGACCATGGCCTTGTCTAAATATGATCAGAGTCAGTGAACTCAGGGGGCTTCCATAGCCTTGGCAGCTCATGACAAGAGCCTAGGGTGATTACTGAGGCCATAAAGAAGAGTGTCAATTTGTTAAGTCAACAATAGGAGTCACTGTGCACTTACTCCTCATGTAGGATCTTTGTCCTTAGTGTGCTGTACATTGAGATTTAATGCTATAACTAGTACTCAAACAGTATTTTTCACTTTATGTTTCTGTGTGGGAGCAAACTGTTGAAATCTGTACTTAATATATGCTAAACTGATCTTCTGTATATAAAGAGAATCAAAAATGAATCTTGATGTGAATGGAAGGGGAGAGGGAGTCGAAAGGGGAGGGTTGCGGGTTGGAGGGACATTATGGGGGGGAAGACATTGTAATCCATAAGCTGTACTTTGGAAATTTATATTCATTAAATAAAAGTTAAAAAAATACACAAAGGGATCAATTTATGTCTTAAATTTTAATATTAATTTCCAAGTCACATCTCTTTGTTATAAAAATTTGATTTAAAAATTGATAAAATGAAATTGTACATGTCTCTTTGGGTCTATACAGAAATTTAAAATTATTTGAGGATATTTTGAAATGAAAATCGCTTAATTTTCAATGTTAAGAATATTTAAAACTTAGAGTGAAATAGCAATTCTTAACTGAACATCTGGAATTAGAATTCATGATTATGTGTGTCAAGCCATGAGCTTTTAGTAAAGAGATACTTGAATCTAGATTGTAACATTTATGGACTGAATCATGTTTGTTTTCTCATCCCCAAAATCAGGTAGCTACTACCTTCCAAAGAAGTGTGTTTATACAAAACAATGCAGAATGTATTTGGTAAATGAAAGGTACTAAATAAAGTTAAAGCTCACCTTTGTCTCCCTCCCAGTAAGAGTAATGTCCATGCCTTAATGTATGCTGTGCATCTAGTTTTCTCTTGGCATTTTGTAGGAACATTTTCATTATTTCCTTTCCTTATTACAGCTTAAACTCTATTCAGACTTAATATTTTATTAACTGTGAAGAAGTGTCTATTGAGCAGATTAAGGAGATAAATATAAAATTAAGATTCTTATAAGGGTAAAGAAAATATTAAAATATTAATTGTAACATCTTAACTTTGGGAGGATCTTTAGAGGACAAATTCTTACCAATTTTATTTTCTTAAGATAAAGAAACAGTGGTGAAATGATCTTTCCAAAATAACTTTCTTCAATAATTCTTAGCTATTTATGAATTTTTAAATATTATATGTAAATCTTTTAAGCTCTCTGAGATAAAAAGTAAATGAAATGGAATTGGAAGACTGAGAGGACACTCATAAAATATATAATATTTGCATGTGTTTTAGATAAACTAAATTACAAAATGGATATGATAGTCTCAATAAATGACAGAGTTCCCTACCATGTAAATTGTCCACTTAGGTCAGTAGACTAAGCTACTTACTTGAACTTGAAAGAAGCAATGTTAACTTGATGAGCATATGCAACATTCCTGTTAAATAAAACAGCTAGATGACCCCCGTATCCCGACCCTATGTTCCTTATCTTGTGGCAGATTTGTACTTTCACCTCACAACACCAACATTGAGTTATACCGAGTGCTTTAAATATAGCAAAATAAAATGTTTACACATTTAAAGCCTTCTTACTTTCCTTTTTTTAAAATATGACTTTCTCTTGAACTTTTTGAAGATCCCATTACTTTCTTTTTTAAAGATTTACTTATTTATTTGAAAGGCAGATTTACAGAGAGGCAAAGATATAAAGAGAGAGAGAGAGAAAAAGAGAGAGCAGCCAGAGCTGTGCCGATCTGAAGCCAGGAGTCAGGAGTCTCCTCCAGGTCCCCCATGCAGGTGCAGGGGCCCAAGGACTTGAGCCATCTTCTACTACTTTCCCAGGCCATAGCAGAAAGCTGGATCTGAAGTGTAGCAGCCTGGACTCAAACAGGCACCCATTTGGGCTGCTGGCACTGCAAGCAGTGGCTTTACTCACCACAGCACCGGCCTCAGGCCTTGCTACTTTTCACATCACACGCACTGCACCTAACATCTGCTAACCACAGATGAGATACACACTAGGGGGGCGGTGCTGTGGCATAGTGAGTAAAGCCGCTGCCTGCAGTGCCAGCATCTGGTTTGAGTCCTGGCTGCTTCACTTCTGATCCAGCTCTCTGGTGCGGCCTGGGAAAGCAGTAGAAGATGGCTCAAGTCCTTGGTCCCCTGCACCCACATGGGAGATAGGAGGAAGCTCATGGATCCTGGCTTCAGATGGGCTCAGCTCCAGCCCTTGTGGCCAACTAGGGAGTGAACCATCAGTTGGAAGACCTTTCGCTCTCTCTCTGCCTCTCCTCTCTCTGTGTAACTGTGACTTTCAAATAAATAAATAAATCTTAAAAAAAAAAAAAAAAAAAAGATAGACACTAGGCCTTTGGGAGACCCCAAGCTAATGCTGCCCTCCAGGGTTCTCTGGAAAACTCTCTATCCTGCAACTAAGTAGCATCATTTAGACACAAAAACTCCCTCACCATCCCCTACCCTCTGGAAGTTCTTTTTCCTTCTTCTGGAATTCTAAGCTCTGGGCTTCAGCCTGGCCAAACTCAGGTTGTTACAGCCATTTGGGAAGTGATCCAGTGTTTAAAAGATTCTCTCTCTGACTATTGGAACTCATAGAAGAGTTTGGCAAAGTAGCAGGGTATAAAATCAATGCACAAAAATCAACAGCCTTTGTATACACAGACAATGCCATGGCTGAGGAAGAACTTCTAAGATCAATCCCATTCACAGTAGCTACAAAAACAATCAAATACCTTGGAATAAACTTAACCAAGGACGTTAAAGATCTCTACGATGAAAATTACAAAACCTTAAAGAAAGAAATAGAAGGGGATACCAAGAAATGGAAAAATCTTCCATGCTCATGGATTGGAAGAATCGATATCATCAAAATCTCCATTCTCCCAAAAGCAATTTATAGATTCAATGCAATACCAATCAAGATACCAAAGACCTTCTTCTCAGATCTGGAAAAAATGGTGCTGAAATTTATATGGAGGCACAAGAGACCTCAAATAGCTAAAGCAATCTTGTACAACAAAAACAAAGCCGGAGGCAACTCAATACCAGATTTCAGGACATACTACAGGACAGTTGTTATCAAAACAGCATGGTACTGGTACAGAAACAGATGGATAGACCAATGGAACAGAATTGAAACACCAGAAATCAACCCAAACATCTACAGCCAACTTATATTTGATCAAGGATCTAAAACTAATTCCTGGAGCAAGGACAGTCGATTCAATAAATGGTGCTGGGAAAATTGTATTTCCACGTGCAGAATCATGAAGCAAGACCCCTACCTTACACCTTACACAAAAATCCACTCAACGTGGATTAAAGACCTAAATCTACGACCTGACACCATCAAGTTACTAGAGAACATTGGAGAAACCCTTCAAGATATTGGCACAGGCAAAGAATTTCTGGAAAAGACCTGGGAGGCACAGACAGTCAAAGCCAAAATCAACTATTGGGATTGCATCAAATTGAGAAGTTTCTGTACTGCAAAAGAAACAGTCAGGAGAGTGAAGAGACAACCGACAGAACGGGAAAAAATATTTGCAAACCATGCAACAGATAAAGGGTTAATAACCAGAATCTACAAAGAGATCAAGAAACTCCACAAAAACAAAACAAACAACCCACTTAAGAGATGGGCCAAGGACTTCAATAGACATTTTTCAAAAGAGGAAATCCAACTGGCCAACAGGCACATGAAAAAATGTTCAAGGTCACTAGCAATCAGGGAAACACAAATCAAAAGCACAATGAGGTTTCACCTCACCCCGGTTAGAATGGTTCACATACAGAAATCTACCAACAACAGATGCTGGCGAGGATGTGGGGAAAAAGGGACACTAACCCACTGTTGGTGGGAATGCAAACTGGTCAAGCCACTATGGAAATCAGTCTGGAGATTCCTCAGAAACCTGAAGATAACCCTACCGTTCGACCCAGCCATCCCACTCCTTGGAATTTACCCAAAGGAACTTAAATTGATAAACAAAAAAGCGGTCTGCACCCTAATGTTTATTGCAGCTCAATTCACAATAGCCAAGACCTGGAACCAACCTAAATGCCCATCAATGGTAGACTGGATAAAGAAATTATGGGATATGTATTCTTTAGAATACTATACCGCAGTAAGAAACAACGAAATCCAGTCATTTGCAAGAAAATGGAGGAATCTGGAACACATCATGCTGAGTGAAGTAAGCCAGTCCCAAAGGGACAAATACCATATGTTCTCCCTGATCGGTGACAACTGACTGAACACCAAAAAGGAAACCTCCTGAAGTGAAATGGACACTATGAGAAACGGTTACTTGATCAGCATAGCCCTGACTGCTAATGGACAACTTAATACATTATCCCTCATAGTATTTTTTTTTGTCTGTTCTACTTAATATGACTGGTTTAATTCTGTAATTATCACACAGTTATTCTTAAGTTTTGAAAATTAACTGAAATGTGATCCTTGTTAAACATAAGAGTGGGAATAAGAGAGGGAAGAGATGTATAATTTGGGACATGCTCAAGCTGACTTGCCCCAATTGGTAGAGTTGGAAACATACCAGGGGATTCCAATTCAATCCCATCAAGGTGGCATGTGCCAATGCCATTTCACTATTCCAAGTGATCAATTTCAGTTCACAATTGATCATAATGAAAGGACTAAGAGTCAAAGGGAGCACATAAACAAGTCTAGTATCTGCTAACACTAACCAATAGAATAAATAAAGGGGAGAGTGATCCAACATGGGAAGTGAGATACTCAGCAGACTCATAGAATGGCGGATGTCCTAAATAGCACTCTGGCCTCAGAATCAGCCCTAAAGGCACTTGGATCTGGCTGAAAAGCCCATGAGAGTATTTCAGGCATGGAAAGCCAAGACACTCTGGCAAAAAGATCTCTGTGAGTGAGATCCCAGTGGAAAGAACAGGTCTTCAAAGAGGGAGGTGCCTTTCTCTGAAGGGAGGAGAGAACCTCCACTTTGACTATGACCTTGTCTAAACAAGATAAGAGTCAGAGAACTCAAGGGGCTTCCATAGCCTTGGAAACTCATGACTCGTGCATAGGGAGATTACTGATGCCATAAACAGGAGTGTCAATTTGTAAAGTCAACAACAGGAGTCACTGTGCACTTACTCCTCATGTAGAATCTCTGTCCTTAATGTGCTGTACTGAGGCTTAATGCTATAACGAGTACTCAAACAGTATATTTCACTTTGTGTTTCTATGGGGGTGCAAACGATGGAAATCTTTACTTAATGTACACTAAACTGATCTTCTGTAAAAAAAAAAAAAAAAAAAAGAAATTATCAATTCCCAACTTGACTCTCACTGGGATTAAACATGACAATAGGTCTGATCTGATTTCATCATCATTTAAAAAAAAAATCATCTATTATTTTTCACTTTATGTTTCTGTGTGGGAGCAAACTGTTGAAATCCTTACTTAAGGTATACTAAGCTGATCTTCTGTATATTAAGATAATCGAAAATGAATCTTGATGTGAATTGAAGGCGAGAGGGAGTGGGAAAGGGGAGGGTTGTGGGTGGGAGGGACGGTATGGGGGGGGAAGCCATTGTAACCCATGAGTCGTACTTTGGAAATTTATATTCATTAAATAAAAGATAAAAAAAAAGAAACTCCACAAAAACAAAACAAACAACCCACTTAAGAGATGGGCCAAGGACCTCAATAGACATTTTTCAAAAGAGGAAATCCAAATGGCCAACAGGCACATGAAAAAATGTTCAAGGTCATTAGCAATCAGGGAAATGCAAATCAAAACCACAATGAGGTTTCACCTCACCCCGGTTAGAATGGTTCACATACACAAATCTACCAACAACAGATGCTGGCGAGGATGTGGGGAAAAAGGGACACTAACCCACTGTTGGTGGGAATGCAAACTGGTCAAGCCACTATGAAAGTCAGTCTGGAGATTCCTCAGAAACCTGAAGATAACCCTACCGTTCGACCCAGCCATCCCACTCCTTGGAATTTACCCAAAGGAATTTAAATTGGCAAACAAAAAGTGGTCTGCACCCTAATGTTTATTGCAGCTCAATTCACAATAGCTAAGACCTGGAACCAACCTAAATGCCCATCAACGGTAGACTGGATAAAGAAATTATGGGATATGTACTCTTTAGAATACTATACCGCAGTAAGAAACAATGAAATCCAGTCATTTGCAACAAAATGGAGGAATCTGGAACACATCATGCTGAGTGAAATAAGCCAGTCCCAAAGGGACAAATACTGTATGTTCTCCCTGATCGGTGACAACTGACTGAACACCAAAAAGGAAACCTCCTGAAGTGAAATGGACACTATGGGAAGCGGTGACTTGATCAGCATAGCCCTGACTGTTAATGAACAACTTAATACATTATCCCTCTTAGTAGTTTTTTTGTCTGTTCTACTTAATATGACTGGTTTAATTCTGTAATTACCACACAGTTATTCTTAAGTGTTGAAATTTAACTGAAATGTGATCCTTGTTAAACATAAGAGTAGGAATAAGAGAGGGAAGAGATGTACAATTTGGGACATGCTCAAGCTGACTTGCCCCAAATGGTAGAGTTAGAAACATACCAGGGGACTCCAATTTAATCCCATCAAGGTGGCATGTACCAATGCCATCTCACCAGTCCAAGTGATCAATTTCAGCTCACAATTGATCATAATGAAAGGACTAAGAGTCAAAGGAAGCACATGAACAAGTCTAGTACCTGCTAACACTAACCGATAGAATAAATAAAGGGGAGAGTGATCCAACATGGGAAGTGAGATACTCAGCAGACTCATAGAATGGCGGATGTCCTAAACAGCACTCTGGCCTCAGAATCAGCCCTAAAGGCATTCCGATCTGGCTGAAAAGCCCATGAGAGTATTTCAGGCATGGAAAGCCAAGACACTCTGGTAAAAAAAAAAAAAAAAAAAAAAAAGAAACCACAAAAACAAAACCCTAAATGAAAGATCTCTGTGAGTGAGATCCCAGTGGAAAGAACAGGTCTTCAAAGAAGGAGGTACCTTTCTCTGAAGGGAGGAGAGAACCTCCACTTTGAATATAACCTTGTCTAAACAAGATAAGAGTCGGTGAACTCAAAAGGCTTCCATAGCCTTGGAAACTCATGACTGGTGCATAGGGAGATTACTGATGCCATAAACAGGAGTGTCAATTTGTAAAGTCAACAACAGGAGTCACTGTGCACTTACTCCTCATGTGGGATCTCTGTCCTTAATGTGCTGTACATTGAGACTTAATGCTATAATGAGTACTCAAACAGTATATTTCGCTTTGTGTTTCTATGGGGGTGCAAACTGTTGAAATCTTTACTTAATGTATACTAAACTGATCTTCTGTAAAAAAAAAAAAAAAAAAAAAAAAAAGAAGAAGAAGAAGAAATTATCAATTCCCAACTTGACTCTCACTGGGATTAAACATGACAATAGGTCTGATCTGATTTCATCATCATTTAAAAAATCATCTATTATTTTTCACTTTATGTGTGTGTGGGAGCAAACTGTTGAAATCTTTACTTAATGTATGCTAAACTGATCTTCTGTATATAAAGAGAATCGAAAATGAATCCTCATGTGAAGGGAAGGGGAGAGGAAGTGGAAAAGGGGAGGGATGCGGGTAGGAGAGACCATATGGGGGGGAAGCCATTGTAATCCATAAGCCGTACTTTGGAAATTTATATTCATTAAATAAAAGTTTAAAAAAAAATAAATTAAAAATGTAAAAATTAAAAAAATAAAGTCTAACGTTAACAGTGAAAAAAAAGATTCTCTGTTTCTATCACTCTTTCAAATAAATTAATTAACTAAAAAAAGGAAAGTTCTGTAATGATAGTATAAGAAAAACGAGGCTGTCCTCTCTAAACCTGTAAATAAAGATTACATTTTTTAGTATCAGAAAGAACCAGGCTAAACAAGATGTCACATAAAACTCTTCTTACTGCATTCATCTTATGCCCTCTCCCTCAGAAATCCCTGATGCACTTTCTCACCTGGTGTTAAGATTTTTTCTATATTTATAGCAGTTATTAAATTTACAAAAACATTTTTAGTTATTTTCCCTTAGCAACTGTTAAATTCCTTTTAAACACAATGTTTATGTCTCTTACTTCTTTTCATTTTTTTTTCTTCATTTTTCTTTTAGTGTATGGAATAATGAACTGATTTTCTTTACTTTTCCCTTTTCAAAAACTAATCTGAATTACATTCATCAGAATAATTCTGTACTAATATTTGCTTATCAGGCTATTGAGAAAACACTGTGTCTGCAAAGTGAGGGTAAGGAGCAGGTATAATGTCAAAGCATCCAAATATTTTAATCAAATACTCCTTTTTTTTTTTTTTTTTTTTTTTTTTGACAGGCAGAGTGGACAGTGAGAGAGAAAGAGACAGACAGGAAGGTCTTCCTTTTGCCCTTGGTTCACCCTCCAATGGCTGTCGCGGCCAATATGCTGTGGCCGGCCCACCGCGCTGATCAGATGGCAGGAGCCAGGTACTTCTCCTGGTCTCCCATGGGGTGCAGGGCCCAAGGACTTGGGCCATCCTCCACTGCACTCCCTGGCCACAGCAGAGAGCTGGCCTGGAAGAGGGGCAACCGGGACAGAATCCGGCGCCCTGACCAGGACTAGAACCCGGTGTGCCGGCGCCGCAGGCGGAGGATTAGCCTAGTGAGCCGCAGCGCCTGCCAAATCAAATTAAACTTTAAAGAGACATTGCAGAACTTGATCTATCATAGCTTTCAGTAAAGATTTTGGTAGAAGGCTACCAGTCAAAATCACAGTGCAACAGAGGCTTTAAGTTAGGTAAGGAATATATCAAAGAAGCAAAAAGGTAAGAATGGCACGACTTAGAAATTGAGTCACTATCTAAAGAAAGGTACTATCTAAAGAAAGGTACACACAAGGACATACAAGGGTGAGGAAGTTCTCTCTTCTGGATTATTGCAGCTGTCTTTGAACAACACTTTCTAATTCTTAAAAGTCTCTTCATGTTTTCCTCCAAATATAACTTTTCAAACAGCAGTTCACATAATTTTTCTTCTTAGTAATCTTTTAGACACTATTGGTTACCAAGAAAGTCCAGTAAAAACTTTCCATGCTTCTTTTCCTGGTTTTAAATTATTCTTATATCCTCTTGTCTACAAGACAAGGGCTCAAAATTGTCCTCTTTCTATACCTTTCTAATGCTGAAGTACAGCCATATTGTAATAATAAACAACTCATTTACTCAATTTTGTTTCAAATGTGTTATTCACATCTTTTATTATTCCACTTATCTGAAACATCCTGAATAGGTAAATTCAGACACAGAAAGAAGGTCGGTCAGTGTTTGCCTGCTACTGGAAAGAGGAGGAAGCTGAATATTTATAAATTGCTTAATGAGCATGGGATCTCCTTTGCTGGTGACGAAAATACTTTGGAACTAGATAAAAGGGAAAGTGAAAGCATTGTGAATATACTAAATTCAACTTAGTTTTCTACTTGAAAAATGATCAATTTTATGTATCACACTTAAATAAAAATAGTTACCTATAAAATGTGTTAGCCAAAGCTTTCATCAATAGTTGACAAAAAGGAAGCATTTTAGAATCTGATGTATTATTTATTTTTCTGCCTGTCACAAATCCATCATCTATGTAGAATATAATTAATTGAAAACTATAATATTAGTATGTCTACTATTTTAAAGTTTCACTTTAGATTTTTACATGCCTTTTCAATATCTTGTGCTTAAACAAGATATTTAAAAAAACGAACTTTAGGATTCCAAATCCTGTACAATTTTTATGAAATATGTATTTGCTATAAAGATATACTTTAAAATTGAAGTGTGTACCTCTCTGCAAGTTTGAAATGTCTTTTTTAATGTGTAAAGAGAAATGTTCCAGACTCTGATGATATTTGCATTTGATTTTCACTAATGACTTCATTTTTCACTGCTGCAGGTAAATCTAGAATAGTGCCCGTCACTGTGATTCATTGATAGAGACCTCCTTAATCACATCCTTGTATTAATAATTTTGGTTACATTCACACCTTCGTGATTTTAAGAGGTCAGCATTCATCATTCTGTGTCTTTTTGGGTTGCACTTCTTCGAGAAAAGCTAAAAACTGAATTGATTCCTCAACTTTATTAAGACATGAGCACACAGATAATGTGTAATTGGCCATGCCTGTCTCCATTTGCATTTACCTCTCAGCGGTATCTTCCACTGAGTGGGATACTTATATTGCAGATATTTTGTGCAATAAATACTTTGTAGTTTGTTCTAGATATTTGCTATTTGCTATTGATATTGGCAAGCTAGAAATCTTAGAAATGAAAATGGCTAAGATTTGATGATATCTGAAAAGCCTTGCATGAGAAATTATTGGAGGAACTGAACAGGTTTGATCTTAGAAAAGAATAACTAAACAGACAGGACGGTATTTTCAAATATTTGAGAACCAGTATTTGAAACAGGTGCTATGTCTGTGGTGTGTGGTTAGAGATGTGGGGCAGCCACATAGGCATCTAGGAGTCAGTCCACAGAGTTAGCAGAGGTGCGCAAGCTGCAGAGGAACACAGTATTCCCTGGAAGAGCAGAGCTTCCCAGCCTTTGATGTGCATGCCAATCACCTGGGCTTTTTGTTAAAACGGGGACTCTTGTTCACGAGGATTTGAGTCCGATCTGAGATTCTGAATTTTCAGTAATTCCTTAATATAAAATTAGTGCTACTCCAGAGAGAGCCCTTAGCTGACTGCCAAAGAGTCACTACCTTCATTCACATGATGGTAGTCAGGGGCAGGATAGAACAGGTGGAAGCAAATTTTGAAGATTAGTTTTGAGTAGATGCCTGCTCAAAACAGAAGTTCTGTTTAGTTCAGTAGCTGGGAGACTCCAGGGAGGTTTGAGGTTCCCAAAGAAATGCAAATACAAAGGAAATGGATGACTTGTTTGATTTTAATTGGTGATATTGGTATTTTGGAGGTTAAGAGAAATTTGGGGCCTAGCTTTGCATGATTTTGGTATAAGATAATCAAGCAAATGGCAGTGCCCAAAGCATGCAATCAAACCAAAGGAAAAAAGTCAGATGGCATCAGTATTGGGTGAAAAAACTATGTGTACAACATAGCTGAGAAAAGTTGCACCTGAGGACAAACACAAGGCAAGGTCTAAATGTTGGACCCTTTAGCAAAATTATTTTTTGTCTCCTCTACATTCATGCATGCAAACTATTTTTTGGTTATTCAATGATTTATATTACTACTTTGTGTGGGAATGTAGCTCTGAAGCTCGTCATGGAAGCAGCAGAATCAGGATCAATAGAAACAAATGTGAGAAAGATTTGAAATCAGTGTAAGAACTTTTTTAAGAAAAAACTTGAGTAGACCTAAAACAAACTAAAATCACAGTAGATATCCTTGCGTTATGGTATATGACATAATTTTTGAAAATGAGAGTCACACGGTATTTCATAGATGTTACATACTGGGATTTACTGTTTTAGATGAAATAGATACATTTCAAAATAATTTCTTAATTTACAATTCTGTGGTGCTAAGTTATTTTCATGTTATCTGAGGGAAAGAGAGAAAAGGGGTTTAGGTTGGGGGAGAGTTCTCATTTGCTAACATATATCCCAAATGCCCAAAAAATGCCAGTGTTGGTCCAGAGCCAAATTCAGGAACCAAGAAAGCAACCCAAGTCTTTCACATGGGTGGCAAAAAAACATTTATTTGAGCCGTTACTGATGCTTCCCAGTGTCGGAATTAACAGGAAGCTGGAATCAGTAGCCTGAGTCAGAGGTTGAACCCGGGAACTCTGATGTGAGATGCAGACACCTAACACACTAGGTTAAATTTCTCCTCCTGCTCTAATAGTTTTAAGTGAAAGTTAAGCATTGTTTGGATCTTTTTTCATTTTAAAGTTCCCAACTGATTTCCACTCATGCATAATGTCACTATGGATTCATATAAAAGCATTTCTAAATGGAGCCTATCACTCTCTTACTCTGAAATCTTTGAATGGTCCTGTGGTGTGTAGTAGATCCTGAGGTGCAAGCATTCCATATGTGCTCTGGTTCGAATCCCAGCTGTTAATGCATGTGGGAAAGTAGCAGAACATCGCTCAGGTAGTAGGTCCCCCGCACCCATGTGGGAGATGCAGAAGAAGCCCTTGGTTCCTGGTAACGTACAGATTGGCCCGGCTCTGGCAGCTGCAGTGATTTGGAGAGTAAACAAGCAGATGGCAAATCAAATTCATTCTCTCTCTCTCTCTCTCTCTCTCTCTCTGTAACTGCCTTTCAGATGAATAAATAGATAAATAAATAAATCTTTTTGTTTAAAGAAAGTTCTCTTGATGATGCTGACAAACTATGGCAGGTTCTGAAATTATTTGTTCATAATAAACCCACTCTCCTGAAACTATCCTGTTTTTTTAAGTCACCCATTCTAGTATTTTTGCAGGCTTAGCAAACTAATATATTGCCATCAATGTAGCAAATATTTTGAGAAAGAAATCTAATTTTCAAGTGTCTCTGGCTGTCTCCATTACTCTAAGGTAATGATACCTTAGCTAATGAACCTATGTAGAGATTTTGAGGGATACAGATGTGTTATAGGACATGCCTATTGTGGTAGAAAACATGATCTATATATCTAACTTTACAAAGTGTCTTCAAGATCCTAAATATTGGTTCATATCTAGATGAATGTGCAGATCAGATTCAAGAATAACATAAATTTTCACATGTAATTATAGAAACAAAAATTTTAGAAATAAAAATATAATGTTTATTATAATATCAATGTATTATTCTATGTGTCCTATATGTCTCATTATATGTTGTTAGATCAATCACTTGAAAGACAGATAGATATATTCCACTGTACCTGTGTCAACAAACACATGGATGTACATAAAGTAGTCATATACATATTAAGCTTGAATTCTGCCTTTTTCATTTTTGGGGATATAAACCTTAGGTTTACATTTTGCGAATCATGAAACTATTTGGAAATACTATCACATGGAAAATAGATCACCTAAAACTTCAATAAAAATGTTTAACTGATTATTCTAGTTGCTCTTTGATCTTTATACCACACCTCATATGCAAATAATGTTAGGTGTAGAAAGTCAATCTATCACCACAACCCCCTTTTTTTAAAAACAAAATTGTTCAAACTGCCTGAAGGTAGAATTACCTAGGGAACATTTTAGATTGTAATTATCCGACTACACAACCAGAGATTCTTACTTATTTGTTCTGGAGTCTATCATAAATATCAGTGGCTTTTTTATTAACAGATACTCCAACGAATTTTCATAGTCAGCCAAATTAAAACAAACAAATAAACACTACTGTATAAAGTTCAAGGAGCACTTGAGGTTTGCAATTTCTTATGTTGCTTATGAGCCCAGTTAAAATAACTTATTAACATCGCTGCATCATTTCCTTTCCTATGAAGAAGATCATTTTAACCTATCATAATAAAATAAAATGCATTTTGCAGCAAACTGTGCAGCTGACTTGGGGATATTGAATGACATATAAAAATCCATTTACTAACTTAACTCTTTAGCTAATAATAGTGTGTGTCCATTTACCTGCAATGGTCTGAATAGTTTAGGGATATCTTAGGTGGAAAGGGATAGCATTATTTAGTATTTGTAGGAACAATAACATTTCAAAATAAAATTAGATTTGTGTGGACTATCTCATGTTTGAAGATAATTTAAACACAATTTTGAAAGTGAACTTTTTCATTTTTAAAATGATATATTGGATGAAACGTACATTTTTATATGTAACTGAGGATCAGATGTGAATTGAAGGGATACTCTATTTTTATCTGCAATAGAAGTCTTGCTATTTTTATTTGGGACAAGATTTATTGGACTTGTTTCATACTTTATCCAAACACATACTGAATAAATGACACTATTGTAATCCCACCAATCAATCTAAATATTCAAATGACTGAAAACTGTCACAGAAATGGCCACTGCTGCTTTTTCTTTCCCTGAATTGCTTGGCAATTAATTCTCAGAGCTGTGTATGAAAACAAATATTGCCTACATCAGAAATAGGCAGTTTGGGCTTCATTCAATTGTTTTTCTTTTCTTTTCTTTTCTTTTCTTTTCTTTTCTTTTCTTTTCTTTTCTTTTCTTTTCTTTTCTTTTTTTCAGGGAGGATGGAAGACAAAAAAGATTGGGAGAATGGCGATCCAAAATAACAAAAGCAGAAACGGAACACAGTTCCCCAAGACCAAACTGCTGGCAGAGTGACTCCGGCTTCCTCCTAGCAATGCAGACAGAAAGGTGCTCCAGCCAGGAGCAATGCAACAGGGCACCTCACAGGCAGTCACATTTTTTTTCTTTTTCTTTTTTTGGAAATGGTGGAGAAATATTCCTTATTCTGAAATGCTTCAACTTTCCCTATTCAACTAAAATACACATGACCACTTCAAATAAATCCAAGGAAAAACCCTACAAAGAAATATGTCATCAATCAGAATGTGTGATGTTTAAAAGCAGAATTTCAGGCAAATTGATCACATGTTAAAAAAAAATTTACTTTTACTGTGTTAATTACTTTATAAAAGTCTCAGTAAGATCAAATCTGAATAGTCTTTGCTACTAAAGGTAACTAATGCAATACTTAAAATGCAAACATGGATAACCACGAGCCAGAGTTTCAGTGTTCTACCTTTAGGTTAACTACTCCACTTCTACATCTAGATACCGAAAATATACTAACAAGAAAGCAGGCATATTTAACCACAGTTAGCAATTGTACGAATCATCATATAAAACCTATTACAAAATTATTTATACATGGTTTTAAATTTGTAGAATATAGAGCTGATCCAGTATGCTAAATTCTGCTAATTTTCTAATTCTCATTCAAGCAAATTTGTTTTTGACAGGAAGTACATGTGTTCCTTCGAAATCAAAGACCAGAGCAATCATGGAAATACATCTCTAAAAATTATATTTTATATCTTCATTTTAAATAAACTTCCAATTATGGCTCTAGCCAATGTCTATGCCTCCCATAAAGGATTACTTGCCATATTTAGATACCTCTTAGATTTTCTTTTGCTAAAATCGAAAGGAATATCCTATAGAGAATAATTGGAACTGTAACTTACTGATTTGACATTCTACAATGGTGTCATATTTCCCTCGTCCTGTAGTAACAGTTCACCTTTAGTTGGTCAAAGGAGACCCGATGCTTTAGCAAGCAGCCGAGAACTGTGCAATACAGAATGAAGTGGGATGTACGTTTAACGGTACATTTCACAGTAATAAAAATGACTCATTTTTAGCCTTTTTTCAAAAACAGACAGAATAAGCACATATGTATCTAGGCTGCATTATCATATTCATGCAATTCATGCATTCAGTACATAAATGAATTATCTTCTAAATATGAAACTTCTAGGTTTGGTTACTAAATTATTGAAATCAACTTGTCTTTTTAATACAGGGCATCTAAATAAAATGTAAGGTTTTGGTTCATCAAACCTCAGGTTAATATAAAGCAAATAATATGTTGCTTCGTTTCCAGATTTAGGTGGGTGTGTACTGGACACTTAAGGTTTTTTTATATCTATAAAATTCAATTTTCAGAGAAGGTGAGGCTTTGAACTTAATTCAGTCAGAATAGATCTGTATGTAAAAGGAAGAGATGGACTGTAATTATAAAGTTTTTTGTTGTTCTAAATCAATTCATGGTCTGCGATTTGGCGTCCTAGCTGCATTATCAAAATGTAGTGTCTGGCTCCTGAATTTTCTAAAGCAATAAGAGAGAGCTATGAAGGACAACAAAGGAATGGGAAAGTAGCAAGTTTGCTGCTGCTGAAAGGAATGCAAATGGCATCTCCTTTCATCTCATTCACAGCAATCTGTCACCTTTTAGTTTCTCTTTCCAGATAGAAATAGGGGATAATACTGGAAATAGTAATGCATAAGTGTACAGGGCCTGACCATTAAAGTGTTTACCATTTCCAGAATGATGCCTGCAGATGTTACAAAATTGAAACTGGATAGGTGTTAGAATTGCTGCCGGTTTCTATTCATTTGAATGGCAGCAACCCAGAACTCTGTTTTATGGTTTCATGTGGAGGGGCAATCTATTATATTTTTTCCCTTCCTTGGGATCAAATAGTACTTTTGTGAGGATTACATCTCTCTGGTAAGCAGGAATGGAACCAATACTATGAGGTTTGAATGTCAAGCTTATTTCCAAATTCAACTATTTTACAACTGCAGAGTTGACTTATAAATTGAAATCCCCGTTTTGTAATTGATTTTTAAAAGTTTTGAATAGAAAACTCTTCTTTCCAAATAAACACTAAAAAGACTCAAAGGAAACAAAAAGTGGAATAAGGAAAGTATGTTTTTGTATGATTTGGAATTTTTATTATAGAACTGCCAAATAATTGATTATAGAACTGCCAAATAATTGATATTTACATACTTGTTTTGTGCAAGAAAATTGTCAGTAGTTTTTTTTTTTTTTCTTTTTGCAAATGGGGAAACATGATTAACTGCATTTTTACAAGATCCGTGCACTAGGCTTGCAGTTACAAAGTTTAGTTATGAGGCAGGCATTTGGTGCAGCAGTTAATATGCTGCTTGGGACACTAACATTCCTTATTGAAATGCCTGGTTTCAAGTCCTGTCTCGGCTTCTGATTCCAGCTTGCTAGTAATGCACACTATGGGAGGCAGCAGGTATAGCTGAAACACTTGAATCCATAATACTCACAGGGGAGACTCAGAATTCTCAACTACTAGTTCCAAACCTGGCCAATCCATGGCTGTTAGAGGCTTTGAGGGAGTGATCTAGCACATGGAAGATCTCTGTCTCTGTTTCTCTGTTCTATTTTTTTTTTAGTTTTTTTTTTTTAAAAAACTTTTATTTAATGAATATAAATTTCCAAAGTACAGCTTATGGATTACAATGGCTTCCCCCCCACCATAACTTCCCTCCCACCCGCAACCCTCCCCTTTCTCGCTCCTTCTCCCCTTCCATTCACATCGAGATTCATTTTCATTTCTCTTATATACAGAAGATCAGTTTAGTATATATTAAGTAAAGATTTCAACAGTTTGCACCCACATAGAAACACAAAGTGAAAAATACTGTTTGAGTACTAGTTATAGCATTAAATCAGAATGTACAGCACATTAAGGGCCGAGATCCTACATGAGGAGTAAGTGCACAGTGACTCCTGTTGTTGACTTAACAATTTGACACTCTGTTCTACTTTTAAGATGTGTCTGAAAGGTTTAGTGGTGTTTGAAGACAACAGTCTATTTGCACTTGAATGATGCACTTAATATGAAACCCATATAAAATAGTCATATTTAGGTCTAGGGCTCTGGCATAGTGCGTAGGGCCTCCGCCTGTGGTGCCGGCATTCTATATGGACTCTGATTTCACTGCTGGCTGCTCCCTGCTAATGTGCCTGGGTAAACAGCAGAGAATGGCCCAAGTTCTTGAGTCCTTGTACCTACATGGGAGACTTGGACAGAGTTCCTGGATGCTGGCTTCGACCTGGCTCAGCTCTGGCTGTTGCAGCCAATTGGGGGATGAATTACTGGATGGAAGTCCTCTCTCTCAATCTCTCTGCCTCTGCCTCGGCCCCTCCCTCTCTGTAATTCTGACTTTCAAATAAATAAATTAATAAATCTTTTTAAAAAACAGTTGTATTTGTTTTAGAAATAAATAATTTTTCCTTAGTAAACAATGGAGTACTATGGCAAAGATTATGGAATATTATTCCTAAATTTATTCAAATTATTATAGAATTTATCCAGGAAACAATGATTAACTCCCATTTGTAGAGGAAAATTCAATCTGTATAAATGACTAAACTACAATATTCTGAAGAGTTATGTGTACTTACTGCCTTCCAGCTTCTTTTTCTTCTTCCTAAATCAATCTCGAATCAAGCTTTGATTCCAAGGCACATGCAAGCATTCTAGGCAGGCTTAGCACAATCTCCACATTGTGAACTCTAATTCTCACTTCCTGACTTAGTAGGTCACTCTTCCCTTCTTTTGGGGTTCCAGTGACATTACAACCTCCTTTAGGCAATCCTTCTGCCATGGTAAACTTTTCACCTCTTTTTCTATGCTAGTTTCTCTCTAGCTCTCTACCCACCAATCAGTCCAGGAGGCAAACCACCGTTTCTCTATACATCCCCTACCTCATGATGCTCATTCAGAACTTTAAGTGCCATCTACAAGTTCACAAGTCCTTATTAACTTTAAGTTTTCTAAAGCATGAACATTTCCACCTAGTTTTCCACTGGGCCTGTAAGTAGGTAAATCAAAAATAAAATGTTTAAAATCCAACCAAAATCTGAATTTCTCTCTTCTTCCCACCAATCTTTGTGCTGTCCTCCCAATTATATATTATAGCTAATGTAAAAAAGGATGGGAATATGGGATATTTTCCTAAGCATATTTTAGAAGAATACAAAATATTATTTCCAGGAAATGACTCTTACTAATTCTCATTTGAAGAGAAAGTTCAGATTATTTACAATTCATCCAATTATACTAGTTTTATGCCTGTTTGTATATTTCTGTAGGGGCAGGCATTACAGTACATTGGTTCAGATGCCCCCTGGATGCCAGCATCTGAAATGGTAGCATTCAGGTTTGAACCCCATCTCTGCTTCTGACCTAATTTACTGTTAGTGGATGCACTGGGGGAGCAATGCAGCACTGCTCAAGTATTTGGATTCCTGCCACCTATTTGAAACACCTACATGGAGTTATTGGCTCCTGGATTTGATCTGGCACAGCTTAACCAGTATGGCTATTTAGAAGTGAACCACTGAATGGAAGATTCCTCCCTCTTCCCACCATCTCTTCCCACTCCCCCCCTCCAGTGCTCTGCTTTTTAAGCAAATACAAATAAATAAATAAAACTTTAAACATTTATGTAATAAATATTGACTGATTTTTGCATGAATAGTGCTAGTGTCCATGCATATTTGGTTAGACAGAAGGCAAAAGCAGTTAAAAACATGTCTCCTAGCCTACCATTCCAAGCAGATTGCTCTTCATAAATCTCCCTTATAAGAAGTATAGAGCATGTAATTCCATCACTATTAAGAGTCTCAAAGTTTAATGAATAGATTATTTTCTCCAGGTCTTAAAAAGAATCATAAATGAGTAACATGGTATGAGATAACCAAATGTATTTCTGAACCTCTTACCATCAGGCAAAAAACTGAACAAGTAGAGGTTTGGCTGTTAATTGCCATCAAGATTTCTGAGGACAAACTGATGATAGTAAATTTAAAGTAGTTTCTCACAAATAGTAATACAAAATGAAACAACAGCATCAAAAGGAAATGTGAGAAATACTGAAGTCGGGAAAGTTAGGAGAACAGGTAACGGAAATATTCAGTGGATGGTGATTTGCTAAGGTGGAACCTCAGAACCATTTACTATGGAAGCTTCACAAGGTTAGAGTTGCTAATTACTTTGTCCTTTCTGGCACCTATAGGCCTACGAAGGATACCAGAAAGTTGCAGGCACTCAAACATTTGCTGAATGAATGAAAGATTGCAGTGACCTATTCCAACATTGGGCACACATTTGTACATTCATTCTTGATTCATTTAGAGGAGCTGAGTTCTGACTGTATTATCTAAGGGGATGAGACACTTTTGAAAAGATTGGTCATTCAGTCTCTCTCTCTCTCTGTGTGTGTGTGTGTCCCTGGAATTATTTTATTTGTCTGAAAGGGTAAAATACAGCAAAAAACATTTTCCATTTGATGTTTATAGGTTGTTTCAAAGACATGGCAGCTTGAGAATAAAAATTCTTATTTTTTCTGATGTTCAGCTGTTTAGTGGATGCAGCAGGAGTTTCTTTTGAGTGTCTTCTTTCATGTAATCTTTGAATCTTAAAAAGTATGTCAAGAGTTTCCAAGAGTCTAATTTTAAATTGTCCTCAGACATCATACACAAATTGGATCTAAGCACTTCTTTTACTAATAGGTAGCATTTTGCAAAGCTGTATTTTTTGTCTTGATAAATGCTTATACAGGCTTATCCAGGTAATCAAATTTCGATGAGCATTTTCTCCTCAACCAAAAATAATAAAACAATTACAACACATACTACTTGCCTCCAGATTGCTCCCATTGAACAGGATGAGGTGATTTTTCCACCATCTGATGTTTTAAGCATCCCTGGATAATTGCTCCATACTCTTATATTTAAATGATCTTTAGAAGATAACACTTTCTAAATCTTCTTCCCAGAATGTTATGCAAGTAGCATTTTTACATAATCTGCTTAAGAATATAGAGCTTCACTAAAAGTTGCTGGATACCAAATGTGATTTAAAATGTGTTATTAAAAATGCAAGCTCAATTTGACAAAAATATAGTTCATATCTTTTTTATTGACTTGGCATTTATTGCTTCAGTTTCTAACAACTTGTTTTCCTTGAGGCTAAGCAGAGTCCCTACTTAGGGATATAATGAAGCATATGAAATGTTTACCAAAAGGCATGTTAATATCTCAAGAGAAATAGCAAAAATCCTTTTTGAGTTGATAGATATTATTTTAGAAGATGGTATATATTTTAGACTCGTTCCTTTAATTCTCAGACATAAGAATAAACTATTGGAAATATGCAGTGCCCAGAATGGGGTTCATTTTCTAAAAATGACAAGAAGTATATACATTGTGTAGAAAGAATGTACTGCCTTTCAGTATTTTTATGAAAGATGTACTGGGTGTTGTATGACACTTTCACTGGCTTACGTTTGCTTAAGTGGAAATTTAAAACTTACACCTGTGTTGACCTTAAGCCGCTAGTGGTGATATAGTAAAGCAGAAGTTCTGTGAAGTCCAACTAAGCATTTCTCTGTCCCATATAAAACCAACATTGTAACTACATCCCCATAATTGTCAGTTATTCATTCTATTCCCCCTGTGTATTTATGTTCAATCCTAGTACTTGTATCTTCCAACTTATTTTAAAGACATGCAATTTGTTTCTAATTATTTTATTGTATTAACTCGAATGACAAGATAATAAAATATAATTACCTATATTCATACTTTTCCAAAAAATATTGAGCACTTAGATTTTGCTAAAAATGTTTTAGAATGTAAGAATATGATAATAAATTGAACTGACAACATCCTTGGCCTAATAAAATATGCACATCCATGGACTGACTCATAAGAAACACTGAAAAAAATATGAATTAGTGACCAACAACACTGAAGACAACAAGGAGAATGAAAAGATGAGGGCCATTGGGGGTGCTGCTATGGACAGGATGAACTTAAAAGAGTTCTCTATGAGGAAGAGGTAACTTTTGAGCAGAGACCCAACTGAAGGCTGTGATCTGGCCAAGAATATATCTGGGAGAAAAAAAGTTGCCCTAGAAGAAGGAATCAACGAGAAACCGTGAGTCAGGAAAATGCATGAGGATTTAAGAAAGAGTATGGAGGGCTCTTGGTATTGGAGGAGTGGTGGGTAAAGCCACCACAAATGCTGATGTTGGCATCTTCTGTGGTGCCTGTTCCTGTCCTGTCTGCTGTGCTTCCAGCTGGTGGGCTGGGAAAGGCAGGGAGGATGGCCCAAGTGCTAGGGCTCCTGCCACCCGCATGGAAGACCCTGATGAAGCTCCAAGCTCTTGGCTTCAGTTTGACCCAGCCTTGGCCTTTTGGCCATCTGTGGAGTGAGCCAATAGATGGAGGCTCTCTCTGACTCTCCCTCTCTTTCTCTATCTTTTGTATGAATAAATAAATTTTTAAAAAAGAGTAAATAAATCAGTGTGACTGAAAGAGAAATAACAATGCATGTGATCAACTATGAGGCTTTGTGGCTCAAGATTTGTTAAAGACTAGAATCTAGAATAGTCTCTTCCTTCCTTCCCTCCCTCCCTCCCTCCCTCCTTCCCTCCCTCCTTCCCTCCCTCCTTCCCTCCTTCCCTCTTATTTTTTTATTAGTTTTCCAAGAATTTTCAAACAGGAATGATATAAACTCAACTACTAAATCCACTATTTTATTGCTTCATGAATTCATGTGGTCCATTGTTTCTATGTTTTTCTCCCTCTGCTATACCAAGAATACGCTTTAATCTTCTGTGTTCTTTGTGCATAACACAGAGACTGGTAAAATGATGATGATGATTTACTGAAAATATCATATCAGTTAAAGCAACTGATAAAAATGTATTATTAAATGAGCAATTTACAAATTATTTATTAGAGAGATGTGGGGAGCAGCCCGGACTGGACTGAGTTGCTGGAATTAAGACTTATTCTATGCATCTGCTCTCCCACAATATGGCGCTGGGAGAGAAGTAAACAGCTTCCGCACAGCTGCCTCCAGTTCAACCAATAAACTGTAGGACTTGCTCCTGATTGGAGAGCAGCGTACTCGGCGTGTGGGCAGCCGAGTTAGGATTGGCGGAGGAGGACTATAAAGGAGGAGAGAGACGGCATGCACCAGGAACATCTAAGGGGAACATCTAAGGGGAACGCCTGTGCAGCCCCCCGAGAAGAGCCGGCCGGCAGTGTGCCGCTCCCCTGCGGAAGTGGGGAATGTGGCCAGGGGGAACTGCCCTTCCACGGAGGTGGAAGGGATAGTAGCCAACCCGGGAAGAACCAGCAGCAAACCCGGGGAGGGCCGAGCAGACGAAAGAACAGCGCAGGGTCCTGTGTTGCTCCTCCACGAAGAGGGGGAGCGACAGAGAGAGAGAGAGAGAGAGAGAGAGAGAACCTGCATTCTTATTTACTGATTTACTTCCCAATTGCTTGCAATGGCTAGGGAGCCAAAGCCAGGAGCAGGGAACTCAATTCAAGCCTCTCATGTGGGCAGCAGGAACACAACTACTTGAGCCATCATTTTTTGCATCCCAGGGTGTGCATTAGCAGAAATCTGGAGTCAGGAGCCAGCCCTGGTACCAAACCTAGGCACGCTGATGTAGGATGCATTTGGCATAACCAATGAGCCAAATGTCCAGCCCTAAATGAGTAACTTGTGAAAAAAAAATATACCAAGACTCTGAAAAACTATTGACAAGCTTAGAAGTTAGAGATTTGGATATCAAAGTTGTGTTAGGCCAAGGATACAATTTATGACTGCTATCAGAAGGGATGAAAAATTTATAAATTGGAATTTATCTATTTAATATCCCATCAGATATCAGAACATCATTATTTCATTTTTATTTTGTTCAGAGAAGAGGTTAGCATGGTTATAGGTATAAACACATATGTAAAAAGAAGCATTCATTTCTGTGTATGCAGGTGACACATTGTTAATGACTATTTTAAAATTTCTTTCCAACTTTGCCATTGCATGAGAGTAGAGTGAATACTCCACTTTATGAAACTGCTCTTTGCTAAATGGTTTTTCAGACATAACAGAACTGTTAACTCGGTTATACATTCAGAACAATATCATCAAATGGAAGACATCTGGAGTATATTATCAAGTTCTATATTATAGATCTCTCTTAAAATAAGAAGGTAATTAAGCAAAAGATATAAAGAAGTAAAAACATGTTTATTGAAATAAGTTTACCAAGAGTGTGGATTAAATTGCAACAACAATCTGTTCTGAAAAAAAGTGCTACCTTGAGATAACAAACTATAAGAGGTTACAAATTTTAAAGGAGTTTTTGAAATAATATTATTATTTAGTTTTTCATATAGAATTTCCCAAATTGTTTTCCTGGCAGTATCCTTTTTTAATGGGTTAGCAGTTTTTGGGGAGTCCAGGAAATAAAGGAACTTAGAGCAGAAAAATTGTAGTATTTTAACTTCTGGTAACCAATTTATAAATCACATTTTCCTAATGAGATTAACAGAATCCATTGCCTTCCTGCATATTACTTCAGGATCAGACATTTTAATTTAAACGTAGCATTATTTTAAAAGAAAAATGCTGTTTTAATATTATTTTATTAATAGCAATCTATTTGTAAAATTACTGCTATGTATTTTTTAGTGATGTAAACATATTTCTCAGTGAGGGCAAATAGTGAAAAAATCTTTTATTACAAGAGGATATTAAACTTACAAAATCATGTGGGCAAGAAAACTATAATGATATTTTCTTTAGCTGAAAAAACATAATGTTTTAAACAAATTAAAAGTCAACACTTCAGCCGAAGTTCTGAATACTTCCAATTACTCTATTACACACCCATTACTTTGAATAATACATGAATTTAATGCTCAAAAATATATAGATTGGATACTTACAGCCATAGTACCTTGATAGACAAAAGTAACAACAAGCAATGTTTAATAAACACAGAGTTTTGATACAAGAGCTTGTTGTAGCCTCTGTAAGTTAGGGTTTATCTGCTTAATACCAACAATATAGTACTGCAGGTAACAATGATGGACTCATTCAGGGATTTAGAATACTTTTTAAAAAACTATGAAAAAAATTAAATAATACACATATGGAAAAAGAGAAATGTGTTATTCACATTTCCTGCAGCTTTGTAAAATCAGATTTTGTAGGGACCAGCATTTTGGCATAGAGGGTAAAGCCGCTGCCTGTGACACCAGCATCTCGTACTGGTGCCTTTTTGAGTTCTGGTTGCTTCACTTCTGAACCAGCTCACTGCTAATGCACCTGAGGAAAGCAGGGGAGGATGGCTCACATGCTTGGGCCCTGCACCCATGTGGGAGATCCAAAAGAAGCTCCTGGCTTTCGCCTGGCCCTGCTCTAGCCATTGTTGCTATTTGGGAAGTGAACCAAGATATGGAAAATCTCTCTCTCTCTCTGAACTCATTCAAATAAATGAATACATCTTTTTTTTTAAACTTTTATTTAATGAATATAAATTTCCAAAGTACAGCTTATGGATTACAATGTCTTCCCCCCCATAACATCCCTCCCACCTGCAACCCTCCCCTTTCCCACTCCCTCTCCCCTTCCATTCACATCAAGATTCATTTTCGATTCTCTTTATATACAGAAGATCAGTTTAGCATATATTAAGTACAGATTTCAACAGTTTGCTCCCACACAGAAACATAAAGTGAAAAATACTGTTTGAGTACTAGTTATAGCATTAAATCTCAATGTACAGCACACTAAGGACAAAGATCCTACATGAGGAGGAAGTACATAGTGACTCCTGTTGTTGACTTAACAAATTGACACTCTTCTTTATGGCCTCAGTAATCACCCTAGGCTCTTGTCATGAGCTGCCAAGGCTATGGAAGCCCCCTGAGTTCACCGACTCTGATCATATTTAGACAAGGCCATGGTCAAAGTGGAAGTTCTCTCCTCCCTTCAGAGAAAGGTACCTCCTTCTTTGATGGCCCATTCTTTCCACTGGGATCTCACTCGTGGAGATCTTTCATTTAGTTTTTTTTTTTTTTTTTTTTTTTTTTTTTTTTTTTTTTTTCCTAGAGTGTCTTGGCTTTCCATGCCTGAAATACTCTCATGGGCTTTTCAGCCGGATCTGCATGCCTTAAGGGCTGATTCTGAGGCCAGAGTGCTGTTTAGGACATCTGCCATTCTATGGGTCTGCTGTGTATATCACTTCCCATGTTGGATCATTCTCTCCCTTTTTGATTCTATCAGCTAGTATTTGCAGACACTATTCTTGTTTATGTGATCCCTTTGGTTCTTAGTCCTATCATTAGGATCAATTGTGAACAGAAATTGATCACTGGGACTAGTGAGATGGCATTGGTACATGCCACCTTGATGGGATTGAATTGGAATCCCCTGGTATGTTTTTCACTCTACCGTTTGAGGTAAGTCAGCTTGAGCATGTCCCGAATTGCACATCTCTTCCCTCTCTTATTCCCACTCTTATATTTAACAGGGATCACTTTTCAGTTAAGTTTCAGCACATAAGAAGAATTGTGTATTGATTACAGTATTCAACCAAAAATATTAAGTAGAACAAACAAAAAAAAATACTAAGAGGGATAACATATTAAGCTGCTCATCAACAGTCAGGGTGAGGGCTGATCAAGTCACCGTTTCTCCTAGTGTTCATTTCACTTTAACAGGTTTCCTTTTTGGTGCTCAGTTAGTTGTCACCTATCAAGGAGAACAAGTGGTATTTGTCCCTTTAGGATTGGCTTATTTCACTCAGCATAATGTTTTCCAAATTCCTAACAGGGATCACTTTTCAGTTAAAATATAAACACCTAAGAATAATTGTGTGTTAATTAGAGTTCAACCAATGGTACTAGAACAAAAAAAATACTAAAATGGATATAGTATTACATTGTACATCAACTGTCAGGACAAGAGCTGATCAAGTCACTGTTTCTCATAGTGTCCATTTCATTTCAACAAGTTTCCCCTTTGGTGCTCAGTTAGTTAGTTTTAAAATATCAAAGTTTGTTATTCTACAGCTTATGTATTCCAATAAAATATTGCAATTTAAGAAACCAGCACACTTCTCTCTGAAGTGAAAAAGAAACTATTCTTTAAAGATGTTTTTCCCAAAGATAATATGTCTGGTGACAAATTGAGTGGTGAAAGGAAAGGAATTTGGATGCTTGGGATATGAAAAGGAAATTTTAAAAAATATAATTACATGTTATAAATAAATAAATTATATTATACAATTATAAATACAAAAATATAAATGGAGTCTGAGCATGACTTCTAAAGATTTCAAAATATTATGGGTTAATAACTTTTATATAAAGAATAGTAAAAAAAGGAAATTAGGGACAAATAATTAGCCAATATTATAAAAGTTGCTAGTAGAAAAGAAAACCATTCTCTTCCAAAGCAAGCCAAACATTTTTTTACTGGAATCAGTAAAAATTATTTCATGAGAAAAATCTATTTGAGTTTTCTATGACACTGATGGTGATGTCATAAATTAATAGAAATAAGGGGCCCTACTCATTGTTGACTTTAATATCTCACCAGAAATAGTGAAAAATTGCTAAACCATGAAAGACTAACAATTCAACAGAACAGTGAAAAGTAGAAATGAATTCCATCAAACAGCTCTTGGTGAATGGGAAAACACAAATGGAAATATCAGATTAATGAAAATAATAGAATGTATGATAGTTAGAAGAGTGATCAAAGGATAATATATTTCTCTAAGTAGTTCCATAGGTAATAATGAAATGATGAAAATAAATGAGGTATTTTCAGATAAAATATAGAAAGAGAATAATAAATAAATTGAAAGAAAACACTAAGAAGGAAATAAAGACAAATCATAAAATTCTAGAGAGTGAAAAAAAGTCAGCCTATCTATCAAAATTTATTTCTTTTAAAAACTTCCCTAGTTAATTTGATCAAAATGAAAAGAAGGCATGAGATAAGGAATGAGGGGTGGAAGAGAGAGAAAGAGTGTTAAAGGAAAAAAGTCCATTTATAGAATGGGCATTAAAATAAATTCTAAGTGCCTACTTTACAAGTATATATAAGTAGCTTTGAAAATCTAGATGAAATGAAAAGTTTTCCAGGGAAATAGCTTTTTATTGAAACTAACCCTGTAGAAATTTGAACAGTCAAATTTCCATAAAAAATGAAAAGAGTTTGAAGAAATCACCCCACTAAACAAGACCAGTGCCAGATATTTTCATAAAGTAGTTTTTAATTGCAATGATCAGATAGTTCAAATTCTTCATAAAATACTACATAGCATTGAAAATGAGAAAATTTGTTAATTCTTTAAATAAATAAGTGTATTACTAATGCTTAAATCTCAAATAAATCTACATATATGTGTGTATAAGTAGTACCAAAATGTAAAGGCGAGATCAATATCACTTTGATATACAAGTGTTGAATATAAACAAATTGAATCCAATCTTATATTAGGACAACATTATAGTGTAACTCAGTGGCATTTATTTCACAAGTGCAAGGTGGTTCAATATTGGAAAAACCATTACTATAATGCACCAATTCAAGGAATGCACTTATATTATTATTACATTTTAATTCTAGTCATGCTTGCATATTTACTTACTCATTTTTTTAATTTGAAAGTCAGAAAGACATAGATAGACAGTAAGAGATGTCATAGCCTATGATTCACTCCCCAGTTGGCCAACATATCCCTGGCTGGGCCAGGCTGAAGCCATGATCTGGGAACCCAGTTCCAGTATCCAATATGGGTGGTAGCGACCCAACTCTTCATTTTTTTTTTTTTTAAGATCTATTTATTTGAAAGGCAGAGTTACAGAGAGAGAGTTGGGGGGAGAGAAAGAGAGAGAGGATTTCTATCCACTTTATCACTCCCCAAATGGCTTCTATGGCCAGGTGGGGCCAGATCAAAGCCAGAAGCCAGGAGATTCTTTCAGATCTCCCCTATGAGTGTGGGACCCAAGCACTTGGGCCATGTACTACTGCTTTGCTAGGCATATTAGTAGGGAAATGGATTGGAAGCAGAGCAGCCAAGACACAATTGGCACCCATATGGGATGCTGAGGGATCCAACTACTTGAGCCATCATTTGCTGCCTCCTAGGGTGTGCATTAGTAAGAAGCTAGAATGGTCAACAGTGCTGGCTTTAGAATCCAAGCCCATTGATATGGCATGTGGGCATCTCAAGAAACATCTTCACCACTAGATCAAATGCAAACCTCTATTTCTAGAGATCCTGAAGTGCACTTCTATTAAAGTAGAGGTCAAATTTTGATTTACACAAATGCTCAAGAATTGATGAATCTTTTCTTGATATGCTAATATATGTCTCTGTATCTATATTTTTATCTTTCTATAATCTTTCTAGATTAGTCCCTAAAATGACAATATACTTACAGAGAAACACCAGAGATATTTTTACCTTTAATTAAAAAAGAGGGCGAGAATGCCTGATATCTCCTGCACTGTTTCATATTATACTATTATGCAAGAGTTATTTGAGCCACCACAATAAGGAAAGTGATGTGCTATTTGAGGTATAATAATTGGCAAAGAAGACATAAACCTCTCTTAGTTTGATAATTATAGTAGAAATGAAAAATCCTAAATTATGTTACAATAATTTCAAATAATAAATTAATATGCTATAAAGATTTAGAAATTTATTCATAGAAAAATATTGTTCTTCTTAAAGTAAAAATAAGCCCTTAAATATATAGAAAACTAGTAGCAAAGGAAATAAAAGTTAAAGAATGCAGTTAATATTAAATGTAGAGGGGCTGGAGCTGTTGCTTAGTGGTCAAAGCCCCTGCCTACAATGCCAGCATCCCATATGGACGCTGGTTTGAGTCCGGCTATTCCTCTTCTGATCCAGCTCTCTGCTATAGCCTGGAAAAGCAGTAGAAGATGGCCCAAGTTCTTGGGTCCCTGCACCCACGTGGGAGACCTGGAAGAAGTTCCTGGCTCCTGGCTTTGGATCTACACAGGTATGGCCTCATTACACTGAGGAGTGAACCAGCAAATGGAAGACCTCTCTCTCTCCTTACCTCTCTTTCTCTGTGTAACTCTGACTTTCAAGTAAGTAAATAAATCTTTAAAAAAACCAATAAATGTAGAGATCATACATGAGGAAACACTTATAAATACCCTGAAGGTGATAGGTAAAATTTTAATTATAGGAAGATATCTCTTTGTTGCTTGAGACTACTTATATTCATAATCAGAGTCTTCTCTTTGTTAATTTATAATCTTTTTAAAATACAAATTTCCCCCCTAAACACCAATACACATTTTTACGAAACTATACAGGTTAATATAAACTCTGATGTGGAAATATAAACACGTGAATATTTCTTGAAAATTTCAGTAGTCAAAACCCGTTGGACATTTAAATATACAATAAAGTCTTTGCAGCAAGTGTACAGATAATAGAAATGTAGTGGAAAATCAAATGAAAAGTGACCCAAATGAAAGTGGAACTATTCTTTACAACAAAGAAGACATATGAAAACACTATTATAAAGGTGGCTTTTAATGAATGCTGCTGAGACTTAGGCTAGTGATTTGATGAAATATGAAACAAATCTTTATGTCAAATCATATAAAGAATATATTCCAAATGGATCCATAATCTAAATATCAAAAATAAGTGAAACTATGAAAGTATTGGAAGATAGCAGACATAAATTCTTTTATAGTCTGTAGGTAAAATCAAGACACCAATCGATTAGGAAAAAGATTTATTCAGGTTTTAGTGGCAGGGAAAACATTTAATAATGAGGAACATCTCAAAGAAACAGGTTTCACAGAGGCTAGTAAGCAAAGGAGTTATTCCAGAATCTTAAAGAAAGGTTGGGTCTTAGCTCTCAATCTGGGAGAACAGGGCAATTCTTTGTATCAAGTTTTGGATAAACAAGAGGGTGTGAGACTTCTCATTCAACTCTTGTTTCTGGTTGTACAGGTTTCAGTTAAATTCAAAATTTCCATGATTCTAGGGGTAGTTGTGATTTCTTCTTATATTTTATTACTTGAAATCCAGTGTCAATCAAAAGAAAGATAAATGAACTAGCTACATAAAATTGTAGGCAATATTAATAATCATAAATCATAAGATATTTGAAAAAATAGGAAAATATTTCCAATATATTTCACAGAGAAATGACTATAATGTCTAATACATAAAGATTGTTTATAGTGCAATGATGTGTGATACATAATGTAGCATCTATATGATGATATTATGATGGATACAAGCATTAGGCATTTGTCCAAATCATAGAATGTAATAACTAAATAGGGAACTCTACTGTTACCTATGCACTCCAAGTGATAATTATGAGTCAATGTGGATTTATCAATCGCAACAGGTAAATCATGCTGATGAAAGCTATTGATAATGGTGGAAAGGTATCGTTGGAGGGATGGGGCGTTTGGGAAATATATGTAAACTCCATTCAATTTTGTAATGAGTCTAAAACTTTAAAAAAAATAAAGACGGGAGCTGTCATTGTGACAGTGTGTAAAGCCACCACCTGTGACTCCAGTATACCATGTGGGTATCTATTCCTGTCTTGGCTGCTCTACTTTTGATTCAGCTCCATGTAAGTGGCCTGGGAAAGGCAGCAGAAGGTGGCCCAAGTTTGTGAACCCCTTCTACCCATGTGGTAGATTCAGATAAAGTGTCTTGCTCTTGGCATCTGTTTGATTGAATTCTAGCTGTTGTGACCATCTGGGGAGTGAATCATCAGAGGGAAGATTTCCAAACCCCCAAACCCCATCTTTTCCTCTCACTCTATAACTCTGACTTTCAAATAATCTTTAAAAATAAATAAAGCAGAAAAATGAAGCTGAATATCTCCTTCCCAGCCACTGGCTGACAGAAACTCATCGAAGTGGACGATGAACGTAAACTTCATACTTTCTATGAGAAGCGTATGGCCACAGAAGTTGCTGCCGACGCTCTGGGTGAAGAATGGAAGGGTTATGTGGTCTGGATCAGTGGTGGGAATGATAAACAAGGTTTTCCCATGAAGCAAGGTGTCTTGACCCATGGGCGGGTCCGCCTGCTGCTGAGTAAGGGGCATTCCTGTTTCAGACCAAGGAGAACTGGAGAAAGAAAACGCAAATCAGTTCGGGGCTGCATTGTCGATGCCAATTTGAGTGTTCTCAACTTGGTTATTGTAAAAAAAGCAGAGAAAGATATTCCTGGATTGACTGATACCACGGTGCCTCGTCGCCTGGGTCCTAAAAGAGCCAGCAGAATTCGTAAACTTTTCAATCTTTCTAAAGAAGATGATGTACGCCAGTATGTTGAAAGAAAGCCCTTAAACAAAGAAGGTAAGAAACCTAGGACCAAAGCACCCAAGATTCAGCGTCTGGTTACTCCACGTGTCCTGCAACACAAATGCCGGCGAATTGCTCTGAAGAAACAGCGTACTAAGAACAAGGAGGAGGCTGCAGAGTATGCTAAACTCTTGGCCAAGAGAATGAAGGAGGCCAAAGAAAAACGCCAGGAACAGATTGCCAAGAGACGTAGGCTGTCTTCTCTGAGAGCATCTACTTCTAAATCTGAGTCCAGTCAAAAATAAGGTTTAATAACAACAAATAAATAAGATTGTGTTTCAGAAAAAATAAATAAATAAATAAATAAATAAATAAATAAATAAAGCAGTGCAGGTGCTGTGTCTCAAGGGGTTAACACCCTGGCCTGATGTGCTGGCATCCCAAATAAGTGCCGGTTCTAGTCCCGGCTGCTCCTCTTCCCATCCAGCTCTCTGTTTTGACCTGGGCAAGCAGTAGAAGAAGGCCCAAGTCCTTGGGCCCCTGCACCCACGTGGGAGAGCCAGAAGAATCTCCTGGCTCCTTGCTTCAGATCGGCACAGCTCTGGCCGTTGCAGCCAATTGGGTAGTGAACCATCAGATGGAAGACCTCTCTCTCTCTCTCTCTCTCTCCCTCTGCATCTCCTCTCTCTGTGTAACTCTTTCAAATAAATAAATAAATCTTAAAAAAATAAATAAATAAAGCTATTTTGAAAACTCTTAAAATTGAGAGACTAGTCTAAAACCTAGTATAAAATGAGAAACACAAACTCACAAAATATTCACAAAAATTAGTTAAAACATGAAATGTAATTACCATATACATAAAATATTCTTCCAACAAATTTCTAAAACGTTTTTCTTGTTACTCTTATCCTGTTACTTGTTAATTTGTTTTCTTTTAGTCATATTCAGGCAAGACAGATCTTCCATCTGCTGGTTCACTCCTCAAATGTCTTCAACAGTTGGACCTGGGCCAAGCTGAAACCAGGAGCCAGGAGTTCCATCTTGGTTCCCCATGTGAGTAGTTGGGGCACAAGTATTTGAGCTATTCTCCATTGCCTTCCCAAGGCTTTGCCAGGAAGCTGGATCAAAAGTAGGGAGTAGCTGGGACTCAAACCAGCATTCCAATACTGGATGGCATCTGCACCACAATGGAGGTCCTTAAACCCTTTTATAAGGACCCCAATCTCATTCATGAAAGTTTTCCTCTCATGACTTAATCACCTCCTAAAGGTGCTACTTCTTGTATTATTATACTGGTGATTAAGTTCTAACAAATTAATTGAGTGGGAAGGCAACAGATTCAGATCATAGCAATGGCATTGTTGCAGGTGCCTTGGACTTCCTAGTGGAGATGGCTGGAGTCTGATGAGAAAAAATAAACTAGGGATACACATTTTGATAAATTTGGAAGAAACCAGCATACCATGTTAGAGTTACAAGGTTAGATGAGATCATCTGAGGAGTGGGTGCAACTGGAAAATAGCTGTATAACATAAACCTCACAATATCTTCTAATTTATAGGAGCCAGGAAGGTTGGTAAGGAAAAGTTAGCAATAGAGATTTGTTGTAGCAAAAAAATGGCTGACCTATTTGGTGTCTAGATGGCAATTAAGATGAAAAGCCACACAGAAAGTAATGAGAATGGAGGCTATTAATCTTGGAATGCAACTATTTATAGTAATGTGGCTAGTCTGGGTGGGCCTGAGTTCTGGAATGGGGCGCCTTCCAGAGATTTCAGGGCACTGGCTTTGCAAGAAAACTGGGATTCAGAGTACAGTTTTCCCCCATGCCTTATAAAATATTTGTAATTGCCCATGGTTGCACCTAAAAGATGTAAAAAAGATTTTGACGTAGAGTAGGACTCAATAAATGTGTTCTAGAAACCAAGGAATATGTATTAAGTCAAATAATTTTAAGAACTCAGTAAAAGAAGGATTGAAATGAATATAAGTTGGTCAAGTTTTGTTTTTCAGAATGCTATGTTTCATGGATGTACCCAATGTAACTGTGGGTGGAGAAAATGTGTGGTAGTGTTTAGATGACTGATTCTGGGACTCTCCCTGCTTTGATGAGATTTGCTAGTACATGTGTCTTTTGGGTTCCATGCAAGATTTCTTTTGCAGCATGGGCTGCTTCTTTAAATACATAAAAAAAAAAACCTGAAAAGTGCTGAGAATAGTCTACCACTGGGAAAGGGAAATTGTTTGGAGAGAGATCATCCTTGTGGTATATATTGAAAGTGGAATTGACAATTAGTTGTGGTATATACATAAAACAGAGGTATAATGCAATGAAAATGAATATAGGAAGCAATATTGTTGACTATCACAAACATAATGTTGAATGAAAGGAGTCAAACACAACATAAAGTATGCCACATGGTTTCAGCTATATAAAGTTAAACAAAAAAGCAAAAACAGCATATGGTGTTAGAAGTAAGAATATAAGGGATCTTTAAAATGTTCATGGAAAAATGTACATTATGAGAAAACTATGCAAGAATTTCAACATTTTTTGCACCAAAATAAACTCATGCCACCTTTTTATAACATATCTGAACAGGACCTAGTTTCTAGTTTCAGGAAGTAGGAAGAATAATGCACCAGTCTGGAAAGAGCCCTTATCAAAGCAACATGAATTTGGTAAAATTGAAACAAGAGCAAGTATCAGTATCTGTTGAAGCTTAAGTGGAAGAATGGGTAAAGCACTAAAGCTCCATCAAATGTTTATGGATATAATACTTCGATGAAATCAGCATTTTAAAAATGGATTCCTCACTTTAAGAAGGGATGAAATGATGTTGAATTTAAAGGCCACAGCAGACTGAATATTAATGTGCATGGAAAAAAAATTAAATCTCATCTGTCCTAATCGAAGAAGACCAGTGATAACAGTAGAGACAGCAGTCAACTTAATTGCTTTAGCTTATATGATTTTGACTGGAAAATTAAAGTGGAGCAACCATTATGTACAATGCATGCCAAAACTGCTGTGTTCAGATCAGCTGTGGACATAGAAGGTATCAATAGAAATTTTAAATCAATGGGATCACGATCCTGAAGTACTTCTTTAAAGAATTATAACAGGAAATGAAACACGGCTGTTCCTATAGGATCCTGAAGACAAAGTACAATTAAAGCAATGGCTGAGGTGAAAATAATCCAGTCAAAGCAAAAGTGGACCACAAAAAAGTCACAGTAATAGTGCTTTGGAAAGCTCAAGCCATGTTCCTTTCTGGCATTCTATAGGGCCAATGGACCATAATATGTGCTTTAAAATTCACCTAATGGTAAGTATTTTGGGAAAGTCAGCCAAATATTTGGCAGAAAAACACCTGGGAAATCTTGACTAGAAACTCTCCTTGGGGCTGACTGGCACTGTGGTGTAATAGGTAAAGCTGCTGTCTGCAGTCCCAGCATCCTATATGGGTGCTGGTTCAAGTTCAGGGTGCTCCACTTCCAATAGAGCTCTCTGATATGGCCTGGGAAAGCAGTAGAAGATGGCCCAAGTCCTTGGGCACCTGCACCGGCATGGGAGACCTGGAAGAAACACCTGGCTCCCGGCTTCAGATTGGCACAGCTCAGGCCGTTGCAGCCAATTGAGGAGTGAACCAGTGGATGGAAGATCTCTCATTCTCTCTCTCTCTCTCTCTCTCTGTCTCTCTCTCTTTCTCTCTCTGCCTCTCCTTCTCTCTCTGTGTAACTCTTTCAAATAAATAAATAAATATTTTTAAAAAAACCTAAAAAAAAATGAAACTCTTTCTCCCATCATGACAATACCAATATGCCTGTTCAATTCTGTCATCAACAAGATGGTTTTGTCAGAGTTCCAGGGGGAAATTAGTAATACACCTTGCAGTCTTTATTTGGATTCTTCTCATTTCTTCTTGACCCCTAATATTAAAACATACTTAAAAGGACATCCACTTATCTTCAACAAATAATTTTTAAAAGACTATGTTGACATGGTTAAATTCTCAGTTCCCTCAGTTCTTCAGGGATTGATTAAATAACTAACATAATCCTTTACAAAAGTTATTTGAACTTGATGTAGCTTATGCTGAGAAATAAATTTTATATTTGATATTTTTATCTTTTAGTTTGATTTTTCCATGTACATTTTCAAATTCCTCAGTAAGTTTCTCTGAGAAGAGAGAAGCATAATGATTTTGATGGGATTTCTTGAGCTGTTATTTTTATAGATTATGTTTTATTATAATTAAAAAATTATTATAATTATTATAATTAAATATAATGCACATCTGACTTACTTAACATTTGGGTTATATGCACATTATTTACACTTATGCATTATATATATAACATGTTACATACTCATATGTGTGTATGTTCATATGAATTTATATATTAGACATGCTCCAAGTTTTTAAAGTTTATAAAGTTTATAAAATTTATGAAAACTCTGTAATAATCAGATAGAGACATTGACTTAAATGGCATATTCAGAAAGAGTGGGATAATAGAATGTATTATTTCAGTGTTCTTCCCTCTTCCTGTTTTTTTTTCTGAAACTTACTTTCTTGGCTTTTATTTCTTTTCTTATTTTTTACTTTTTTGTTTTAGGATGCAGATAATTGGATGCCATAACACATTTATCAGAAGTACCTTCTTTAAGGGCAAATAACTTCATGTTTTCCAATTAAACATTTGAAAGAAAGAAAGAAAAAAAAGAAAGAAAAAGAAAGAAAGAAAGAAAGACCTGATCCATTACATAACTTACTACATCATGATTCTAATATTAGAATACTTCAAAAGAAAGACAAACTTGGAAGCAACAGAGAAGACTCCTTGCTGCAAGTGTCAAGTGATGATATTAAAATGACAAAAACAACATCATACAAAAAATAACTGCAGCTCCCAATTGCCCAAATAAAACCGGTTTAAATAAAAAAAACAACTTAGGAAACATCAGGCACATTCTTCTCAAGATACACATTTTAAAAATACAAGCGAATAAATTTAGAAAAAGAAACATTACAATATAATTTTTAAATACATCATATTGCACGTTATTATTTTCTTGATAGAATAGTTCTGATTTGGAAATATATTTATGTTTTAACATAAAGCTGCTAGATTTCAGTCTCATTCTAATATTATATGTTTACACTTGTTATGAAAAATCAATATTGATAAAATTCTAACAGCAATCTGAATGCTTTTTAGCACTATTTCAAAAACTCTGAATGAATTAATACCAGCCAAAATGCAATTGAACTTTGGCCACTGGAATCTTCCCAGGCTTTTGCCTGATACCGTGGGAATGAATGTTGCACTTCCTGTCTGCCTAGAGACAGCTGCAGAAATCTGCCTCTAGAGATATCCTTGTTTGGTGCCTGCTCACATTTGGCCCAGCACAGCTCAAAGCATTTTGTTTCAATATGCCACGTTTTAAAAGCTATCTAAGAGAACTGTGATAATGTGGCATTATGTTTGACCATTTTTTTCCCTGAAATGATGCCCTACTTTAAAATATATGCCATTCTACGAACAGTGAAGTTGAGAATGAAGAATTGCAGTTATAAGGAGACTTAAACTTAGAACTCATCATCTAAATTTCAAAGAAAAAGTGGAGGATACAGGGAGGATCCAATCTCATTTTCTAATTCAAAGAGTCAGTATCAGCCATCCAGACAATGGCTCCATGAGGGAGATATGAAAGTTGGTGGATTGGTCTTGTTTCAAACTATAGTTTCTCAATAAATATTTCATGAAATTTTTGAATGAAAACTGAAGTTAGGAATAGAAATTGAGTCAAGATAATTTCACCATATGGTGGTAGAAGTGTGGTACCGACTGGGTGATCTACATTGCACTGCCTGTGTAATCTAGTGAGGGTTGTACTTCCCCAAGTGTTGCGGCAGTCCAGACAGGGGCTCCCAAACTTTATTCTATCTTTGCTGACAAGCAAAGTCTCATCAGGGTTCTAGAACCAGTGACATATCAGTCACATCCTCCTAATAGGCGAAATTTGAGATAGTCTATTCTACATTTTGAATAACAATATTAATTTCAATAGATCCTATCAAAAGTATAAGGAAGCTTATGATACTATTAACAGGAAAATATGTTTGAAATGTAATGTTGAAGAAAAAAAAAGCTACAAAACAGATTAAATGAACTGAACAAAAACCAGAAAGCAATGGAAGGTACTTAATCTCACTGAGGATTATCTCTGTTTATGAGATCATGGATTAAGTTCATTTTACTTTTCCTAACTTTTATATTTGCATGATTGTCAACTAAGTTTTTTAAAATTTAAAATTTGAATTTTTAAATGGCTGACAAAATCAAACTGTGAAAGCTTTCATTCTAATAAAAGAACCCCAAGACCATTCTTCCCTGTTAGAATAGAGAATACATACAAATGATCTCTATGGCACAACTGATCTTTACTAACCTTTTGATTTCTCTGAGACTAATACTGGTCTGTAAGTCTTAAACCTATTTCTATATTCAAGACACTATTAAAAGCCATTAAAAAAAAAACAGAACAACATCAATATGCACACACACAGATGCAGAAGTATGAAGAAAGTTAGCCTGGCTTGGGATCATTAAAACTTTGTTTATAATAACCTCCTTAAAATTAAAAAAAATGAAGTTATTTTCTTCTATTTGAATATTGTGAGAAAATCTTTCTGTTTTATTCTTTTTTGCTAAAATGGATGAGGCTGCTTAACCTTTCTAGATCTCTTCATTTCCTCTTTCAGAAAATGTCATATCACTTTCCTTGGAGCTGATGCACATATATAAGGCAGCTTTTTTTTTTTTTTCAGGCTGAAAATAAATACAAGGAGTTTTGGATTTTGTGAACTCTTCTATTATATTAAGTTTTGTCAACTGTCAGCATCTGTATTGCAATTTGATGATTAATAGAGGCATTATATTTCAGCATTAAAATGCAGTTAGGGTTATAATGAGCATCATTAGGAGCTCTAATGGGAATCAGAATCATATGTCATTTTATACAGGTTTTTTTAAGTTTATTTGTGTTTTATAATTTTTTTTCTTATTTTTCTACTAAGCAGGTAGAGTGACATTGAGATTTTAAACATATACATAGAAACACAATTCCAATACATCCTTTAAATAATATTATGTTTCTGATTTTATCTAGCTTATTGTCTTAATTTTAAAGGTGAGGTACCAGTTCTTCACATCTACTTTTGATTTCAACTCTCCTTATAAATCAAGTCTAAGCCTTTACTGAATATATATTTTAATAGATATTTGCATTTATATGCTAAAATTTGAATATATAAATTGTAGAAATGAAAGGAATTTCTTTGAGATATGACTTAAAAAATAAGTAGTTTCCTAATTTGCCTTAGAAGTTAGCATGTATGTCTGGCTTGCAGAGATTATAAAAATGTATGTTATATCACTTCTTAACATGGTAGATTGTATGTTAATGACCACTGACATACTTATGAAAGCTTTAAGTGTGTTTTAATAACCCATAGACCTATAAAGCTGAAGTATGGGATGACATTCATTATTTGAAGTAATTTTCTATGTATTAAACTCTTTTTGGCCCATATAAATTAAGAAAATTATTCTTAACATGAAAGCTAACTTTTCAGCATTTAATATATATTCTTTTATTGTGTAACTTCTTAGAACTTTTTATGTAAATATAATTTTGAAAACATCTGTGATATACAGTAATGATGTTTTATTAACGAAAAACATTGACTCCTTCCTATTTTGTAAGTCAAGTTAACTACCATTAAGCCTTTCACTCCCAAATGAAAGCATTAACGATCCTAGACTTACTTTGAAGTTCCCTGGAAAATAGATTTTTGTGGCAATTAAAGAATATAAGAACTCCCAAATGAAATATCAAACACGACTCTGACATTCCAAGTCTTACTTCTGTATTGAGAACAGAAGTGAAAATCAATGCCTGATAAAGTGCCAAATGCAAATTACCATTGATAGAGAAACATTGCTCTGGGTATAATAGCAAAACTGTATAAGGTGACATCTGAGAAGTGATAGATTCATGAAGGACACTTCTCACACTCTCTTGAAGTATGGCATAGTTAAGGTAGAAATAAGAGCTGAAATCTTGATTGCTAACTCATCCACACTGAATAATTTAAAATGGAAGCAAATTTAAATACCATGAATTTTTACAACATATTCTGAGACAGCATATTGAACGCTATATATTTCTTCATAATTGAATCTATTAATATATATAACAATATCTAGTAGGAAATATTTTCATTATAATGCATGAAATATATCTTCAAGTTCAAACAATTTATAATGAAAAAAATTAAAAGCTATTAACAAGTTTTTCATTCATATTATCATTTATACCTTTCTGTTTACTTTTTATTTCAATTTTTTGTGTAGCTCAACTATATGGAAAATCTGTCACCCATATAAGTACTACAAATAAAGGGTATTTTGTAAAAACTGTGTAATATTAAATCTTAAAATTGCTATAATTTTACAGGGACCTTAGCTTTTATCACACAGAGCAACTCAATACAAGGACATTCTGTCTCTATTTAAGTGAGTTTAGGAGAAAATATTACCTCTTCCACATCCTTGCATTCTTACCAGCTCTTTTAAAAGATGTACAAATAAAAACAAGCAGATGTTATTAAGTCTATTTCTATGGAGAAAATTCAGTATACTGATTCTAGGAATACAATAAATGTTTTCTTGTTACTGGACTCTATTTTACCAGAGTATAACAAGTATGAATAATTCTATTTTCCTAGAGACTGATCAACATGAGCCCACCATGTCATTTTTCCAACCTACCCATCCACCTTCCCTTCTTTCCTTCCTTCCTTCCCCCTCCCTTCCTCACTCTCTCCTTCTCTTTCCCCCCTCTTTCTTTCTTCTTTCATGCTCAGCAGTATAGTAAGTCCACATTTCTGTTACAGTAGTTTCACATACTGTGAGAGCAACCACTTCCTTTTTAAGTTCATTTAAATACACAGTGCATGACACACGCAGGTGATACTAACCAGAAACGAAAGCAGCCCACATTTGTTATTTTTACACACATGCTTTGGGGGCTCGTTATTCCATTTATGGTAAAGTTTAGGGAATGTGTTAGTCCTTGATTAGGAAAGTAGTATGCATGAACATGGCTAAAGTAATTCAAATAATTCCTGAGCCTGGCGTCAGTTTAGAAATGTTTATGCAAAGTTCTACTTTAGTGCTACTTACGTAAAATGGGAAGGGTCACATTGTATTAGTTACCATCCATTCTAGGTCATTATATTTCTAATAGTTTCTTCGGGATTATGCTCGCCATTTGTTATCGTTTTTGGTCTTGAAAATGTTTTCCAGTTTTGTTTTGGTTTTTTTCCCATGGGGATCTACCTAGATTCTGATGTTCCATATGACTTAAAGATAAATTGAATACCAAAGAATGTTTAAATTTTAAGTCACATAAATGCAAATACAGTGAAAATAGACTATTTTACATTAAATATTCCCAAGGAATAATTAAATATGAAAATGCATGAACTAGGGAAAACTAGCTAAATGATGAAGGGAAGGATCAAACATAAGGAGACTAAATGTAGACATAAAAGTCCCCAAAAGGACAGAAAAATTTTTATTGGTATTTGGGAGAGGGTTTTTAAAGGTTGTAAGTGAAAAGCATACACTACTCAGATACAATTTACAATTTGTGTTTTACTGCAAACTTAACACCAAAAAAGTTATCTTGCATTTTCTTCATCTACTCCATGATGTTACTCCATATAACACACATGTTAAGGTCCTTTGGTTTGCATAATGCAGTTAGATATCTTTTTTTTTTCCTCTGAAATTTTAATGTATTGGATGAGTCAGAGGAGATTTTTATAGCAGCAAAGGTCACCAAAACATTTTTTTAGGCTTTCATAAAAAATACGAGTTTTAGAGAGGAAAAAACCCTAGTGTATGTCCTATAGTCCACACTTGTAGCTGCATTGAATATGTTAATATAAAGAAAATAATGTTCAATAGAGTGAAAAAGGTAAACAAAGCTGTACAGAAATATTCAGGACTGGAAATTTCAGGAAACTTAATTCATTTACAAGTAATATAGGAAACACACACACACACACACACACATATACACATGGTACAGGAAAGTATAAATACTGATGAGATATATAGAAATAGCCAGCAATTTCATTGTCATACAGATCAATGCCATCTGGATATCCATATATCCATATTAGGCATCCTCTCTAAACTCTACACCCGTATGTCCAGTTGCTTATATGAGAAATCTTGAGCATTTCACAGATATCTCAAATTTAACATATCCAAAACTGAGCCTTTGATTTATTACCTACCTCAAAAGATTCCATCCGTCAGTCTTACATTCTCCCATAATGGCACTACTACGAAACTCACTGCTTAAGTCAGAACCCAGGCAGTGTTGACTCTTTCCTTCCCCTAATCCCCTCCATATGAGCCAACAGCAGGTATTGGTGCTCTACTCTCCAACATACATGTCTGTTCGTTCTATAGTGAAATTGTTCCCATCATTATCATCATACCCATCTATTTTGCAATTTCTAAGGAATGTGACAAGAAAGACTAAATATGTCACTTGTAAAGCCCTTCTCATACTTACTAGTCCAGTTTTAACAAAAATTCAAGCTGTCTTTCCTAACCTAGCCTATGTCCTAAAACCAACTGTTACCACTGCAGTCATCTGAGACTTTTTAGTTCCTCTTCTTCCTTAGGGCTTTTTTTGTTTTATAACTCTGATTCCCATTCTTTATATGACCTTAACTTCACATTTCAATAAGTCATCTCCTAGAGAAATCTATATTAAAACTACATATCCAAGTTACCACCCTCAAAAAATTGTGGTGTTTGTCATATCTATAATATTTTAGTTTTTTTTTACTTTTTATTCTATTCCTTACCATAAATCTTATTTATTATATTTTATTTATTTACTTGTTTCTCAAAAATGTATTCCTTTATCTATATTATCAATTTATCTTGATTTTTTATCAATTGAATATATAAATAATTAATGCAATTTTCTTTTTTTTTTTTAAATTTTTATTTAAGTTATACAAGCTTTATATATTTCATATATACAGATTTAGGTACATAGTGAGATTCCCCCCCACCCCCCGTCCCACCCACATTCCTACACTTCCTCTTCCTCCCTCTCGGATTCCTAGAATGGTATCTTTATATATATATATATATCTACAGATAACATGAACACTCATATATCTTTAATGGATTTTGTTGATTTTTCTATCAGTATCTATTACCTTTGTGAATTTTTCCTTTGAGAAATCACATTTCTTTTTTTTTTTTTTTAACTTTTATTTAATGCATATAATTTTCCAAAGTACGACTTATGGATTACAATGGCTTCCCCCCCATACCGTCCCTCCCACCCACAACCCTCCCCTTTCCCACTCCCTCTCCCCTTCCATTCACATCATGATTCATTTTCGATTATCTTAATATACAGAAGATCAGCTTAGTATACATTAAGTATGGATTTCAACAGTTTGCTCCCACACAGAAACATAAAGTGAAAAATAATAGATGATTTTTTTAAATGATGATGAAATCAGAGCAGACCTATTGTCATGTTTAATCCCAGTGAGAGTCAGGTTGGGAATTGATAATTTCTTCTTCTTTTTTTTTTTTTTACAGAGGATCAGTTTAGTATGCATTAAGTAAGGATTTCAACAGTTTGCACCCCCATAGAAACACAAAGTGAAATATATTGTTTGAGTACTCGTTAGAGCATTAAATCTCAATGTACAGCACATTAAGGATAGAGGTCCTACATGAGGAGTAAGTGCACAGTGACTCCTGTTGTTGACTTTACCAATTGACACTCCTGTCTATGGCATCAGTAATCTCCCTATGCTCCAGTCATGAGTTTCCAAGGCTATGGAAGCCCTCTGAGTTCTCCGACTCTTATCTTGTTTAGACAAGGTCATAGTCAAAGTGGAGGTTCTCTCCTCCCTTCAGAGAAAGGTACCTCCTTCTTTGATGACCTGTTCTTTCCACTGGGATCTCACTCGCAGAGATCTTTTGCCAGAGTGTCTTGGCTTTCCATGCCTGAAATACTCTCATGAGCTTTTCAGCCAGCTCCGAATGCCTTTAGGGCTGATTCTGAGGCCAGAGTGCTATTTAGGACATCTGCCATTCTATGAGTCTGCTGAGTATCTCACTTCCCATGTTGGATCACTCTCCCCTTTATTTACTCCATCAGTTAGCGTTAGCAGGTACTAGACTTGTTTATGTGTTCCCTTTGACTCCCAGTCCCTTCACCATGACCAACTGTGAACTGAAACTGATCACCTGGAACAGTGAGATGGCATTGGTACATGCCACCTCGATGGGATTGAATTGGAATCCCCTGGTATGCTTCCAACTCCACCACTTGGGGCAAGTCAGCCTGAGCATGTCCCAAATTAATGCAATTTTCAATAAATGAATGTATGGTTGCTCTGGTATGTTTCAGTAATACCATGAGGACAAGAAAAGCAGATTCTATAAAACACATAAAATGTTGCATGTTGTATGTTCTCCAATGAGAATAAAAAACAAGCTATAGATGTGTAACAAAGAGATAGAAAAGGGTAATATAATAATTAAAAATTAAATTGTAAAGGGCACTGAGTTTTAAGGCTTTAAAGCAGGAAATACTCTCATGGGCTTTTCAGCCAGATCCGAGTGCCTTTAGGGCTGATTCTGAGGCCAGAGTGCTATTTAGGACATCCGCCATTCTATGAGTCTGCTGAGTATCTCACTTCCCATGTTGGATCACTCTCCCCTTTATTTATTCTATCGGTTGGTGTTAGCAGATACTAGACTTGTTTATGTGCTCCCCTTGACTCTTAGTCCTTTCATTATGATCAATTGTGAACAGAAATTGATCACTTGGAGTAGTGAAATGGCATTGGCACATGCCACCTTGATGGGATTGAATTGGAATCCCCTGGTATGTTTCCAACTCTACCAATTGGGGCAAGTCAGCCCGAGCATGCCCCAAATTATACATCTCTTCCCTCTCTTATTCCCACTCTTACGTTTAACAGGGATCACATTTCAGTTAATTTTCAACACTTAAGAATAACTGTGTGATAATTACAGAATTAAACCAGTCATATTAAGTAGAACAGACAAAAAAAAAATACTATGAGGGATAATGTATTAAGTTGTCCATTAGCAGTCAGGGCTATGCTGATCAAGTCACCATTTCTCATAGTGTCCATTTCACTTCAGGAGGTTTCCTTTTTGGTGTTGAGTCAGTTGTCACCGATCAGGGAGAACATATGGTATTTGTCCCTTTGGGACTGGCTTACTTCACTCAGCATGATGTGTTCCAGATTCCTCCATTTTGTTGCAAATGACTGGATTTCGTTGTTTCTTACTGCGGTATAGTACTCTAAAGAATACATATCCCATAATTTCTTTATCCAGTCTACCGTTGATGGGCATTTAGGTTGGTTCCAGGTCTTGGCTATTGTGAATTGTGCTGCAATAAACATTAGGGTGCAGACCGCTTTTTTTCTTTATCAATTTAAACTCCTTTGGGTAAATTACAAGGAGTGGGATGGCTGGGTCTCAGAATCAGCCCTAAAGGCACTCGGATCTGGCTGAAAAGCCCATGAGAGTATTTCAGGCATGGAAAGCCAAGACACTCTGGCAAAAAGATCTCTGTGAGTGAGATCCCAGTGGAAAGAACAGGTCTTCAAAGAGGGAGGTGCCTTTCTCTGAAGGGAGGAGAGAACCTCCACTTTGACTATGACCGTGTCTAAACAAGATAAGAGTCGGAGAACTCAAGGGGCTTCCATAGCCTTGGAAACTCATAACTGGTGCATAGGGAGATTACTGATGCCATAAACAGGAGTGTCAATTGGTAAAGTCAACAACAGGAGTCACTGTGCACTTACTCCTCATGTAGGATCTCTGTCCTTAACGTGCTGTACACTAAGGCTTAATGCTATAACGAGTACTCAAACAGTATATTTCACTTTGTGTTTCTATGGGGGTGCAAACGACTGAAATCTTTACTTAATGTACACTAAACTGATCTTCTGTAAAAAAAAAAAAAAAAAAAAAAAAGAAAGAAATTATCTATTCCCAACTTGACTCTCACTGGGATTAAACATGACAATAGGTCTGATCTGATTTCATAATCATTTAAAAAAAAATCATCTATTATTTTTCACTTTATGTTTTTGTGTGGGAGCAAACTGTTGAAATACTTACTTAGGGTATACTAAGCTGATCTTCTGTATATTAAGATAATCGAAAATGAATCTTGATGTGAATGGAGGGGGAGAGGGAGTGGGAAAGGGGAGGGTTGTGGGTGGGAGGGACGGTATGGGGGGGGAAGCCATTGTAACACATGAGTCGTACTTTGGAAATTTATATTCATTAAATAAAAGATTAAAAAAAAAAGCAGGAAATAAACTTATAAGAAACACATGAGAAAAATGTGATGCCAGCTTGAAGAAAAATATGTTGAAAAAGCTTATAGCCAAACTTAATTAATTTAGGAGGCTGCTGGTATCATTTATTTAATTAATGATACTTGTTACTCACTAAGAGAAAAAGCAAATATCACTCTAGATGAAGTGTCTGAATAGTTATTCTTGTATCCATTCACTCATTTACTCAATGAAGATATCAGTGAAGAGATTTTTTCATCCTAAGAACTGCCAAAAGTCTGGGTAGAATGAAGACATAGACTTATTCAGACTTTGACTTCTCAGCTCTTTGATATCCATGTCATCAATGAATCTTCCAAGTTTCAACATCTACCATCAGTTCTAACATTCACATCTCCTAAGTCTCAAAGGCTTTCAAGTCCTCCAACAGTGACAATGAACACCTTCAGATTTCAATAGACTATGTGCTCAGGAGGCACTGTGCACTTACTCCCCATGTAGGATCTCGGCCCTTAATGTGTTGTACTAAGTGAATTAATGGTATAACTAATACTCAAACAGTACTTTACACTTTGTGTTTCTGTGTGGTGCAAACTGTTGAAATCTTTACTTAGTATATACTAAATTGATCTTCTGTATATAAAGATAATTGAAAATGAATCTTGATGAAGAATGGCATGGGAGAGGGAATGGGAGATGGAATGGTTGCAGGTGGGAGGGTGGTTCATGGGGAAAAAGCCATTGTAATCCATAAGCTGTACTTTGGAAATTTATATTTATTAAATAAAAGTTAAAAAAATAGACTATGTGCTCAAAAATGCCAACATCCTATCTTTCACTTTTAGGGATTATCCAGTGTGTCAACTTTGCTATACATTCATGTTTATTAAATACTTTCTGTCTTCAATTATATTATAAGATACTGTTAAACAATCCCACATGGAGTTTAATATTACTACTTTCATTCAAACAGATCATTATTATTGTTACTGTTTTTAAATAAGTTAAACTAGATATATAGTTTCTTTTCTAGAAAAATCTATGCAAACCATGTAAGATCATAAAACCTCTGTACCTAAATGCTTGCTTTTATAAACTATGCTTCCTCACTTTTCAAATTGTTATTAAATTATAAGGGAAATATCTGAATTTTCTAAAGATATAAAGGAACATCTGACAAGATATCATCATGGAGACATATTTTGTGCCAAAAGGGAAACTATAAAAATTGATGTGAACATTCAGTCTTCTTGTAGTCTCTTAGTTTGTATAGCAATTGCTGAAAGGTTTATATAAGTGGCCCATTGTTGAGAAACTCATGCCAACTCTAGAAACACTCAAATATTAAGAAAATCTCATCATTTTGGAGAGTGCTGGTTCCAACTGGGATGACTTCATACCGCAAGACAATTCATTTAACAGTGTGCAAAGTGAGCCTAATGACACTCATTTGATTTGTATCATTCATTGCCCTACAATTCCTTAATCAGTTAATGTAAAAAGAAATCGAACCAATTTTTTTCTCTAGGAGAAATACAGTGTTATTTTCTTCTTACTATATATTGCATTCTTTACTTAGTGGAAAATAAGTTATGATTATAAAATAAACCAAACACATGTCATTATAAAAATTAGAAGAAAAAATAAGAGAGAAGGGGGAAGGAGGGTGGGAGTGTGGGGAGGAGGGAAGGTAGGTTGGGAAGTATCACTACACCCCTAAATCTCTATATATGAAATACATGGAGTTTGTTCAACTTACATAAATAACAAAATTTTAAAAAGAAATTATTTTTAATTTTGCAAGGCTTATAAAAATATTATATTGAATTATACACATATTTGTCCATAATTTCATGTTTTTAATCATTATGTAAATACCCATTAGTTCATTTAAGTAGGGTTAAAATCTAAAATCTGGAGAACTATTTCCACTTTGTCCACACTTTTGATACCACTCAAGCAAGCAACTATATCCTCATTATATTTAACCATTAAAGTGCTCAGAAATTCCATCACATTTCTCTAAACTAATTCACTCATTGTAATAGAGTGGCTATATTACAATATTTATTGTCTTCAGATGTGTAACCCAACCATTTTGCCTTTATTTTTTGCAAATTATTATGCTTTCTAATTTACAGAGAAAGTAAAAAGTCACATTTTAAACTCCCACAGACTTATAGCAATGTACATATATACAAAATATATCTTTAAAAAAATTAAAAATTAATAAAAAATAAAAATATTTAAAATACCCTCTGTGGTCTTTGAAAGCTCTGTTTTGTATTACCTAACCCTAGGTTTTGGCACGAAAGAAGTGAAATCAGCTGATTGTTATTTGGCCCCATTCAGTTGCTGAAACAAGAAACATGGAGGTCACAAGGCAGAGTACTTGCTTCCTATGCAGATGTATGGAAAATAAGGTATATAGGTTCTGGTGATAGGTAAGTAATATTCAAATTCCATTCTCTATAGTTGTTGTGATATTGAAAAATCTTCCTATAATATAATTCAGATTTTTTTGTAAATGTAGGTTATAGCATCCAACCCATAGGTTTCTGATGAGAATGCCCTTATCTCATGAAAGTACCCTTCCCATGTATATTTTACAAATGAGCTCAAATACTGTTGTAACAGTTTTTCTTGGAAGGCACCAGGTAATGTGAAGGGCATAAGGATTAATCACAGGAATCCTGTTAACGGAGGAATACAAACATTGAGGTATTTTAATAAGAAATGGTTTGTGTAGAGTGTGAAAAGCTCATAGTTAGTGATCAAACTTGTCAAACTCTTTGACATTAGCAATTGGCCATTTTGGCCTAAAACAAAAACAAGTGTTAGGACATGTTCATGAATGAAACTTCATCTCCAAAGAGTTCAGAGAGACAGGTGTTATTGCTATATGGAGATAATATTTAAATGATATGTTCTATTTCTCTTAACATAACTCTACCCATTAAACCATTTATATCTTTATTAATCAATTAATATCAACCAAGTCCTCATGTTATTTTATTCCTTTCTCTCTTCACTCTTATATATGAATACATTTAATATGGTTTATACATTGAGGTTTAATAAGAAATTATTCTGAGATTCTCTGTGAACACTAATCCCAAATTTCATAAATCCTACTTTTGGAATTTGATTTACATTTTGCTTTGGCATTCTATTCATTTGGTTCCCCCTTAAGGCTTTATTTTACTTATTTTATTTATTGAAAAGGCAGAATTATGAGGGGGAGAGATGGAGAGAGAAAAAGAGAGAGAGTTCTTCCATCCCTGGTTCACCCCTCAAATGGTTGCAATGGCTGGGCCCAGGCCACATCGAAGCGAAGAGCCTGGAATGGCACCTAGGTCTCTGCATGAGTGATAGGGATCCCAGTACTTCTCCATTGTTTTCCCAGGCATGATAGCAAGGAGCTGGATCAGTAAAGCTGCAACTAGTATACATCCATTGCTCATACGGGTTGCTGATGTCACAGGCTGTGGCTTCATTCACTGCGTCAAAATACCAGCCTCTCCCCCTTAAGTCTTTAGCTAGAAACAAAGTCAACTTCTAATTTGGCAAATATATATTGTATTTTAGATATTATCCATTCCGAAAATTGCATAATATATATATTATATATAATGTCTAATTATCACAGATAATAAGTTTTGCTTGTTAATATCTTTATGCATGTATTATAACTCAGAATAACAGAGAAAGCTAGAGAACTGGTGGCTTAATTAAATGACTATTAACACACATCATTTTAGAGGTAATTTTATGGTTTATCTTTTAATATGGATTTTAAAATTATTTTATTTTATTTACAAAATGCAACTTAATGAATTTAATATATATAGATTTGGGAACGTGAGGATGCTTCCTTCCTCCCCTCCCTCCCACCTATACTCCTGCCCTTCTTTCTCCTCTCTGTTCCTTTCCCCTTCATAATTTTTTTTTATTTTTTTTAAACTTTTATTTAATGAATATAAACTTCCAAAGTACAGCTTATGGACTACAATGGCTTTCCCCCCCATAACGTCCCTCCAACCCGCAACCCTCCCCTTATCCACTCCCTCTCCCCTTCCATTCACATCAAGATTCATTTTCGATTCTCTTTATATACAGAAGATCAGTTTAGCATACATTAAGTAAAGATTTCAACAGTTTGCTCCCACATAGAAACATAAAGTGAAAAATACTGTTTAAGTACTAGTTATAGCATTAAATCTCAATGTACAGCACACTAAGGACAAAGATCCTACATGAGGAGTAGGTGCACAGTGACTCCTGTTGTTGACTTAACAAATTGACACTCTTGTTTATGGCCTCAGTAATCACCCTAGGCTCTTGTCATGAGCTGCCAAGGCTATGGAAGCCCCCTGAGTTCACTGACTCTGATCATATTTAGACAAGGCCATGGTCAAAGTGGAAGTTCTCTCCTCCCTTCAGAGAAAGGTACCTCCTTCTTTGATGACCCATTCTTTCCACTGGGATCTCACTTGCGGAGATCTTTCATTTAGGTTTTTTTTTTTTTTTTTTTTTTTTTTTTTTTTTTTTTTTTTTTTTTTTTTCCCCCCAGAGTGTCTTGACTTTCCATGCCTGAAATACTCCCATGGGCTTTTCAGCTGGATCTGCATGCCTTAAGGGCTGATTCTGAGACCAGAGTGCTGTTTAGAACATCTGCCATTCTATGGGTCTGCTGTGTATCTCACTTCCCATGTTGGATCATTCTCTCCCTTTTTGATTCTATCAGCTAGTATTTGTAGATACTACTCTTGTTTATGTGATCCCTTTGGTTCTTAGTCCTATCATTATGATCAATTGTGAACAGAAATTGATCACTGGGACTAGTGAGATGGCATTGGTACATGCCACCTTGATGGGATTGAATTGGAATCCCCTGGTATGCTTCTAACTCTACCGTTTGAGGTAAGTCAGCTTGAGCATGTCCCGAATTGCACATCTCTTCCCTCTCTTATTCCCACTCTTATATTTAACAGGGATCACTTTTCAGTTAAGTTTCAGCACTTAAGAAGAATTGTGTATTGATTACAGTATTCAACCAAAAGTATTAAGTAGAACAAACAAAAAAAAATACTAAGAGGGATAACATATCAAATTGCTCATCAATAGTCAGGGTGAGGGCTGATCAAGTCACCATTTCTCCTAGTGTTCATTCCACTTTAACAGGTTTCCTTTTTGGTGCTCAGTTAGTTGTCACCTATCAAGGAGAACAAGTGGTATTTGTCCCTTTGGGAATGGCTTATTTCACTCAGCATAATGTTTTCCAAATTCCTAACAGGGATCACTTTTCAGTTAAAATTTAAACACCTAAGAATAATTGTGTGTTAATTACAGAGTTCAACCAATGTTACTAGAACAACAAAAAAATACTAAAATGGATAAAGTATTACATTGTACATCAACCGTCAGGACAAGAGCTGATCAAGTCACTGTTTCTCATAGTGTCCATTTCATTTCAACAAGTTTCCCCTTTGGTGCTCAGTTAGTTGTCGCCGATCAGGGCGAACATATATTTGTCCCTTTGTGACTGGCTTAATTCACTCAGCATGATGTTTTCCAAATTCCTCCATCTTGTTGCAAATGACAGGGTTTCGTTGTTTTTGACTGCTGTATAATATTCTATTCTTATTTTTTACAGGGATCCATTTTTCAGATAATTTTTATATTCATAAAATTAACCCTATAGTAAGTATAGAGTTCACTGATTAGTTTGAAGAAAAAAAAATGTTCCTCAATATGGGTTTTTTAAATTGAAAGGCAGAGAAACAGAGAGACATTGAGAGAAATACGGATCTTCTATATATTAGTTTATTACCCCAAATACCAGACTCAGCCCAAGCTTAGCAAAGCTGAAGCCAAGAACTCCATCTAGGTCCCTTGTCTGGGTAGTAAGGACTCAAGTGCTTGAGTCATCAGCGGCATCCTCCCGGGATAAGTTAGCAGGAACCTGGATCAGGAGTGGCCAGAATTCAAATAAGCACTCTAATATATGATGCAGACATCCAAAATGGTGGACTAAGCAGATTCATAGAATGGCAGATGTCCTAAACAGCACTCTGGCCTCAGAATCAGTCCTTAAGGCATTTGGATCTGGCTGAAGAGCCCATGAGAGTATTTTAGGCATGGAAAGCTAAGACACTCTGGCAATAAATAAATAAATAAATAAATAAATAAATCCCAGTGGAAAGAATGGGCCATCAAAGAAGGAGGTACCTTTCTCTGAAGGGAAGAGAGAACTTCTACTTTGACCATGACCTTGTCTAAATAAGATCGGAGTCGGTGAACTCAAAAAGCTTCCATAGCCTTGGAAATTCATGACAAGAGCCTAGGGAGATTACTGATGCCATAAACAAGAGTGTCAAATTGTTAAGACAACAAAAAGAGTTACTGAGTACTTACTCCTCATACAGGATCTCTGTCCTTAATGTGTTGTCCAATGTGAATTAATGCTATAACTAGTACTCAAACAGTATTTTACAACTTTATGTTTATATGTGGGTGCAAACTGTTGAAATCTTTACTTAATATATACCAAATTGATCTGTGAATATAAAGAGAATTGAAAAATGAATCTTGATGTGAATGGAATGGGAGAGGGAGCGGGAGAGGGGAGGGTTGCCGGTTGGAGGGAAGTTATAGGGGGAAAAAGCCATTGTAATCCATAAGCTGTACTTTGGAAATTTATATTTATTAAATAAAAGTTAAAAAAATGATGGACTAACCCATTGTTCCACAAGGCCCATCCCCATTACAGTTCTTAAATATCTTGATTAATTTGCTTAGCATTGGTAAAACAACACAAATTTCTTCATAAGTCAATTGAATTACATAGAAAAAATTTCTCTATATACTTATTTCATATCCAATAGCTAAAAATACTTTATTTTTTAGTAGTACAGGTAAATATATACTTTTTCTTCTTTGTGGTAATAATATTTATTTTTATTTTCTAGAATGAGAATGTTTTATATTCATTTTATATCTCAAACAATATTAAGTTTCAACATAAAATATTTGAAAATCAACATATGGTATCCTTTCAGAAAAAATATGAATTACATTTTTACTATGTTTGTAACTTTCACATTTATTAAATTCTTCTTTGTGACCCAGTATGGTACAAGCATTTATACAAAATGCCTTCAAACATTTCATGGAAAATATGTTGTTCTAAGAAAGTATGCATGAACTTCGAAGAGTTTTTTCAGAAATAAAAACTCAAACTAATGTGTTATAACTTGTCTAAACATAAACTGGAAGGATGTTATCAGTCTGATAATGACTGTCAGAGTAAAATGAATTTTATAAATTCAAAGCAAGTATAAACAAACATGATGAAGCATAGGTGCAAGAATGGTGAAATCATTGACTCTTCTTGAAAAGTTTAAGGGGACATTACTTCAAAGTCAGTAGTTTGTAAATGGATAACTTGTCTTTTTTTTTTTTTTTTTTTTTTTTTTTTGATAGGCAGATGGACAGTGAGAGAGAGAGACAGAGAGAAAGATCTTTCTTTGCTGTTGGTTCACCCTCCAATGGCTGCTGCAGCCTGCACGCTGTGTCCGGCGCACCGCGCTGATCCAATGGCAGGAGCCAGGTACTTATCCTGGGTCCCATGGGGTGCAGGGCCCAATTACTTGGGCCATCCTCCACTGCACTCCCGGGCCACAGCCGAGAGCTGGCAACAAAGTTATCTTGAGAAGACATGAGATGATAATGCTGATGAAACCTAATATATGAAACTATCCACATCAGATTTCAAGGAAAAATTAATCTTCTTCATGTTCTTATTGAGTATAGAAGTTAAAAGCAGAAACAATACCCAACAAAATAAATAGCTCATTGTTTTAGCTTACATAATTTTTACTAAAGTTAAAGTGACACAAATTTTGATGGGTATCAAAATTTTTGTGTCCAGATCCAAAACAGATGTGTTTTGTATGAAAATTTTAAATAAGTGGGGCCAAGCTCCTGAAGCATTTCTTTGAAGAGTTATAACAAGGATATAACATCGATTTCCCAGTGTGATCCTGAAGAAAAACCAAAACAAACCAATGGTTTTCAGGAGGCAGAAGTGGTCAGTCAAAGCAAAACTTGTCAGTGAAGAACATAGTTCATCGAAACCGTGTTTGGGGATGCTCAAAGATATTTTCTGCTTGTTGACATTCTGGAAAGTTAAAGATTGATAATTTCTGCCTCTACGGACAATTTTTTCAAAAAATATTTAATTACTTATTTCATTTACTTAAAAAATAGAGCAAGAGCGAGAGGGTGACAGAGCAAGAGATAGAGAGGGAGAAATGGAGAAAGAACCTCCGTATGCTGGTATACTTTCCAAATGCCTGCAACATCCAGGGATGCCCTAGGCCAATGTTACCTGCACATGTTCTGATGCAAATTGCAGAATTTCATTCTTTTTTATAGCTTAATCATATTCCATTGTGTGTGTGTGTGTGTGTATTGCCACATTTTTACATTTTCTTTTTTTTTTTTTCTTTTTCCACTCATCTGATGATGGACATTTTGTTGATTCCATATTTTGTCTATTGTAGAGAGTACTTCTATAAACGTGGTAGGAAGGTATCCCTTCGATAGAATGTGCTCCTGTCTTTTGGGTATATACCCAGTTGTAGGATTGCTGGATCTTATGGCAAATCTATTTATGGTTTTTAAGAAATCCCCATTATATTTTTCACAGTGGCTGTACTAATTCATCTTCCCACCAACAGTGTATAAGAATTCCTCTTTCTCTGTGTGTATCAGTATTGCTACAAATATAGTTTTGCCAAGCTTTGTTTTATATCTTTTCCAAATAAATGGTTAAGAACTATATAATACTATAGTTTTAATTATCTGTGATAATTTTAAAATTTATTGTTTAGGAATGAAATTGACATATTGATGTGAATATTATTTACATCACTTGTCTTTATTCCTGATGAACTGTGTTCTTTTTACTTTTTACTTGTTGAACTCTTTATTCAGTGGTGCATTAAACCTTTGAGTGCAATGTAAATTTAAAATGGGTTACTTCCAAATTTAAAGGAAGGAAGGAAGGAAGGAAGAGAGAAAGAAAGAAAGGGAGAAAGGAAGAAAGAAAGAGAGAGGAGGGAGAGGCAGAGGGAGGGAGGAAGGAAGGGGGGAAGGAGGAAGGAAGGAAGAAAAGAAAGAGGAGGGAGGGGCAAAGGGAGGGAGGGAAGGAAAAGAGAAAGAACAAAAAGAGGAAAGAAAGAAAGAAAGAAAGAAAGAAAGAAAGAAAGAAAGAAAGAAAGAAAGAAAGAAAGAAAGAAAGAAAGAAAGAAAGAAAGAAGAAAAAGGAAGTAAGAAAGGGAGAGGGAGGGAGGGAGGAAGGGACAAATCATTGTATTAGGATTGTGTCTATGAACTACATTTGATCTGTTCTCTTTATAATAATAATCACACATGAAAATTGTGTTGTAGTTGTTACCATGAATTTATTGTGACCCTGAGAATCTAATAGTTAACAAAAGCCTTAAAATAAAAATACAAATAAAATTAATTTTTTTCAATTAATAATCTAAAAAGGACTATATTGGCCTGACTAAATTCCCAAGACTTTCCGTTCTTTGAGGCTAACTAAATAGCCCATATCAACACCTAAAAATTATCTTGATTTTAATAGGTTTATGTTGAGAAATAAATCTGTCGTTTGCTTATTTTTATCTTTTAATTACATTTTCACAATTATCATTGGAATGTATTTTAAGTATTTTTGGTTTAATTCTCTTTAGACTATCTTTTTAAAGTAGAGTACATATTAATTTAGACTTATCTACTTATTCATCTTTTCTTATGCCTATCAACATACGATGTTCTGGCTCACCCTGTCATGCTCCTGAGGTCTTTATGTTGCCAGACCCTTATTCTGAAATTAAAAGGAGAACTGAGAATTCAAGAGTTGAAATTTAAAGAGAGCTAATAATTAGAACCTTTTTCTTCTCAAGCACTGGAACCTAAATTTTGTCCCCTCAAATTGGTTAATCTATTGAAAGCTTTACTTACATTCTTAGCTTTTCTCACACAGCGTTCTTTTCACTAGGGAGCAAATAAATGTCTATTTCAAAAGCCATCACCCAAACTAGGCTCACCTCTGTGGCCTTTTCTTTCTTCACGGACCTTGGTCTTGCAATCTCTTAGAGCTTTCATTACACTCTGAAGAAATCACGCAGAGTCTTCAAGAAGATATTTTAAAATATTTTTTGAACTTGTCAAATATTCCAATGAGAAAACATTGGTTTGAGCTACCTACCCCACCATTGCCAGAAGTAGAAACCTATCAGAAATTTTAATGCACAAAGCATTGGGATTTTGCTGAAAATGCATACTCCCTCCACTTTCTGCTTACAGTGTACATAATAAGATATGTAAATAGGTATTATTTCTGGTGGAATGATACTGGCTTTGCCACTAATTTTTCCTTACTTAGTTTTCATTAATGAAAGTTTTAAGAACTGTTTTCCTCATACAAAGATAGGTTGGGCCAATCAGAAATTTGGTACTGAATTAATTTTATAGTAAAGAGTTTTATGCCCAAACTAACATCATAAAGTATAATAAAACTGATTACATGATCTACTGTCAGCTTAATTAACATTTCATTCATTTTGTTGAAATCTGGAACTTGAAACCTTATTAATTATAATATAATTTGCTATGCTTATCATTAGCTTTCACACAAATAGGATCAATAATTATAATCACTGTTTTGTTTGCTGTCTTATGCCCCAGAACAATATCCCACACTGACAATTTGGGATGAATATGGGGATTAGTTTTCTTTTATCAAGAAGGGTGGGGGCAGGCAGAAAATGTTAAGCCTCCGTCTGCAGCATGAGCACCACATATGAGAACTGGTTCGAGTATTGGCTGTTCACTTCCAATCCAGCTCCCTGCTAATGTGCCTAGGAATGTAGCAGAAGATGGCCCAAGTGCTTGGGCCCCTGCACCCGCATGGGAGACCCCAAAGAAGCTCCTGGCTCCTAATTTCAGATTAACCTAGCTCCAGCCATTGTGGCCATTTGGGGAGTGAAGCAGCAGATGAAGGATTTCACTGTCCCTCTCTCTCTGCCTCCCTCTCTTTCTCCTTCTCTTTCTGAATCTTTGCCTTTCAAATAAATAAATAAATATTTTTTTTAAAAAAAGAGGAAGGATTGTCACTGAACAAATGCAAAGTACAACAAAATATAACCAGTATTGGTAACTTTTAGATAGGTTCATTTAATATATACTAAATTGATCTTCTGTATATAAAGATAATTGAAAATGAATCTTATGTGAATGGAAGGGGAGAGGGAGCGGGAGAGGGGAGGGTTGCGGGTGGGAGAGAAGTTATGGGGAGGGAAAAGCCATTGTAATCCATAAGCTGTACTTTGGAAATTTATATTCAATAAATAAAAGTCAAAAAAAGTAAGAAAAAGTATTACAACTGAGGATCTGGAGCTGAATAGTTAGGAAGTATGAATGCCTTAGGATTTTTATACTTAACCTCATGTTCAACTATTATATTGTTAATTTTAAAAAAAATTCATTTTCATTTTTAAATGATTGAAAATAGTTTTCTTTCTCAGTTTCTTGTTTCTTTTCTTCTTTTTTGTCTATTTCTTAAAAATGTTTTATTGATTCTGAATTTAAGAATAATCAATAAGACATGTTGGCTTATGTTTTATTCCTGTTTTGGAACCCTATTAACCCAATTCCATTTTTCTCTTCTGCTTGAGTCTTTCTTTCCTTTGTAGAGTACAGGAGAGATAAGTTTATTTTTTAAAACTTTTGCATCTCCATTCTCTCCATGGATGTATGTCTATCTCTGTACATTATATTGGTGCAATTCTATTTCTTTATTCTTGCAATATATTGTTATCTTTCTCTTTCCTTTCTATCTTTCCTTATTTATCTTTAATTTTAAATAAATTTCTGTTCTGTAATTCTGTATAGTTTTCTTTTTATTCTTGGCTGTCAATTCCACAATGATGGGTGACATGCTTTGGAGTAAAACTTTTGGTTCTTCTTGATTTGCTAGATCCTTTGGTACAAAAATGCATCCTGGAGTCCCAGGAAATTTTCTTGTATTATTCCTCTCAAATGATTTCATGTACTGGGAAAAATTAACTGGTCACAGATTACTTGTATGTAAACCTGCCATGGATCATAGAATGCCCAATGACCTCCATCCAATGATATCCCCACAGTTTTGTAAGAAGAAATTTTAAAAATATATATTAACTTATTAAAATATCTAATATTAACTGAAGATATTTTATGAAACTTGATCAGTTGGTACAATAATGCTGAGGGGGCATATTAAAACTACAATTTTGCTGCATTTACATCCATACTTTGTAAAATTGTGAATGAACTAAAAAGAATCAAACTCTTAACGGCAAAATTAAACTTTAAGCACAGACTATTCTTACGGTTTCTATTTAATTACAGATATATAATTGCAGATAATTTAACATAAATTTCTATGACAATACAGAAACTAATTTGAAATTAACCTGAAGAGTTCATGTATCCCATGGGCCTTACCATCTCTAGGTCTAATGTTTCTATGGACAACCTCACAGACTTTTTTGTCATTTGGAACCCTATGTTCATACTGCCACATCCATGCAGTGTGGGCATGATCTTTTAATGGAAAATAATAACTCTATAGGGTTGCCATTTTCTATAATAAGCATTTACTAGCATTATTCAAAATAATTTACACAAAATGAAAAGAAAAACTAATACCATTATATTATTATTGACTCAGTTTGTGGACACATGTAAGACATAGGTAAATGTTAAGAATTTTCCTGGTTTTATTACAAGTCATAAAAATAGTTTATAATCAACTAAGCAAATTAAATTATGGCCACATTAAAAGGTGATATTTCCTTTGTGCCAGAGAGGCTATAAAACTCTATAGTGTAGTGACAATCAATTTAAACTTCAGACATGGAATTTTGCTGCTTCAGTTCTTTTTAGCTTTTGTCATTAGTTGTAATAACTCCCCAAGGCTTATTTACATTTTAAATATTTTTTTCAATGCTGGAAAAGAACATTACAAATATAATTCCTTATGATGAAAGCTAAGTAATCAGCGTTTCTGAATTTGTTTTGAAGACATCCATTATTTAAATCACAATTACCCAGAATGCCCTAGTGGCAATAGGCATTCTCCATATTGCAAACTGACTTGGTCTTGGATTTAAACCTACTGTGGCATTACTTGCATCGTAGTTACAGTGTCGTATAAAAGATTTTGAAAATTCTTAGCTTTACCAGTTTCCAGAGTCTTCCTAAATTGTGATCAGAATAATCAATTATGGCCTAAGTTTAAATGGACAGGCATAGTGTTAATGGGCAAAAAAAAATTAAGATTTCAACTATTTTAGATGTATTGACTGCTTACAATAATGTGTATCCTACATTTCACCTTTTCCTTGACTTCTCCTTTTCCATCCACAGATTGCCTATCATAAAAATAGAACAGAGTATTTTCAAACTTGTATTTGATAACATGTTTACAACAAATACATGTTATATCTTCATGTATTATTTATTATTATTTTGCATAATTTATTTATATTTGAGAGTAAGATTTAGCAAAAAACAAGAGTATACATTTGCCTTATTACATTTAATCATATCTAATTGGTAATCCTTAAAGGTTATAGATTTTATTGTCAATCAAAATGTTTTTAGCTATGCAGTAGAACAGTTGCTATACACTAAAACATAACATTTAGCATTTGGTGAAGAACAGTATTTATTTTCCTGAAGACTTTCTTCCAACTATGGACATATAGAGGGAAAAAATGGGCATATAAAGCAACCCAGGGGCCAGCACTGTGGTGCTACAGGTTAGCATCCTGACTTGAAGCGCCAGCAGCCCATATGGATGCCAGTTTGAGACCCTTCTGCTCCACTTCCAATCCAGCTCTCAGCTATGGCCTGGGAAAGCAGTAGAAGATGGCCCAAGTCTTTGGGCCTCTGCAACTGCCTGGGAGACCCGTAAGAAACTCCTGGCTCCTGGCTTCTGATCGGCGCAGCTCTGGTCCTTGCAGCCAATTGGGAAATGAATCAGTGGATGGAAGACCCCCTCACCCCCTGCTTCTCCTCTCTCTGTATAACTCTGGCTTTCAAATAAATAAATAGATCTTAAAAAATAAATAAAGCTATCCCAGGGAATTGTCTAGCCATGTCTATGATTTTTGTTACTTATATCTTATGATTCAATAAGACTCTTATCTCTGAACTCTTGTTATATGGAGCTAAAAAGTTCTTTCACTGTGTGTATCCTACAGCGATGTGTTCCACTACTTTTGGAGGTTATGCAGCATCCTTTGGAGCTCTAAATATGTCAGGGATTCATTGATGTGTCAGGACATATCTCCTCATAATCCATAAGAAACAATGTAGTATAATTTCAGACACAGTTTATTATTATACCAGGATATTCTATTTAGTGTCAATGAATATTATAGAGCATTCCTTAAAAATCTTAATTGCAAGACCTTCCATTCTACTCTTAGCTTTCCTTAAAGAACAAATTTATGATATCATGTAAGGTTTTAATTTCTATCATTTTTTCTTAATCATTTCTGCTTATTAAATAATTTTATCACTATGCTTCATCTAGTCTTAAGAGCACATATTAGTTAATCACAACATATCAATTCTTTAATTAACTTTATCTACTAGATACATGAGTCTGAGCCTGCCAATGAACAGAGATCAAAATGCTGACATCTATGACTGCATTAACTTTCAGAACACTAGGCTGCCTTCTTTATAGTTATGAGATGAAGTTCATTGTATGTAACACTTTTGTCAAATTGCCATGGGCTAGAAGAACAGAATTAGATTCCTTTGCCATTTTTAGTTGAAATAAATGATTACCAGTTAATTCTGATAATGGGATAACACATTGATTAAGTAATTTGTAAATCAACTTAAGTAAAGTCATTTTTAAAAAGCAATGTCAGCTATGCTAAATGGAACAGACAGTCCTGATCTGATCATGGGAGACAAAGTAAGATATTTTCCTAAGTTCAGGGCAGTCAGCTCCATTACACTTCACCACAGTGATGTGCTTAATTATCTATTACTCTGGGAGCTGATCTTTAAGCTTCAGTTTTACAAAGTTGTCCCATAATTTCTGCTATACTCCTTGTTGAAGTATTTTGTTGTAGAAAGAAGGTAAATCAGCCAGCACAAATAAAAAAAAAATGATGTTCTCAATTATTATGTTGATTTATAGCCATATTTTTTCTTAATTTTATGCCTTTTTTTACCTTCTGACATGGTAGGTCTATTAACTGAATTGAAGAGAACAGAAAATATTTATCTTTCTCTGTAGGAGTGGTAACTTTGCTGTTCGGTAAGTTACTGTTGCTGATGTGACCTTTTGGAATAATTTATTGAGCCCATCGTTCAAATTTTCTTAAATTAATACTTTGATTCAATGTAGATTTGACGTCAGTTTATTTGTTTTTATTTGAAAGGTTTCATTGTTCAACTCCTAGGGCATTAATTACTGTCCTATCTCAATTGTAATTGGAATGTTTGGAATTAGAAACAGGAGGCTACTTAGTTATCATAATTTCATGCATATGTGGATTGGGATTTGAATTCTTTCTATTGAACTTGAGACATTTGATGATGGTATCATGACCTAGAAGACCTAAATAATGTATCTTGTACTTGAACCTAGAATTTGTCCTTATTTGTACATAATTACCCATGGTGGAACATACAATAAAGAAATCTTAAGTATGTAAGATATAGGAAGTATATCCACGTCATCAAAATGCAGATATACCTGCCATGTGCAATAATTTAGACTCATATCCTATCTTTATTTTTTTATTTTTATTTTTTTATTTTATTTATTTATTTATTTATTTTTTGACAGGCAGAGTGGACAGCGAGAGAGAGAGACAGAGAGAAAGGTCTTCCTTTGCCATTGGTTCACCCTCCAATGGCCGCCGCCGCCGGCACGCTGCAGCCGGCGCACCATGCCGATCCGATGGCAGGAGCCAGGAGCCAGGTGCTTTTCCTGGTCTCCCATGGGGTGCAGGGCCCAAGCACCTGGGCCATCCTCCACTGCCTTCCTGGCCACAGCAGAGAGCTGGCCTGGAAGAGGGGCAACCGGGACAGAATCCGGCGCCCCAACCGGGACTAGAACCTGGTGTGCCGGTGCCGCAAGGCGGAGGATTAGCCTAGTGAGCCGCGGCGCCGGCCTCATATCCTATCTTTAATAATTCAGATGGAATCTCACATAATTAAAGAGGTGATGATGATATTGGCATATACTTCTGGTTTTCATTTAGTTATAGTGACAATAATTTATAATGAAAGTAAAATGAGAACAGGAAAATCTGATTTAAACAATAGGCTTGCATTGCTGTTATATCAACAAGCACAAGGAAAGAAGTACCGGAAACACATAAATAAGCAACTCAGGTATAATAATTATATTTACAAGAGTGTTAGATAATTGACATATAAAGCAATTAGGTAAATGTCAAGTAACTAATGATTCTTCTACACATAACTGTGAAGAATGATCATAAAGGCATAATCTCAGTAATTGCTTTAATTACTGAAGATTCTCCAGCTCAAGTAAGTTAAAATGAAATACATAAATTCATCTGTCATGATGCTGTATCTCAGTTAAACATCTTCAAATGGTCTGGGTATATTACTACATAGAATATTGAAAGAAAATTTCAACTGAGATGTATATTTATAATAGTTATGATTCTAAGAGTCAAAGAAACACCTGGATTGGTCTTAAATTTTAACCTCAGATCTAGGTTTTTATAAAAAGATTTCTTAAGTATACATTTTAGTTTATTTCACACAGAATATGTATAAGAATTTAATTTCACATTGAGTACACACAAATATTAAGTGATATATAACATATATATTTACAAAAACTTAAGAAAGTGTCTTGAAGTGCAATTATTTTTTTTCTCTTGCATTTAGAAGTATCTTTAAATAAAATTATAGATTCTAATTAACAACATCAATATTTGGAGAAAAAAGCATATTCTTTTTAAAAATAGTTTTGATTTCTTTATTTATTTGAAAGGCAGAGTTACTCACAGAGAAAAGGAGAGGCAGAGAGAGAGAGAGGTCTTCCATCTGCTGATTCACTCCCCAGTTGGGGGCAACAGCCAGAGCTGCACCTATCCAAAGCCAGGAGCCAGGAGCTTCTTCTAGGTCTCCCATGTGGATGCAGGGGCCCAAGGACTTGGGCCATCTTCTGCTTTCCCAGGCCATAGCCGAAAGCTGGATCAGAAGTGGTTTGTCGAGATTCGAACCGGCACCAATCTCAGATGCCAAAACTGCAGGCAGCAGCTTTATTCATTACACCAAAGCACTGGCCCCAAAAAAGGATATTATTTTAAATGATTTCTGAAAGTATCTTGCAGTTTAGCCCTCTTTGCTATCAGCAAATTTCAAAATGAATGTACCAAATCTACAATCTAGTAACGTTTACACATCAACTCTTCTATCCAACCTTCTTGAAAATACTAAAGGATACATTTTATATGTCCTGATTGATCCTAAGCACAACCATATCAGAAACAACTCGAGGTGAAATTGTAGTGAATAAAACAGCATTGGCTTCAGTCTCAGTGCAGCCTGCCTACCTCAGGCACCGTGCTTCTCCAAGCGTCCCTACCATCCCTCCGGAGGTCACACTCTAAGGTGAAGTTCTCTGTAGAATTCCCCTTGCTACCCAGCGCCCTGGCTGAGGTATTTTCAATTTCCCAAGCCACACTGCCATTTTTTCTTTTATTTGCAGACCCCAGAGAGCACTAACTCCTTAATTTGATAAAATGAACTGTGACAGTGTGCTAATGAGGGCTTTGCCATTTGTATATTTTAATAGTAATTTTCGGAAGCTAATTATTTTATCTCATTTCAAAGAAGTGCCTCCAGCTATGGGAATTTTATTCCACATGTAAACAAAGCAAGGCCCCATGGTAATCTGGAGCAGTCACATTTCTGCCTTTTTTTTTTTTTTTTTTTTTTTTTTTTTGCCTGTGTTATTTTCACTCTGTGTTCTTTGTTCAGAGTTGGAGATGTGTAGGCTTGGGAATTGAGACGGGATCTAGTATATGTCAGAGCTTTATTGACCTTGTGGGGAGGATGCATATATTGAACAACGGACTCTAGTAACAACCAATTCTTTATTTCCTACTACAACTACAATATGAAAGAAATTCAAATTTAATCTAAACTTTCAATCTTTTTCCAGTTCCCACTTCCCACGTCAAGAGGTTGTTTGGTTAGACTTTCAGAGTTTAGTTCTAAACAGCAAGTGACAGTGGCAGGGAGAAGGATGGACTTGTAGGTATAGATGCTCCTTTATTTTTAAGAGAGAAAGAGAGACTGAGAGAGACAGACAGGGAAAGAGAGAGGTGGGGGGGGGGAATGAAGGGGATCTTCCAACTGTTAGTTCATTGCTCAGATGGCTGAAATGGCCGAGGCCAAAGCCAGAAACCAGGAACATCATTTGGGTTTCCTGCATGGGTGGCAGCCATCCAAGCACTTGGACCATCTTCCTCCACTTTTCCCAGGCCATTATCAGGGATCTGAATCAGAGGTAGAGCAGCCAGGACACCACCCAGTGCTGGTATTGCAGGTGGTGATTTTTTCTCATTTTGCCACACTGCCAGCCACTAGACTCTGCTTTTTATTTTGACACAGATCATCATGCAGTTATGAGTTATTGTTTTTCATTTCTGACAGTTGAAAATAACAATGTCATAAAAATGTTCATGAGGAAACTGGAACATTACATTACATTAATGTCTATGATGCACATTAATTTCCATACTAGAATAGAAATTATAGGCCAGCAAACTATAATAATCCATAGTAATAATCCATATAATAGCAATGCCAACCACCTAACATGCTAGAGTTAAAGGGGAACATTCTTGGCAGAGGGGTGAGGTTGACTTCAAAGGGCAAGAACAGAATAGTATCTAGGACAGCAGGAGCAAGTGTGCAGAATCAGAGGATCTTATAAAGGAGCAGAATTTCTGGGAATCTACCTTGTAAAAATGAGCTGGAAGTAGGTACAATGCTGGCTAGAATAGGAGCAAATCCTATTTGACCCCCTCCAAGGGTCAAAGTTATTTTCCCTACATGATCTCTGCCTTGGAATGCAATATATTTCCCACATGGTTTCAAATGCAGGCATTACATCGGACCTCCACAATGCTAACATTTCTATGGTATTGCGTACAAAAGAAGAGGGAGCATTTTCCAATGCATTTCCAAATGAAAGGTCAAAATTTCCCTATGTTACCCACTGTGAACTCCCAAACCTACCTTTAGGATCAGGAGATTACCACTATCACTTTGCTGATGAGAGAAATAGTAAAAAAAGATAATGAATAAAGTGTTCATGTTTTGTAAACAATGAATAAAGTTATTTTGCATGGGAAAGTTGAATCTCACTTCAGGATTAACAGTCAAATGCATTTCATTGATAATTTTTAAATCATTTACTTTTGTGCAGCTTGTTGATTTTAGAGCTGATATTTCAGAGGATGCCTATATCAGAAGAAATGCATATTGCTTGTAATAGAGTATAAAGGTCATATGTGTTATTGCTTTATACCTCATATTTTATTCATCTCCTTCTTGTGATCACAAAAGATAATAAAACGTGTCTTTGGAGAAAAGGTAAAGTTATAAATACCAACTTTAAACCAGCTGTTAACACATTAAATATTGCACTACATTTGTTTTGAAAGATACAATTGTTTTACCCATGATGACCTGTGTGTTGAATTGTCTCGTTGCTTTAGTTATTTCTGTCAAAACAAATTGATAAATGATATGGTATTATGTGAGAAACATAATGCTGTTCAAATAATAAGGTATGGAATGAATGTAGAAAATGATATGTCATTAAACAGATTTCATGACTCTAACGCTCAAGTATAAGCTCACAATATGAATGCTAACATTGTTTCCAGCATTCCATTTTCACATTAAGAAGCATTAGACATCACGTTCTTCTACTGTAAATTCCCAGGATTCATTTGTACTTCCTATCTAACCCTTGAAACACATATGATATATCTAAACCAAAGAAGGACATGGAGTGTGTCTAAAATGAGTGATAATGAAGCTCATCTTAACATCTATAAAAGATACTAGATTCTCAGTATATTTCTCAGAATTCTATTTACATACAAATAATACATAGCATATCTATTTGGACTATATGTCAATAAGCCTTAATCTTAACAATATTTTTCATCATTTATATTTAACTTAACATATATTTCATCAATTTGTGTTTGATTCTCCTTGTTCTCATTCAGACATTAGATTCAGGTATATTATATTTAGATTTTCATAAACCGCATTAGTGTGCTTTTTTACATGTTTACTAATATTGTCTCATTCACAGATATGTCTGTTCTATTTCATTTTTGTCTTAAAAAAGTACACTGTTGGCCAGTTTTGCTATTCCAATATTTTCTTAGCTGTAATACTTTCGATTACTAAAAGTGAATTTGGCATTTACTTCTCACCCACATTCCAAGTCAGCATCATTATTTTATAATGGTTTCCAAAACTAACTGAGATAGTAAACTTTTTTTAAACTTTCACTTTGGAAGCAAATATTTTATTCATTGCACCAATATATACTAAGCATCAATTATTCCAATCCATCTTCTAATCATTAAGGACACAGCAGTGACAAACAAAATGCAGCCCACTGAGAGCTTACATTTTGCAGAAATTAAGCAATCAATATTTACACATCCAAAGAAATGAATGGTATCAAATCATCTGTGGTTCGTACCAGGGAGGAAATACAATACTTGCAAAACCTCAGAAAATAATCTAGAACTTGTTCTATGATATGAGGTGGGGTAGGAAGTGGGGGTGTAGGGATCATTTTCCCATGGATATGATGCCAGAAAGGAGGCCATAACATCCCATAGTAGGGATGAAATTACATTTTTATTAACCTATAACTTAGAAATTTGATCCCAGAAACTTCTAAGGAATCTCTGTAAAATGCAAGGACAGTCCATTATTTTCAGATGCATGTTTTGACTAATGGTTAACAATGATCATGATCTGTGGGATTCTAAGCTTTCTGTTTTCAAGACAGACCAAAAATGGGGACTGGGCCATCCTAATTATAGCCCTTGGGGAAAAGAGATGGCCCCACTCATTGTGAGAGCTATAGAATGAACATTCTCTCTCTCATCTGGCTTACTTCAAAGTGGCCAGTGACATAAGTTTGTGTTGACTGTTGTTGCTCTTTAATATATCTGCTTTGTTGGTAGAATATCTTGTGTGTAAGTCAGAATCAGACAGAGTGATTCCAATCCCTATTCAGTCTCTGAAGAACCCCACTTAGAGCTTTCGCAAGTCTAGGATTTCCTTGCTTGGCTTGATTTCAGCCTGTTGCTTTGGCAAAATTTTTAATGGTTGCCCCTTCACTCTTAAATTGCATGGATTCAGACAATAAACTCTACGGGAATTTCAGCTGTAGAGGTCTTCATATATGAAAGTTGCTCTCTTTTTCTTTAAATGTTTTGTGAAAGAAGCAAAATAATATATAGTCAATACCTGTTATTTATAATTAAATTACTTTCTTTGCAAGTCTTAGTATGTACCTGATATTGTGCCAAATCCTTTATTTATATTATCAAGTTAATACTTCAAGTCAACATGTGGCATGGATAGTACTTTCCTGATTTCATGATGAGTTCAGACAAATGTATTTAAGAAATATAATCTACTTCACACAGGAGAATGGTGGTAAAATGCAAATTTAACAATAGGCATGTATCAATCCAACAGCTGAAATCATAATTTTGAGATCATCATTAAACTATTTCACATTGAGATAAGAGCTTTTTTGGAATAACCCATTTTACACATTATAATCGACCTGATGTTTGTTGTGGTTTCCCACCTTGACTGTACTAAGGATATTTTTTTAAAGCCCAGTGTTATGGATGTGTATAAATGCTTATAAGCAGCAGGGTTGATCCCTACTCTGTAGTGATTATTTTTAATGTTTATTTATTGATTTTCATTAATTGGAGAGAGAGAGAGAGGGAGGAAGAGAGAGAATGTCTTCCATCTACTAGGTCACACTCCAAATGCTTGCAACAGCCGGGGCTGGCCAGGCTGAAGCCAGAAACTCTAGGTTTCCCATTTGCCTCCCAGGTGCATTGGCATGAAGCTTAATCAGCATGAAGAAGCAAGAGTTGATCCCAGGCACTCTGATAAAATATGTGGGCCTCTCAAGTGGTGATTTCACCAGTCACATCACAGCACTCTCCCCAAATGGATAATTGATAGATGACAATTATCCTTTATTAATGAATATAAAGTAATTGATATTTTAAAAAATAAAGAATATTAAGTTTGAAAGGTAAGTTTATTTAGTATAAAACCTCAAGAACACAGTGAGAAAAAAGTCTATTATTTCCCAAAATTTCCTATTACTTTATTGATGAAAGTACCTTGAATGTATTTTATTACTGATTTACAGACTATTCAAATCATTTAAGTCACCTAGAATAGTTTCTGAAAATGATATGCCTTCAACAAGTGTTCTTTCTTTTAATTTATTTTTTTGACAGGCAGAGTTAGACAGTGAGAGAGAGAGAGAGACAAAGAGAAAGGTTTTCCTTCCGTTGGTTCACCCCCCAAATGGCCGCCACGGCGGGCACACTGTGGCTGGTGCACCACACCAATGCGAAGCCAGGAGCCAGGTGCTTCCTCCTGGTCTCCCATGCGGGTGCAGGGCCCAAGCACTTGGGCCATCCTCCACTGCCTTCCTGGGCCACAGCAGAGAGCTGGACTGGAAGAGGAGCAACCGGGACAGAATCTGGCGCCCCAACCGGGACTAGAACCCGGTGTGCTGGAGGATTAGCCTAGTGAGCCGCAGCGCCGGCCAACAAGTGTTCTTGAATATTAAGTAGCATGAATGTAAAACTGTATGTTCAATAGTACCAAGATTGTGCAATAAATAAAAGAAATAATGACAAATGACAGAATGCAACAAGAAGAAAGCTGCTCTTGTTTCATATTTTTTTTTTAGCATAGAGCTAAAATATTTAGAATCATTGGAACAAGTAGTTAATGCATCTTGGTCATTTGCTCATGGATTCAGTTGTAATTCAAAGCAATTAAGAGGAATTTTAGTGGCTCAATTTTATATATACATATTGGCTGACTGACAGATTGAGTCAACAACAATTATAATATTATGGCATTAAGGGAACATATAATATAAATAAGACCACTTTCAGGAAAGAGTAAAACAACAACTGGGAAATATGCTAAGGAAGGAGAAATAAAATCAGGCAGATAAATGAAGGTACATTACAGCACGTTATCTATCATACAGAAGTCACTGATCATTGCAACCACCATAGAGCAGCATAATAATGAACTCAAGGTAGTAACTGAGTCTTTATCCCTGATGTATCATATCTAGAAGATGACTAAAAAATTATGACTGTACTTATGTACAGTGATATTTCTTGTGACTGGTAATAGCACACTAGGAAATTAGACTTTTTTCTAGTTTATTGAAGCCAATGACTAAGGGCAAATTCAATCAAAATAAACATTATGTCCTTATTGTCTTCCCTAAATGTCGCTTATGAAAAATCATTATAGATGTTAGAACATTCAGCAATCCATTTCATAACAGGAAATCAAAACAAATAACCTTCAATCATTTCCATAATTTGATGAAAATAAATAATTACAATTTATTTAAATTGAATAACCAATGTATTACTACAAAATAAAATTTTATAAATGTTGAAGATAATTACATGGACATTTAAGATATAGCATATTTATTGGAAAAACAATGACATAACATTTATTTTAAGCAGTTTGCATTGGTTCGTTTATTCATTCATTCAGATGAAAATTCTATAGCCAGAAACAGGTAATATACAGAAATTCAATTTAGAATCTTATAATAAATAAGATACTTTTTTTGAACTAAATATTTAGACTACTTACAGTTTTCTCAGAAAAATTATGGAAATTTTAAATCTTACAACTTGATTCTCCCTGTTACAGATATTAGCTAGTTTCTTATTCACTTTATGACTCATGTTTATTATGTAAAGGTTGTGCCTATAATTATTCCAGGTTTCATCTTCTTTTTTTCATGTATATATATGTCTGCACACACATACACACAGAGAATTTATTTTTTCTAATTACATTTCACTTTGTTTACCGTGTGCACATTTGTAAGTTATCTTGTTATTTTAAATTGCAAAACATATTTTTAATAAGTAAGTATAAAAACAGTGAATAGTGTAGAAGTCAATAAAAATAATTTGTGGAATGTGTTTCTAACTGAAATTCTTCCAGTATTTCTGTTCTCCATAAGAATCTTAAGGGGTAGGACTAGTTTTTACCGTCATAATTCTCTCCCAACCACTGCACACCTCATAGTTATTAGTAGAGTTCATAAACTTTGTTGCTTTGATAACTGTAGCTGAAGAAATGTATACTATGCCTAAATCGAATCAATTAAAAAGTGGAAGAATAGAACACACATTATGTTGTTTATTTTTTAGCACAATCAAAACAAAGAACCAGAGTTGCCAATCAGAAGGAACTGTGCTTAGCTGGAGCAGAAAGCAAAGTGGTACTGTGTCCAGCCGTTACCAGCATATATCCTTTCCTTTCCTTTATGCTTGATTACACCATGTCTGATTATGAAGACCATATTATCTTCATATCATATTTTACCACATTAACAATAAAGATCACACTGAGAGAGAAAATTAAAGCCCAGGGTATTAAGAAAAAATATTAATTTAGAGAATAATAAATAAATATTTTATATTTTTCTTCAAAATTGCTTAGAACTACATAAATAAAATTTAGTGTTTGAATTACTGTAGATTTCTCAAAAAATAGATTTGTCCTGAAAACTGTCAAGAATTATTATAAGCTATAGAATATAAACAATTGTGGTGTTGGTGTATGGATAAATACATTGAATAGAAGAGATAGTCTGATGGAAAACTGATAAGTATTGACTGTTTTTTTTGTAAACTTTTATTTAATGAATATAAACTTTGGAAATTTATATTCATAAATTATGGATTACAATGGCTTCCCCCCCCATAACTTCCCTCCCAGCCACAACCCTCCCCTCTTCCGCTCCCTCTCCCCTTCCATTCGCATCAAGATTTATTTTCAACTCTCTTTATACACAGAAGATCAGTTTAGTATATATTAAGTAAAGATTTCAACAGTTTGCACCCACATAGAAACACAAAGTGAAAAATACTGTTTGAGTACTAGTTATAGCATTAAATCACAATGTACAGCACATTAAGGACAGAGATCCTACATGAGGAGTAAGTGCACAGTGACTCCTGTTGTTGACTGTTTTTTAAGTCATTGCAGAAAAAGTGGAGTGATATATAAATTCTATGAAACAATGAACATGGAGCTGGCATTGTAGCAAGACAGGTTAGCCACCACTTGCAACATTAGCATCTCATAGCAGAGCACCAGTTCAAGTCCAGGCTTCACTACTTCCAATTCAGCTGGGAAAGCAGTGGAAGACGGCCCAAGTACATGTCAGTCACATAGGAGACATGGATGGAATGCCACACTCCTGTCTTTGGCCTATCCCAGCCCTAGTCATTGCAGCCATGTCAGGAGTGAATAATCTGTGTCTGTGTCTCTACCTTTCTAAATGTATGTAAATATCCCTTTCAAATAAATAAATAAATAAACATTTTTAAAGTGCATCTATGTAGAGAAAAATGCATGTGGACTACAACCTGACAAAGTAAACCAAACTCCATTCCAGAGGGATTAAGGCATTAAATGTAAAAGTCAAAACTCTAAAGTTTTAAGAGAGAAATAAAGATTATCTTCTTTACTTCATTCTGGAATAGGCTTTTAAAACTAAGGAAAAACTGCAGAAAAAATAGTAATAAATTCAGCTTTGATAAATTGTAACACTTTTCTTTATAAATCATCATAATGAATGAAAAGACAAGTCCCAAACTGGGAAAATGTATTTAAAAATCTACATCACTGAAAAAGTGTATATATATATATATATATATATAATGTATATATATATATATAATTATATATAATTAATGAGGCAAATCTGCCCAATGAAAAATAATGTTAAATTGAATGTACTAGTAAATAATGATATCCCTATTATACAATGTGAGAAATTTGTATGCATCAAGGAATAAAGTCAAGTATACATGACAGTATTATCGATGAAATTTTCTTAAAAGGTAGAAAGAATAAATAAAATCTCCTGCATTATTTGGATGAAATAGAACTATAAACTAAAGCATGAATTAACCCTGGAATCTAAGATCAAACTAAATGAAGAAATGAAAGGAAATACAAAGAAAATTTCTTCCCTGTAAAGTTCAAAAATAGAAAAATCTTGCATTTATACTTACATATATACAAACAGTATGAACAGGTAAAGAAAATTTAAAATAAGGAAATAATTACACTGAATTCATTTTGAGGAGGTAAGCATGAAATAGGGCACATTGTAACTATTTTAATTGTTAAAAAGCATCCTGGTTATGTGGGAATCAATATTATTCTTACATTTAAACCTATATGTTTTATTTGTTTGCATTTCAAAATTAAATATATAATTATAGTTTTTTAATAGATGTACAGAGCCCAGTATTAAAATATGAATGAAACATTTACTAAAATCAAATTTTAAGTTAAGGAAAATAATTACATAATTGAAATAAAATACAAGAACTGAAAATAATTTTAGTTTCATTAAATACTTAAAATGTACTCTATTCTATCTTGTTCTGTATCTTGCTAAACAAATAACAGTGTGTAAAATGATTACTTTTTACTTTTTATTACTTTTATTTTATTTTATTTTATTTTATTTTATTTTATTTTATTTTTTACAGGCAGAGTTAAGACAGTGAGAGAGAGAGACAGAGAGAAAGGTCTTCCTTTCTCCATTGGTTTACCCCGGCTGGCGCATTGCAGCCAGCGCGCTGCTCCAAGCTGCACCGATCCGAAGCCAGGAGCCAGGTGCTTCCTCCTGGTCTCCCATGCAGGTGCAGGGTCCAAGGACCTGGACCATCCTCCACTGCACTCCCAGGCCACAGCAGAGAGCTGGACTGGAAGAGGAGCAACCGGGACAGAACCAGCGCCCCAACTAGGACTAGAACCCAAGGTGCTGGCGTCACAGGTGGAGGATTAACCAAGTGAGCCAAGGCGCTGGCCACCTTTATCTTTTTTTAAAGATTTATTTATTTATTTGAAAGGCAGAGTTACAAAGAGAGTAGGAGAGGCATAGAGAAAGGTGTTCCATCAGCTGGTTCATTCCACAATGGCCGGAGCTGCATCGATCAGAAGCCAGGAGCCAGGAGCTTCTTCTGGGTCTCCCACGTGGGTGCAGGGGGCAAGGACTTGGGCCATCTTCCACTGCTTTTGCAGGCTGTAGCAGAGAGCTGGATTGAAAGTGGAGCAGCCAGGACTTGAACCGGCACCCAAATGGGATGCCAACAATGCAGGCGGCACCTTTACCAGTTATGCCTCAGCCCTGGCCCCATCTTTATCTTTTAAAACTTGTTTTTTTTTTTTTTTTTTGTGAGAATATTCTCATATTTCCTGCTAGCCCTATTCATAGCTGGAAATGTGTGTGCGATGGCTGATTTTATGACTGGATTTAAGGGATACCTAGAGAATTGGTAAAGCGTTGCTTCTGAGAGTGACTGTGAGGGTATTTCCAGAAAAGATGGTCAAATGAGTGGTTGGAAAAGTGAAGGAGATCTATGCTTAATGTAAGTAGGTACTGTTAGGTGATTGGAGGCCCAGATATAGCAAAGCCAGTAAAGGCAAAATGATCTTTTACTCTTGAGGCTCTGTCACTCTTCCTATTACCTTGGAAACCACAGCTCTGGGCTCTCTGACTTTAGGATTCCAGCATTTTTCCACTACCCACGCCATCCTTGACCTTGAAGATTTTTGGTCTTTGAGAATTTAGCATCAGATATCCTTGGTTCTGAGACTTTGGACTTTGTCTGAGTCATGCTCATGGCATCTCAGAGTTTTCAGCTCCCATTGGGCCGTCACAGCATTTGTCAGGTGGCAAATCACACGAATGAATTTCCCTCATAAACCCTCTTCTCTTTCTCCCTCCCTCCCTTCTTCCTTCCTTCTTTCCTTTTTTTCTTTCCCTTTCTTCCTTTTTTTTTTTTTTGAAGGTTTATTTATTTATTTGAAAGTCAGAATTACACAGAGAGAGGAGAGGGAGAGAGAGAGAGGTCTTACATTCACTGGTTCACTCCCCAGTTGGCCGCAACGGCTGGAGCTGTGCCGATCTTAAGCCAGGAGCCAGGAACTTTTTCCAGGTCTCCCACGCGGATGCAGGGTCCCAAAGACTTGGGCCATCTTCTACTGCTTTCCCAGGCCATAACAGAGAGCTGGATCAGAAGTGGAGCAGCTGGGACTCAAACGCACCCATATGGGATACCAGCACTTCAGGCCAGGGCATTAACCTGCTGCGCCACAGCACTGGCCCCTCTCTTCCTTCCTTCCTTCCTTCCTTCCTTCCTTCCTTCCTTCCTTCCTTCCTTCCTTCCTTCCTTCCTTCCTTCTTTCTTTCTTTCTTTCTTTCTTTCTTTCTTTCTTTCTTTCTTTCTTTCTTTCTTTCTTTCTTTCTTTCTTTCATTTTCTTTCTTTCTTTCTTTCTTTCTTTCTTTCTTTCTTTCTTTCTTTCTTTCTTTCTTTCCTCTCCCTCTCTCTCTATCTCTCTCTATCTCTCTCTATCTCTCTCATCTCTATCTCTATATCTTTTTCTCTTTCTTCCTTTCTCTCATGTAAATCAATCATGTATGTATTTATGTATCTATCTATCATCTATATATCCTTCTTACTGCTTCCAGTTGTGGGAGAACAGAGCTAGTCTGAAGAACTACGAATAACAATTGCACACATATGTTGTCACTGTTTTGAGTTCGTTCCAAGACTACACCCCAACACATGGCTCACTTTGGTCATTTTTTCTGAATCTTCCCAGGCCTTCTTGAAACAATAATCTGGGAAGAAGGAATTAATATCTGGTACTGCATGGGTCCTCCTAATTCCTGCTGGAACATGTTGATAGGTGATCACTCAGATTGCTCATTGTCCATAACATGCTTAATGTTACATATGTTGAAAACAGCTCCTTAAAAAAGTGCTTCTCACATATATGTGATTTAATTGTTATATCTTAATACGCATGCAAAATTATCATATAAAGCACGTGAATTGACACAGCTATTATTAGATACATGGTAATAGGAAAAATTTTAATTTTAAGTTTAAAAACACGCTCTGTGTTTGAATAGGTCACATGGCTTTTGGGAAAAGCATGACATGCATAAAATAGAGAAAAAATATGTTTTGCTTTAAAGCAGAACTTAGAGAATCTAACATTATTGTATTTTATAAGCTGTTGTTGGTAAGATAATTGCTTAAATGTACATATTGCTATTTTAATTTCTTGGTGAGAAATCAGTTTTTTGAGTTTCATCTTTCTCCCTCTGTGCTAACATTGTTCCTGGTCTGATGAGTTTACAGTCCATTGTGGGTAGAGCCATACTTTTAAATAGTTGCAGAAACAAGTGTGCAACTTCAACCACGACTAGTGACCTGTAGAAAACATGCAATGCACTGATGATCTGTTAACTGGAAAGGATTTAGTTAAGAAGTCCTCAAGTGTTCTTGGGAGTAAATGCAGTTCAGCAAAATATGACGGTTAGCAGGAAAACAGAGAAAGAAAGACAAAATCAGCAAGAGGCACTGGTTCTCTGGAAGTGCATGGATTCATGACTAGATCAGAATGTATGGGAAATGAGGGTTACTGGAAAGTCCCATGCCAGGAATGTGAACCTCATGATGAGGCTTGGAGGAAGAAGCTGAAAATTTGGTATAGGACAGATATGGCAAGTACTTCTTAAGCCATTTTGAGATCTGTACTATTGCCTATCAACCTGAATGAATATAAGATTTGATGATAAAGAATTTAAAGTGGTTCTCAAACTGGAGAGTCAATCAGAATCACCTGCTGGATTCATTAACATAAAAAACTGTGGAGCCCTCCTGCATCTAGACTTTCTGATTCAGTTTCTAGAATGATACCTAGGGATTTTCATTTTAAATGAGTTCCTGTTATGCCGATGCCACTGGTCTGGCAACAGTAGATTGAAAAAAAAATACCAATCTACACAAACCTAACTATACAAATGTAGTGTCCCAATTATCTATTGCTGTCTAACAAACCTATCAAAAATCTAATGATTTAAAACAATGGATAAAGAGATCACGTGGTATGGTGGGTTGACTGAGCTTCTCAGGATTAGTCTCATGGTGAGTGTCTCATATAGTGGCAGTCACTTGTCAAGTGGGACTGGTATGATCTGAAGATTCAACTTGGACTGACACTGTAGGTGGCTTCATTATTCACACACGTGGCATCTGTGCTGTGGTGGCTGTATTGAATCCAACAGCTCAGAAATCTCTTTTCTCCAATGACTATTCACAGAGAATATTTGCATTGACCTTCCAACTTGCCTTCATAGGACAGCAATCTCAGGTTAATCACAGTTATTGGCAATTGTTTCCCATGAGAAGGAGAATTACAAAGATCTGGCAGAAATTGCAAGGATGTTTGTTTGTTTGTTTTTGCAAGGATTTTTATGATGTGTCCACAGAAGTCACAAAGTATCACATCCTATTCTGTCTATCAAGACCCAGCTATAAATAAGTGAGTACACAAATAATGTAAAATAAACAACACACACACACACACACAGTTGCAGAGTATATTAGGTTTCTTGTGCTGTTATCTGTGCTAATAGAGCACTTGAAATCTATAGAAGTGAAATTGACACTTTGAGAAAAAATGACTTGAACAGCCCTTGTCTTGACTGTGAAGGAACAGGGTTGTTTGGTTTGCTTGTTTTTTTTTTTTTTTTTTTTTTTTTTTTTTTTTTTTTTTCTTAATGGAGAATAGGACTGGGAATGAGAGGGGGAGGAGGTGGTGGGTGGGAGGGCGGATATGATGGGAAGAATCACCATATTCTTGAAAGTTGTACTTATGAAATTTCTACTCATTAAATAAAAGGTTTCTTTGGGAAAAAAAATAGATACTCATCTGCTCACAGTTCTAGAAGCTGGATGTTTAATCCAACATATCAGCAGGCCCAGTGCTTTGGGAGGAAGAATCTGTTCTCTAGCTCTTCCCTAGCCTCTGATGTCCTTTGGGCAATCTTGGCCAATCCATGGCTTACAGATATTTGATTTTATCTTTACATGATATTCTCCTTGTGTATTTGTGTAAATTTCTTCTTTTTGTAATGATTGAAGTCACATTTTATTAGAGCCCACCCTAATGCCTTCACTTTGACTTGACTATGAAAACTCTCTCCACAAATAAAGAATCTGAGATGATGGGGTAGGATAGGACTTTGTATGAATTTTCAGGTAGATACAGATCAACACCTAACACAGGGCCAGTCTTGCTTCAAAGGGAGAATTATTACTCAAGGATATAGACACCAATACATTTACTTCATTCATCAGGCCGGCCTTGAAGATTACCATTACCTAAAACATTTTTGTTGTTTGGGAAAGTAATAGGTGGCAGGAAAGTATGATAATTGACAAAATGATTTTGAATATATACATGGAGCAATTCAGCCATTTGGGGGATAACTTTACCCACTCAAGCTTTTTTAGAATGGACTAATATTTACTGATCATTCACAAAGTGCTAAGCATAAAGTCAAACACCAGGGTGACTAAGATGATCAAAACAAAGACCTGTTATTTCTACATTAAAAGGGAAAAAATGAAAGCTTTAATCTTTAAAAAAGTTTGCCACTGACATTATCCACTATTAAAACTGAAAATAAAATGAAGGATAAATCTTATTATTTTTAATTATGTACATCTGTCATTCAAAATATCCACCTCCTTGGTCTATAAAATATTATGTCCTTCTTATCTATTTCACGTGTAGGTAGAAAATTATTGTTAGCATGATAATTATATTTGGAAAGGACATTGTGGTGCCCCAGCTTAAGCCTCTACCTGGGTCAATTGCATCATGTATAGGAGTGTGTGGGATTCAGTATCAACTCCTGTTCCAATCTTGATTCCCATTAATGTTCTGAGAAAGCAGCAGATGACGGCCCAAGTACTTTGGTTTCTGTCACCCATGTGGGAAATCTGGACTGACTTCTTGACTCCTGGCTTCAGCCTGGACCACCCAGTCACAGTGTTTTGTATATTCACGTGGAAGACCAATTGATCTCTCTCTCTCTCTCTCTCTCTCACACACACACACACACACACACTACTCTACCTTTCAAATAAACAAATTATTTTTATAAGTGAATAATAAGCATAATATCACAAATTTCTTTTATCTGTGGTTGGAATTCAGAATTATATTGCCACATTAGCTTTTATTTCCAATCACTTCAAATTTTTAAGAGAAATTTTTTCAACTGAAAAGTTAAAACTTATACCAAATGATGTTTTTGAGAGCTTGTTTGGAGGTTCTAGCAGGGGAGCACAGCTACTCATTTCCCTTGACCAAAGTTTGGTCCTCCTCTAGCGGGGAAGGTTGTCCTCTTTGACCAAGAGCGCAGCTTCGGGAGGGACCCACATGGAGCGGTGAGGGAGCCTAGCCAGCCAGGTCAGCTGAATCAACCCTGGCGGTCAATGGGGTGACAGATGTCAGAGCCGGATCACCCTCACATCCAAAATGAGATGTTTAATTATTTATTTTAGTTACGGTACACATGACATGGAAAGAACTAATCAAAAAAGTAGTGAAACATGATCCTCACATGCATATAATTTTAACTTTGCTCTTATGTATGCTTAAATTATTCAGCTTTTCAAAAATGATGTTTATTTGAGAGGGAGAGTAAGAAATGGGGTATGTGTTGGGGAGGTAGGGTTGGAGGGTCAGAACTGTAAAAAACAAATGTCTGTGTGCGAAGCCACCCAGTCGTTGGTTTTTGTTTTTTTCAGCCCAATAGACTAAAGCAAGAGGGGAAATTCTGGGATTATATATGTGATATTGTACCAAAGAGAGTTTTCCAGAGAATTTACAGGAGATGAAAAATTCAGAACTGACGGAATCTTAAACTCATTAAAACTGAAAGAATTCAGTCCTAAAAGTTTCATAAATGAACCTGGAGATATAGTCATGGATCAGATCAACAAAAGCTGAATAAATCATTCACCATGTTAGTGAATGTTTGCTTGTACCTGACACTTTATCTTTATATACTTCTGAGTATATATAACAGACTTAATTTCTTTTATATGAATCAGAAAGTTTTGAGAGAAAGAGACAGACAGACAGCAACCAGTTTCCCATAACTTTTTTTTACAACATATTGTTAGAGTTGTTCCATTTTTTACTAGTTACTGCTTTTTATTTATTTATTTATTTATTTGACAGGCAAAGTTAGTGAGAGAGAGAGAGAGAAATGTCTTCCTTCCATTGGTTCACCCCCAAGTGGCCACTATGGCCAGCATGCTGCGCCAATCCAAAGCCAGGAACCAGGTGCTTCCTCCTGGTCTCCCATGTGGGTGCAGGGCCCAAGGACCCTGGCCATCCTCCACTGCACTCCCAGGCCACAGCAGAGAGCTGGACTAGAAGAGGAGCAACCGGGACTAGAACCTGGGGTTGCTGGCACCGCAGGCGGAGGATTAGCCCAGTGAGCACTGGTGCCAGCCAAGTTACTGCTTTCAGTCTCTTACTGTACTCGTTTAAAAATTAAACTTTATGATATGTATGTATACACATGTATATGGAAAACAAACTATGTGTCAGGATCCATACTATATGCAATTTTTGGCATCCACTGTGGGAAATATATTCCCTACAAATAGGAGGGGGAATGCTCATTATATTTAAATGATCTTAACTCTCCAATCAAAAGAAATACATTGTCAAGTGGATAAAGGAAAACATGATCCAACTAAATTTTAGGTAAAAGAGACTCACTTTAAATCTGAAATTACAAATAAGTTGAAAACAAAAGGATGAAAAAGCTATTCCATGTAAATGGTAAACAAAATGAGAAGAGTTAGGTAGAGAGCAACAAAAAGAGAGTAGAAGTTGCTGTACTATTATGATGTTAAACAAAATAGACCTTAAGCCAAAAGAGGTTACAAGAGACAAAGACAGATATTAAACAGTACTAAGAAATTTCAATTCAACAAGGATATATAATGATCATAATCATTTATACACCTGAAAACAGGCCATCAATATATGTAAAGATAAGGTGACATAATTGAAGGAAAAGAGACATTTGTTAAATCACAGTTGAAAAAGTCAATGCAAAAAATCACAGAGAATATCAAAGAAATTAAAGATTAGTTCTTAAAATATCCACAAAACTGGCCATTTTTAATTAATTGAGATTGGGAATTGGAGCTGGAAAAGTAGATTGATTTGAATCTCCTGACTTCAGCATTTCTGCACTTACTACAAAGTCTTAATAGTCAAAAAACAAACACAAAAAGCAGTAGCTCTGGAAACACACCAAGATATGCATTCTAGCTTACGGTTTACTAAGTCTGCACCACTAGGCACATTATTTAGTCAATTTGTGTCCTGTTTCTGAAAGTTTAAAATGAAGAAACTAGTGTTTTCTAAAGTTTTAAATTAGTGTTTTCTAAAGTTTTAAATTTTATGTAAGGTAAACAAATTTCATGTATTTAATATATACAGATTTAAAAGCATAGTGATTTTCCCACACTCCCACCCTTCCTCCTCCTTCCTGTCTCATTCCATCTTTTAATTTTTACAGTGATCTATATATTATAAAATGTAACATAAGTGAAGTGATTATTTTATAGTGGTGTATAGCGTTCTGTAAATATTACTATTATTGTTATTTGTCAACTTTGTTTAGAAGATAGACAGTGGTTTAGTTTTATTTTCAATTTCCCTAGTTGAACCCCTTTACAATCACTTCTTTAATCTTATGTGTTATCAGACTAAAATTATTGTTAGTAATAACTTCTTCAAAATACTTGAAGGAAATCAATTTCAATCCACTGAAAAATGATCTCTTCCAATCTGAGTTCTTCATAGGAAAAAAAAAAGAAAATGCATATTTAATCAACTGGTTTATAATTTGTAAGTTTCTTCCTTATCAGTAGAGTGATTTCTGGAATGGATATTTAGCCTAATGGTTAAGACACTGTTTGGGATGCCCACATCACATATCAAAATGCTTCAGTTTGAGTCCTGGATTCATTTATGTTTCTAGCTTCCTAGCAGGGATGACTTGGCTTGCTGTGACTCCAGCACCCAGTCTGTGACTCCAGATTGGTCTAACACATTGCAGCCATTCAGGGATTGAACCCAGTAATTGGGGTCTTTTTTGTCTCTCTGTCTTACTGTCTCTCAAATAACTGAAATAAATAAATATATATACTATTTTTTCATTTTTTTCTTTCCTTATTCCTTATAATTATGCTCCTGTTGGACTGCTCCAAATGATAAAGTTCTATCTTATGGCTAAAAAATCATAACCACCTCTCAGCCACACAAAGATCTGGCCAAAGACTAAGTAGTATTTCTAATAACCATTTCAACAAATTATTTGATGAGGACAGTTACAGTCTATAGGGAGAAAGACTTTTTACTAGTTTATATTCTTTCTGCTATTTTTTTAAAATGTATATAAATTAATGCACTTATGATTCATATAGGCTTCGTTGTTTGGACTAAGATTACCAATATATTGTGATTCTTGTTCAAATCTTCAACCCAACCTTGAAGAAGGCTGGCTCAATTAAGCATTCACCCAGTTTGTTGACTATCTTTATGCAATTAAACTCCACTATGGGCCATCTCTTAGTGTTTAAAAGGATTTTCCTTCATTGTTACAAAATTTTTACAGTAGATGTTTGCATTATTTCTTACCAAGAAAGCATTAACTCTGTCACTCCTCCCAGAGGCCATCCCCATGCAACACATAAAAGCCACTGACTACTCTTTCTCCAATTTTGTCACTTTCATGTCACTTACTACTATCTAACACATTATTATTATTCAATAGTTTGACTTGAATGTTGTCTGTTTCCTGCTGCTACAGGAAGCTCCATTAGCATTGATGTTGTGTTCATCTTCCTTGTTTGACTTTTACTAGACACTCAGTAAATATTTAACAAATAAGAAATATTGTCATTATAATATAATTTATATATAATATAATTTAATATAATAATAATATAATTCAATATAATAATATATTTGTACATTATTTAAAATAGTTGTGGAATATTAGTATTTACATACAAACTGTGTAATTGAAATATTCATATAATTTATAAGTGAGGTGAATCTGGAAACATAATAATTTAAATGGTTTATATTTAAAGAACTAGAATTTAACTCATTGATATTTTACAAATTATCAACTAAATCTTTCCTGGTAATAAGTTAACTGGTGTTTGTATTGCATATTTTATTCCAGTGTTTAATGTTTTCAGTCATTGTCAAGTATCAATGAAGGCCTCTTGAAGAATCTGGCTTATCTGTTAATTTTTTGTGATTCTTTTTAAATATGAAAATATTAATATTGCAAAATTTCCATTTGTCTTTGAATAACAAACCTTGGATTAGAATACTTATAAGACCACTTTTGTAACAAGTACAAGGCACTCCAAATCCCTCAGGATTTGAACTATGTGATTCAACATTTGCTTTCTTTTCTTCATTATTTTAGCATATGGATCTGTTATTATTCACTGTCTGGCACATGACTTAACTCACTGTAAGACTGCCAAATAAAAAGAAACAGTCTCTGCCAGGGTAAGGCACCATTGAATCAGAGTCCAAAAAAGAAAACAGTAATTTTTGTTTCTCGAGATTTTTATCTGAACGCATTATTGATGAATTTGCTTTGGCCTCCCGGAATGCTCCTTCTCTATTGCTCATGTCTGTTGATTCTGAAATGTTCTTTATTCCTTATTCACCTTGATGATAAACAGTATTTATTTGGTTAAAATGTGTGTTGAATCATACAGTATTTTATTAGATATTAGAAGGTATTTGATTGATGGTATTGTTTACCTATATGAAACAATTTTCTGTGACTTTTAAAGTAGCCTCATTCATTCTAAATATTTAAGATGAATTATTTTATTCTAATTTCAGAGATGCTACCTCTGGCAGTGGAGTAACCACCAACTGTGCAGCATCACAGATCTGTTTCATATGTAAATAAGCAGAGAATAAAAGGAAGAATGGGAGAAATATCAAGAGGAAGAAAAAGACAGGATCCAAGCTCAGCTTCTTCCTTTCTTTCACATAGAAAAAAGGGAAAGTACAAAGACAGAACATGAAAGGAAAATAAAGAGTGAGTGAGAGAGCCAACATCTCCTCTGAAGAAACAACAAAAAACTCACTTAGGTATCCAACTTCATTTTGTGAAAAACAGCAATCCCAGGAAAAAATCCAAAGAGAAAAAGAGACCACACTGAAAGAGCTGTGAAATAATGAAGGACATGCCATAGGTAACTAACTATCCAACAGATTTTAAAAATATTTAGGAAAAAATAATCTTGGATTTTAATAAAAGAAAAACCAAATCCATATCCTTGCTTTTCACAATAGATCACCTTAATCCATAAATCAGACATCTATAAAATATTCATCAATTTCAAACACATAAGTTCAAATCAGAACATTCACTGAATTTTGTGCTCTTAATCTCAGTTTTTAATGCTGCTACACATAATTATTTAAAAGCCAACATGATATTTCAGAATAGTAATGTAAAGCAGTATTTTCAATGATGCAAATAAGAAATTCTAAGAGTCTTTTTTTATAAAAATTTTTATAGATGGTCTGAGGTAAGGCAAAATAATAGTAAATACTAAGTGACCATTTCTTTTATAAAAAATTTTAAATTTTACACAATGACAAAATATTCATTCATCCATTCAAAAATTATGTTCATCCATAATGTGTTAGTAATATCATTAATCTTGGAGAATATGTAACAGTGAAAAAAAAAACAATTCTTTTCATCATTGTACAAATATGTTCTCTTTCATCATAAGATGATGGATTTTTATCTTCACCACATATAGCTGATCTGTCCTTGCGACTTGCTAGACCAATAAAAGTAAGTCAAAGTGGATATTTATGATTTTATGTCTTTGCTATGTTTTGAGCAAGACTTTGGTCCCAAAGCTCATACAAATATTTAAACTGCAAACTCTTATGTTAATGATTAATGGATTAATGTTAATGGTTGATTAACAAAGGTGTAGGGTTGATCCAAATTATTGTATCTGAAGGTAGGACCTTATAAATGATTGGATGGGATTAGGTTGCTTGGGTAGAACCCCGTTAGCATGCTGGCGTTATAAAGAGAAACATATGCTCATGGAGGAGAAGCATGTTTCCAGTGTTTCCTGACCTATAATGTGATCATCCTTCTGTGATCCTCCAACCTTATCCAATGCTGGAAACAATGGGGTCACCTGATATTAAACCATGAACCTCCAAACTAGTAGTTCCTTTTGAATATTTTAATTCTAGCAGCAAAAAGTTGACTGATAGACTCTCAGAAGCCAGCTGCATTTAAGAAAGTTCAATAGAATCTGTTGGAGAAGGATGACAGGTTGTTACAAAGTAGCTCTGACAAATAAGAGACTTTAAGAGGGAATTAGCGGTTCAATCACAGACAGGTGGATAAGGCCATCTAGTCTCTATCAAGCCACCTGAGCCAATGCAAACTGATCCCAGACAAGGTAGGAAAATTCTCATAATAAATTTCTCTATGTCAGTCAAAAGAAAATGTAATATCTGCATAAAACCACATTAAGCTAAATTACAATGAAGTAAATAAGCTGAGAAGTATGCAAAGTAGAAAAACAACCAGTCCCCAAGCAGTGCAATTCTTCTGTGTATGTACATGTATGTGTTTACTTAAGCGTCTATATTTCTGATATATGAGTATCCACCACTGAAGATTCTTGGAATATTACTGAGAGCTGAACACCTCAAATTTGGGGAAATGTATTAATTAAACAGATTTGTGCATGGAGAATATGAACATTATATACAAAGGGGCTTCAGAAATTTTGTAGATAAATTCAATTAAAATGTAGTGTGAATTTTCCATGGACTTTTGGAGTCCTTATATGTATCTTAGGAATTTGGACCCTGGAGGGTAAAAATTTAAAAATGAGTTTTTAGAATAGAGTTTTGGAAAAAGTAGACCTAAGTGCAGAAAGCCTGCTTAGCACCATTGATAATTGAAACAATGGCAGTCCACAAAAAAATATCTTGATGGTTTCTCCCCTGACATGGAAAATGTGGTATTTAACACATAGTTACAAAATGTATCCTCCTAGCTGCAACAACAACAAAAGATATTAACTCCACACCCTCAGTGAAGTTTGATATAGTTGCCTATTCATTTTGTGGAGAATACAGACAGAAGGCAAGGAAAGTTCAGCTCATTTTACATCAAGTTGCACAAACAGAACAGTGTTTAATGAGAAGATGGTTTCTGGATCTTCCAAGTACAGCATTAACAGGGGCAAAGGCAGAGCAGTAAGTCTAGACAAAGGGAATATAAAATGAGGAAGCAATACTGAAATGGACCACTTCAAATAAACGTGATATGGTGATTCAGTGTAAGCTGGGTATCGGAAGACGTTCATGTAAGAAAAGCTGGAGGAGAGAAGGAGAGGACTATCAGGCTTACCACAGCTGCTTTGTTATGGTCTTTAACTGGTCACTTCCGTGTCCTGCAACAAATCATCTCAGACCACATTGTATGCCAATTATTTTTGAAGATATCAGTTTGGAACAGGTGTAACTTCACTGAAAATACCTTCAAAAGCACTACTTGCTGTTTTACTTTATGTCCCAGGACTTCTCTGATAGAAGATATTATTTGAATCTGATCAAGCAACCATGCATGGACAAACCTGAATGTGTAAGATATTTCTACATCACAGGACAAGTGTTGGCCAAGAAAATATGAGATTTGGTGGATAACCTCCCCTTCCATCCATTTCTCAGGAGATAATCTATTCATATTCTACACAGATCCTCAAGAATTCTAGTGGAGTGGGCCGATGCTGTAGTACAGTAGATAAAGCCACCGCCTACAGTGCTGACATCCCATGAGGGCACTGGTGGAGTCCCGGCTGCTCTACTTCTGACCAGCTCTCTGCTTTGGCTGAAAAAACAGTAGAAGATGGCGCAAGTCCTTAAGTCCCTGCATCCACGTGGGAGACCTGGAAGAAGCTCCTGGCTCCTGGTTTCGGATAGGCCCATTGCCGACTGTTGTGGTCATCTGGAGAGTGAACCAGCAGATGGACGACCTCCTCTCTCTATGTCTCTGCCTCTCTGTGACTCCTTTCGAAAAAATAAAAATAAATCTTAAAAAAAAAAAAAAAGAATTCTAGTGGAATTGGGCTCCACTCTTCTTTGGATGAATAATTCAATAGTTGATTGACCCATTTACCAAAACCCCTATGCTACTTTCTTGAGATCACATTGTCAAAGAAATTGTATGCATGAATGATCATCACACATGATGTTGGAAAAAAGGTATTTAAAATTAAGAGAATGTGCGACTTATTAGGTATTTAATGTGTGTTGGTAAACAGAAGACTCAGACTGCCACAGTTGCTTCATTCTCAATTCACCTCTTTGAGAAGAATAAATCTATGACTTCATTTTCTGGATTCTTCTTATAAAATGCTGCTGAAGAAATAAGATATCATAACAGCACATTATGTACACCAATAGGAGAATCAATAGGACAGCGACAATCAAAGTAATTTTAAATTATATATACTTATTTTTAAGTTTTGTGATCGTGTTTCCACACATATTCTTTGGAGTAGTCTGCATGACCTTAGGGAGAGTTCCAGAATTCTGTATCCTCCTACTTGTATTTGCATGGCTTTGTAATACAGGAGCCATTTGGAATTGCATGCTTCATGGTTTAGAACCTGTTGTAGTAGCTAGTTCTGATTCAGGAGTATTTCATCTCTTACCTCAGAATCATACACCACATTAATAGATTCTGGCTACTTGATAGGTAGGTGTTTGACACAGAGTATACTTTGAAATTAGCTCTGGTGTTGGCCACATCAAAGTCAAACATTTATTTGAAAATGTGAGCCCTTCCAATGTTGTTTTATTCTGAAGCAATATTGGCCAGCTATAGTAGTTCCTTCACCAGCCTTGATTTCTAAGTGATAAGGATGTGTAAGGAAGCCCTAAAGATATCAAAATCTGTGATAAACATATATTCCATCTGAGAAGTTAATATCTGTTGTTTAAAGATACCAAAATTTTGAATTTTTCTATTAGCATATAGCAGACTGATAGATTTGTGCAGTTGTTCCTTGGTGATAAAATCTATTTTGTATTATACACATTATTTGTAATATGATTTTAGAATTAAAATGATGGAAATAATTGGGCATTTATTTCTATTTTAATTTATAGATATCAGTTGTCATTTAAGTTTCTTTTCAGATTATTTTTCAAATAATGCTCTATTATGTTGTTGCTAATTCCATCCTCCAAATTTAATATCTCATTTCAACTTACTTATTTGACAGAAATCAGTTTGCTGCTGTAGTGAAACAAAAAAGCTGATGTTACATAGAGACATTTCTACTTTTTCTAATATATGAACCCAAATAGAAGCACCAAAATAGGTCTGAAATTCAGCTATTCCAGCTATTTCTGTGCTTCTTTACATTATCATTTTACTAGTATTATTTCCCAAAATATGAATGCTTGCAATTCATCCCTTGATTACTTAGTAACTCAAACCCATTGAATGTTAATGCCTAGTATTTAAATTATGTGTTAGGCCAACAAATTTCTTCTCATTCTTCATTCAACTTCATTCATATGGCAATAATTATCCCTCAAGCCATATTTCTCTAATTTTTATTTAAATGTTGTTTCAGTGGAAAGATAGTTGCATTTAAATCATCTACACATATTATTGAAATCAAACCATTTTCAACCCAAGTGATTACATTTCTTTATAGCACCAGCAACAACTCACAATTGGAAGGGAAGTAGCACAAAAAAAGTCAGGAGAGAGTCAAACATTCTATGAAATATTGAAAGAAGGAAAATAATTCTGATAGATTCATTTACTTAAATTCAATAAGAAATCAAACTAGCTTTACTTTAAGAAATAAATTCAAACCTATCTGTGGTTACATCCATTTCTTACATTTACTCATAAAAAATGAATTGCAAAATTATAATATTTTAATTTATATGAATGAAATACTTCTGGAACCTGAAAATTGTTTTATATTATGACCAATGACATAGCACTTTACTTGAAATTTCAGTGAAAATAAATGAAGTTTTGAGTAAATCAATAGAAATAGAAAATATTAGAAAATGAATTTATGAGCATGCATATATACTCTAACAATGTATATGTAAATATTCAAAATATAGATAAGTGTAAAATATTATATTAATAATGACAGAAATACAAGTTCAATATTATCCTGTAATAAGAAATCATTTATTTGGAGCCTGCATTGTGGTATAGTAGCAATGGGCACTGCCTAACAATACCTGCATGCCTTATGGGTGTTGGTTCATGTCCTGACTGCTCCACTTTCAATTCTACTTCCCACTAATGGCCAGGGAAAAGTGTTTGGGCCCCAGCCCCTCATGTGGGATACCCAGATGACTCTCTTGGCTTCTGTCTTCAGCCTGATCCCACCCTTTGCAATTATCTTGAGAGTGAACCAGCAGATGGAAGATCTCTGTCTCTCTCTCTCTCTGTAACTCTTTCAAATAAATAAATAATCTCAATTAAAATAACCTACCACATATTTAAATTAATACTTACTTATATTTTAACTAAATATGAAACTTAGTAAAAGAGAATTAGATAATTTTTTCTACAGACAGTTTGTTACTTTTTATGCATTTAATTTTAAAACAATTGATATTTACAGAGTGCTCCAATAATATATTCTTGGAATTTTTTAGCATAACATTATAATGCCAGCATGCTCATTAGTTTCCTTTCTATTGTTTTTTAAAATGAAACTTAGAATGCATTGTTAGCTAATTTCCTGATGGTAGCCATCAATAAAAATTAGCATTGAGTCTCTCAGAGGCTGATGTTACTTATTTTGGGAATCAGTGTAAAGGGATTTAGGGAATTTCTAATATGAATTGATAGTGTCTTCTCTATGTGTCTCATTAGAGTCATAAAGTGAGTTGAAATTTAAATCAAGGGTAAATAACACATTAGAACAAGATACACAAAACCTATAATAATTGAAAGTTTCAGAACTAATCAAGAGAATACATTATTTGGTGTTTGAAAAAATAGCTTCTGTCACATTTTTAAGTGCCAAAAATGGAAAAATAAATGTCAGCAATCCATTTATTCATAAAATTAAAATTGTACTGCATTTCAGGCTTGAATCACATCATGCACATACCTTTTCATCTGCTTATGTTTACCACTAAGAGACTGTCTTACATACCTGACAGGGTTTGGGTGATTTCTCGTGAATTCATATTTCTTAATCCTGGGAAACCTGAAACACAGTATTTCACATAGTTGTAGCTGCCTTGTGCTTCCTTACTTGCTATGTGACTTGTCTAAAGGATTGTAGTGGAAGGGCGTGTTTTACACACTCATAGACTTGGTTGCAATGTTTATTCTCTGTTGTAAGTTATCAATGCCAAATGTACACAGAGGATCCAGTGAAGAATTCTGAGTCCACCCTAGAGTAAAATGAAAATCCAAAATAGCCCAGATTCCTAAATTTTTATTGTAGGACAGCAGAACTGTAGACATATCATAATAGAGACAAACTACAATGTAAAGGAGAAATAAACTATTATTGTGTTAAGTCACTGGGATTTGGGAGCTGTTCTTAACAGCAACTGATAATTAATTTATCCTAATAAAATATGCAGACAATTAAATAGGTTTTTTTAGTTTAGTGTGTTCAAAATGACAATACCAGAAACTTAATAATGCTATTGAGTTTAATTTATTCCATTTTGATTGATTAAATAATAAGAAAACCAGTATTAATTTACATGAGTATTGCTTTTTAGATTTTATATATCTAAAGCAGTTCATGGAAGTATTAAAACGTAAATTTCGCAGATTTTAATGTTGGTTAGAATTTGCAAAAATATAAAACAGAAGTAGAAAATAAAATAATTGTCCTCTTAATATTTTGAATTGTTATTACATTCTTGGCATGCACTTGCTGATATAAAATGGAGCTTAATAACACACAAATGTGAACATCATTAGCACAATTCAGAAACCCATACAGAGTGATTAAAGCAACCCAAATTGCCCTTGATCATATTTCTGACCAGTTATCACTAGTGTCTTTATACTGTCGTTAGCTGAGCCTCTCCTTTATGATTTTCCATGTCCTTGTCAAGTAATTGCTTCAGAACCAGATCAATGAGAATCTATAAAGAGAATTAAGATCAAACCCAGCCAAAATACCCTTTTCAATGTCAGTCTGTCCTCTTTGACTTTAGCATGGAACAATTAATTTACATATTTGTTCACCACTTTCTCCAATTCTCTCCACTGGTAACAGAATCTCAGATTCAGGATTGTTTATGGAATCTAACATAGCCTCTGGATAAAGAATCATGCTATTAGGGTATCTGGAACTTTACCAGTTTGAAACATTCCCTCTGAAAGATGATGGGGAGGCGGGACTTTCTGGTGCAGTGTTATGACACAGCTTGGGGTGCCTGCATCTCAGAGTGCAGATTTGAACTCTGGCACTTCTGCTTTCCAATCCAGCTTCCTGCTAATGTGTCCTGGAAGGCAGCAGATGATTTCTCCAGTATTTGAAACCCTGCCACCTATATGGGATACCCAGACAGAGTCCCTGGCTCCTGGCTTCAGTGTAGCCCAGTTTTGTCAGTTGCAGGCATATGAGGAGTGAACCAGTGGATAGAAGATATCTGTTTCTCTGTTTCTGTCACTCCACCTTTGAAGAAGATGACAATAAATAAGTATTAACAAAAAGAAAAATGATGAATGTACTATGGTTGATATACCTGAAGAAAATGTGCTGCATTAGGGAAAGAAGCAATTAAAACTGGTTATGTTTCCATTTGCAAGCTGCCAAGGTGAAAGGTTAGAACTTAAAGAACCATGAATAGGGTAGAGCAATACCTGCTGAAATTTATTCAGATGTAGGAGTCAACGTGTTCAACTCTGAATTTCAATATAATAATCATTGACTGAGGACAGAAGGTGAGCAAACAGACTGTGGAGGTTGTGCTGTTGCTGTACTAAATGAGCTTATGGTATAATAAGCATATTTCACAATACTTAAAAATATATGCTTCAAAAAGTTCATAGTAAACAGAATTAAAAGATGTTTATTTCATTGCAAATGCTGTTAACATCCCTGAATAAATTTTTCATAATGCACATTTCTATGAATTTTTTGAAGGTCCTTTATATAAATAAAATGTGTAAATATTATGAAAGATGTTCAAAAGTGTACCATGAGCAAATGAAGAATGTCAATAACTCATGAATATGTTCTTTTGTTTTTTTTTTTAACTTTATTGCTCCCAAATTCCCCTATTTAAAAAAGAAATGAGAATGTTTATGTGTAAATTCATGGATTGATTAAATCAGGCTCTCATATATTTTTTTTTGTTTCACATTGAATTATTTTATGTTACTTTGTACTTTCCTACAGTCTCACTTCTATGAGAAACATTGCTGTGCATAGAAAAACCGGAAGAATCCAGCCCAAATTTCCACACTAGAGGACAATGTTGAGGCAAAACTACTACAAATATAATCCACCCACACAGATTCAGCAGAACAGAATATTTCAGGAAGCTGCCAATTACATTGTACTTTGAAAAGGTTAAATATTTGATTGACCAATAAATTGTCAAAATTGTTTTGAAAACATGATTTTTAACCACCACATATGCATAGTTTAAAAAATGGAAAAAACTGTTTTAAAGTGACAAGATTTTATTTGAAACAAAATAACCCATAACTACCTCATCGAGTTCAGGAGAGCTCCGTGTGGTTTAAAAATGGAAAAGCACATAGTAAAATAAAACAAATAGTAAAAATTCTATCACTTTGTTCCAACACTTGAAAATGTTTATCAGAATTGTAACAGAAATAACTATTTCATTATAGTTCATACCCTTTAGTGCATGAAGATTGCTATTAAAGTTCTCGGGACTTACCATTTCTCACATTTAAAATAGGACACATTCAAGTTTTCTTTCGGTAACATTACTTGACTCCTTTCCCTATCAATCATTGAATATAAAAAATAGTCTTGGCAATAAAATGCTTGGATAACAGTATTTAATAGTATTTTAGCCAATTTATTAACTTACAAACTGACATTATTTACATCTATTTCTTTTTATTTTTTGCATAATTTTGCAAAATGTTTTAAAATTTATATCAGTTTTATTTGTATGACAAGATCTCTAGTATAGGGTATATTATTAATTATTAGACTTACAGGCTAGGATTATTTCACTCAGATTAAAATTAGGGTACACCTCATGTTGAATCCATTTTCATTTATCAATTTATTCTTATTAAATACAAGCATTCTCATTTCGATAATGAAGATTTCTATAATGACAGCTGAGATCCATACCTACCTTGTGAGAACAGGAAAGACTGGGAAAGCCCAAATGATGCACCCTTGGCACATCCATCTTCAACAAAAGAGAGGTACTTGGTAGTTTCCCTATTTCCTACAATGTTGGATGTCATATAGAGTCATTGAACATATTAACAGAAGTATAGAACTAGAAACATTATTTGTATTAAGTTTATTCTGGCTATTTGCAAGATATGATTTAATAAATACATGTATTCTTACATATGTAAATCAAATAATGATAGTCAAGCAATTACAAAACAACAGCAACCAGAAAGAAAATGTTATATGTTGAACTTCATTAAAATTATTTAATTCTTCTAATTAGTTCATACCATTAATTGCTTGAAAATCACCCTGACCACTCTTCCCCACTCTGATCCATTTTCCACAATAGTTCATATGATCTAAAAAGTAATCTGGATTATTTTACTTAAACATATTTTACTTATGGGAATGGCTTCCAATTTTTTTTCATTCAAATTCACTATATCGTTACCAAGGATGTTCCTTTTCATGTGTTTTCATCAGCTTTGCCTTATACTCTCTGTTCTTTATCACTTGCTTGAAGGGAGTCATTCTGATTCTCTAATTGCAGGTAAAATGTCACTTTCCCTGAGATGCCAATGTCTCATAGTGTGATTTAAAGCATATCTCCATTCTAGTAGTTTCTTTTTGATTCCCTTCAAAGATTTTAATATATATGCAATTTTAATTTACATATGACAATTATACATAAGCAATGGAGTGTAGTGTTATATTTCAAAACATGTACACAATTTGTAATGATCAAACTAGAGTAACTGTCATATCCATCATCTCAAATATTTATCATTTCTTTTTGTTGACAACATTCAAAATCCTCCCTACCAGCAATATTGGTATACACAATTTACTGATATCAACAATAGTTAGTTACTATGCCATAGAACATTAACTGCTGCTGTCTAACTGCTCCCTTGTATCTGTGTACCATCCTATTTTCACTCCCCTTCTCCTTCTCAGCCTCAGATTATGACTATTCCACCCTCTATCTATGAAATCTATTTTTAAGCTCCCACATATAAATAAGATCTTGTAATATTTGTCTTCTGTGCCTGTGCCTATTTTATTTCACTTTACATGATGTCTTCTAGGCTCATCCATATTGTGGCAAGTCACAGAATATCATACTCTTTTATGGGTGAATAATTCCTATATATATATATATATATATCACAATGTATTTTTCTATTCATCTGTTGAGGATGCCTAAATTGATTTCATATCTTGGCTATTGTAGATAGTGCTGTAGCAATCATGGGAAAGCAGATATCCCTTTGGAATACTGATTTTCTTTCCTTTGTATATGTACTGAGGAATAGAGTGGCTGGATCATATAGAAGTGCATATCTATTTTTTTTTTGAGGAATCTCTGCACTGCTTTCCTTAATGATTGTATTATTTACTTTTCGACCAAGAGTGCATAGTTTTTGATAACTTAGTAGGGTATGATATGATATTTGGTTTTGATTAACAATTCTTTGATGATTAATGAAGCTTAGTACTTTCTCAAACACTTATGGTTCCTTTGAATGTCTTCATTTCAGAAATGTCTGTTCTGATAATTCACTGCGTTTTAAAATTGAATTGTAGTAATTGTTATTGTTAATATTAGTTTATTACTGTTAAAATTTTTTCTGTCTTTATATATTCTGGATATTAATCTCTTGGTTTGTGTGAAGATTATTTTGGATATGATCCCAAAATCAGAAGCAATAAAAAGCAAAAATTGACAAACGTGATTATATCAAACTGAAACATTGTGCATATTGAAAACAAAATAACACTGAATTAATAGACAACTTTCAGAATGGAAAAATATATTCAAACTATTCAGTCTCTTAATCAACTTTTATTTTTGAATGCTTGAGTTTCCTATTAAACTAAAAACCTCATGAGGATCTTATTTAGTTCTAACTGTCCAGTGTGAAGAATGCAAAGAAAAGTACAGAAGTCCCTGACTTACAGTGTTTCAATTTAACAACTTTTTTTACTTAGCCATAATGCAAAAGCATTACAAATTTAGTAGAATCCATACTTTTAATTTCAAATGTTGATCTTTTCTCAGATAGCAGTATACAAAATACTCTCCCCCAATGCTGCTGCTACCACATGCTCAGCCATGTGATCGTAAAAACCAACTAATCATATTTTAGAGCATACAGTAGTAAGCACTCCACAACCTAATTTTTGAATAAATTCATCAGTGAGTCAATGACTTAATCTACTCAATTCTATCCCCACTGCTAGCAACACTAACCATAATCATTTGCTTACTTGTTTTACTAAAACATCTTTCTTACTGTTGCTTTCTGCTTTTCCCTTTTTCATTTCTACTACATTTCAAGGAATATTCATAAAGTGTAAATCTGATCACAACCACAGTTTCTTTCTTAAAATCTTAGTTTCTATTACACTAACATAAAAATAAAAATACCTATGATGTTCAAAGTTCTATATGACATGATCCTAGGGCAAACAACATCTTCCTGTATTTACTCCCTCTTCATGAGGCTAATGCCACACACACACACACACACACACACACACACCACATATATATATATATATATATATATATATAATATATATATTAATTGACAAATGAAAAATCTCATATATTTAGGTCCTACAACCTGATATTTTCATTTTGATAACTAATGTTGTATGATGATTAATTTAAGGTAGTAATATTTAATATCTACTCTTTCAGCAATTTTCAAATATGCATTACTCTTATATAATCAGTCTTGCTGTAAAATAGATTTCCGGAATTTATTTCTCCTAACTGAAAGTTTATATACTTTAATCAACATTTTCCCATTCTCCCTACTTCATTGTCTGAAGTGCCCGTTAAACACCATTCTATTCTCTGTTTATATGATTTCAATTTATATTTCCATGACTAAGTGAGATTATGTAAAGCATTTGTCTTTCTGTGCCTCATTCATCTCTGTGAAGCATAACATCCTCCAGGGTCACCCATGTTCTTGAACTTGGGCCCTGGTACCTTTCCTTGAATGCTGATGCCAGATACCATCAGGTCCTAGTCCCTCATGTTTTCCCAAGCTACCTCACACTAGTCAGTTTCCTTGTCCTGCTTTTACAATTTCAAATCACTTTCTAACTAAAATTGGCTCAGGATTTGAAGGAGTGATACCACTGCCCCACAAGTTCTCTGGTCAAGGTAATCATGAGGTCATTTATTTCTGATAGATAACATGTTGGTATTTGGTCTTGTCTTGAGAAATTTTGTTTTTGTCTTTGTTTTTTGGTTTTTGTTTTTTTTTTTTTTTTTGTATCTAATTCCTGACCAAAAAGTAACTACCTCTCACATGTATTCCCCTGACTAACTAGAGCCCATTGTACCATCATAAAAATTCCTGAACAGCCTCTGCATTACAAAATAAAGCCCTGGGTGTCCTCGTTTCTCACTGTGAAAAAAAAAAAAAAATCCTGAACAAACACAATATTGCCGTTGAATCCAAGGAGAGCCACAAGCACAGTACAGCAGTCAGAAACCTGAGCCTGAGATGGGCATGTGCCTCTCACCCTCCACTATTTTCTGTAAGAATTTTCAGTCTTAACCCCTCAGGGAGTCGTGGAGTCACTAAGTGATAGTAGCCTGGCTACTTGCTCCCTTTAGTAAGCATCTCCCTTCTTGCACCACCCCAAAGTCAGTGACTGTGGCTTGGGTGAGTGCATCCAGATTTGGGGGTTCCATATCAACTCCTCCAACTAGTTTTGGGGATTGTTCTGTATCATTGTTAAAATGGCAGAATTTCCTTTTTAGAGTTGAATAATATTCTATTGTTTGTACATGTCATGTTTTCTTTCTTTAAATTAACCATTTATTTATATTTTTAAGAGAAAGACATACATACATACACACACACAGAGAGAGAGAGAGAGAGAATCTTCCATATACTAGTCCACTCCTCAAATGGCATCAACAGCCAAGTCCATGGTGGCAGTGTCCCAAGTACTTGGTACATTTTCCACTGCTTTTCCAGGCACTTTAGCAGGAAGCTGGATCAGAAATGGAGCAATGGTGGCTTAAACCACCAGACCACAACACTGGTCTCAGATTTTTTTATCCATTCTTTCATTAGAGACCATTTAGGTTGATTTCATATCTTGCTTATTGTGAGTAATACTGCAACAAATATGGGAGTTCAGGTATTTATACAATTTACTAATTTTCTTTGTACATACCAAGTAATAGGATTGCCATATTATATGGTATTTCTATTTTTAAAAATCTAGGAGTTCTTCATGCTATTTTCTATATTGGCTGAACAAGTTTACCTGCCCATTCTGAGTATATAGCAGTTTCCCTTTCTCCACATCTTCACCAACTCTTCATCTTTGGTTTTTCATAAAAGCTATGCTTTCAGATGTAAGGTGCTACCTCATCAGGGCTTTAAACTTGCATTTCCCTGAGGATTAGTGATGATGTACACTTTTTCATTAAGTGTTTTGTAGATCTTTTGAGAGATGTCCGTTTAGATGCATTATATTCTGCATCTTTCACAGTTATTTATTTACATTCTGTTGAATTGTTGGAGTTCCTTATATATCTTGAATATTATTCCTTCCATATAGCACATATCTCTGAAGCAAGTACAATAGTAATTCGGAACACTGTCACTACATTTCTGTAGTCGTCCAGTTTTGCAGAATACTACATATTTGGTACAATAATAGACTCCTCTCATTCCCCACGAAAATATGATTCACAAGCTATATCCAGAAGGAGATAATTTCTTTTGAGAAAAAAAATAGATTTTTTTAAAGATTTATTTGTTTGTTTATTTGAAAGGTAGTTATAGACAGGGAGAAGGGGAGACAGAGAGAAAGAGGTATGTGCTGGCTCACTCCCCAAACGGCCTCAATGGCCAGAGCTGGGCCCACCAGAAGCCACGAGCCAGGAGCTTGTTCCGGGTCTCCCATTTTGGTAAAGGGGCCCAAGCGCATGGGCCACCCTCCACTGCTTTTCCAGGTCATCAGCCTATTTAAAGTAGTAAACAAATGTGAAGTAATTTTTATCAGTATAATTAATGGCATTAGGCCAAACTTAATTTTAGCAATATTGAAGGCATATTTAGTCATTAACTCACACACATACACACCCACATGAAACAGATTAGGGACAATAGAAAATCTTTCTCTAAATTTTTATTTTGGCCAATTTTGGTTAGGTTAGGATAACTCATTTGAATCCTATGTTTATGTATCTGTCCCTTTTGATCTTGTATTACCACATATTTTAAATTGCAAATACATGTCTACAGTTTCATTAAACTGAGAGATACTTGAAGATAAAAAGCAACCTCATGTTTTTATTCTTCCTCAAAAAATTTTATGTAAGTTCTAAATATGAATATAATGAATAAATTAAAATAATGGTTAATACTAAATTTAGTGAATTACAAGTACCTCAAAATTTGCCTTTCTAGGAAACTATGAAAGAATTCATGAATTTGTTGTCTTTTGGGATGTTTCAATATTTGCCAGATTTTTTTTTTTTTTTGACAGGCAGAGTGGACAGTGAGAGAGAGAGAGACAGAGAGAAAGGTCTTCCTTTCCTGTTGATTCACCCTCCAATGGCCGCCACGGCTGATCCGATGGCAGGAGCCAGGTGCTTATCATGGTCTCCCATGGGGTGCAGGGCCCAAGCACCTGGGCCATCCTCCACTGCACTCCCGGGCCACAGCAGAGAGCTGGCCTGGAAGAGGGGCAACCGGGACAGAATCCGGCACCCTGACTGGGACTAGAACCTGGTGTGCCGGCGCCGCAAGGCGGAGGATTAGCCTAGTGAGCCGTGGCGCCGGTCTAATATTTGCCAGATTTATCTTATTCTTTGAAACTTTTTTAATGATTACATAATGAATATATTATGTTTAAAAACATTATCATCTTTTATTCTGATTCAAAAGCTTGCACTTTGAAGAAGATTTACTAGAATGCCAATATTTTATTATCTTGAATTTTAAAATCCAATTTCCAGGAAGACACATATGTTTAATCAATATTTCATTGTTATTGTAATTTTTCAAGGATCTGTGAAATTTCATGCCTCTTTATTTGATCGTGAAACCATTAGTTTTACTCTGAAACCATGGAAACACTGAGTTCCTAAACCTTGTCTGTTTTTATAAAATTCTTCTAAGCACAAAGTGTGAAAGAATATTGGTTACTATAGATATGACATAACTTTTGATATCATTATCATTATATAATATCTAGATGGCATAATATTAGTTAAAACTCATTTAATACAGTATATATGTATGTATAAGTTATAATTTTTCTTCACTTCTAAAAGTTATACTAGTGTTTGCGTCTTGTGCCTGAGAAATTTCTTTCCATATATTAATAGAAATTTCATATTTATCATCCAAGATTTATTATTGTGCAATCAGTCCCAATTCTCTGCCTTCTCACTGGTGAGAAAGGCAGAGTAACTACTTCTCCAGATAGGGTAATTTCTGTTCATATAGAAAATACCTATGTATTAAAGCCATACTACGATTGGTGATAATTAAATATTTCTCTGGGCGACTGAATACAAATAAGGCAAATGGTGTCTGACTACAGAAAACTTAAGTGATCATATTGATTTAATTAACTCATTCTTTCTGTGTAGGAGGGTGTCTTCTATAATCACCACTCCACCTTGAGATCAATTCACTAGACTCATTAGGATATATTTCTTTCAAATTGGCAGGTGCTTTTGCTCATGCTACTTCTGTGAAGAATGATTCCATTTTTCAACTTGCGAAAATTTGTGTCATGCTTAAGCCTGGCACTATCAGATAGAGATCAAATACTTGGACAGCACACAGACACTGCTTGACCTTGAATTCCAGCTCTGCTCCGATTTCGTATGTGCTGTTAAGAAAGCTACCTGACCTCCTTAAGACATAGTTTGCTCAGACGTTCTGTCTGGGTTCTCCAAAATAACAGAATCAACTGTGTGTGTATGATTTAGTGTAAGTCCTTGGCTCATGTAATTATGGAGGCTGAGAAGTACCACTATCTGGCAAAAGCAAGAAGACATAGATGGGCTGATGGTGCAGTTTTGAGGCTTGGAGCTAGGAGGCTGATGGTGAAGAACCGAGAGTTAGGAGCATGGGTGTCCGAGATCAATGTTGTTTTACCAGTTTGGCAGAAAAAGGGCGAATCCTTCCTTTTCCATATTTCTGCTCCATTTGGGTCCTCAATGGGTTAGATGATGGCCACCCACATGGAAGGGGGAAGTCTTTATTTTACTCAATCTACAGATCAAATGCTAATTTCTTTGAAAAGAAAAAGGTCCTCATAGACACACCCAGAAATAATATTTTACCAGGTTTCTGGACATCCTGTCATTTATTCAAGTGACAGACAAGATTAACTATGACCAATATTAAAAGTGTAAATTTAAACTTAGCTATTATAGGTAAGAATAAATCTGATATACAAAGATTCTCAGTACCAAAGCAAATGCAAGCCACGTCAAGCATTATCTGGTAAATATATGTAACTTCAAATATTATCTGGTAAAACCATGTAACTATTTGCTATTACTCTTTTTTGTGGACTGTTTTAGGCCTCCATCCCTTTCATTTTTTTTAAGTTTAAGTGCTAGTTCCGACATTTATTTTTTTGTTAATCATCTTCAACTTTCTTTAAAATTTGAGTACTCTTCTCGTCTACTTTTTTATAGCACTTATGTTGTGTCCTTATGACACTTAACATGATGAGTAAGAGGAAGCTGAATGTGTTTGTTTTCTGTATTTCCAATCATCTTTAAGCTCCCTGAGAGTATGAAGTTAGCTATTCCCATTTTCTGCTATCTATATTTTAAAAGTTTTAGATTGTCTGAAAAGATAACTATGTAAAGAAATATGCATCTTGATGGAGATAAGCATCGCACCACTGATTTGTATGTTTTTAAATAAAACTCCTAAGCCGATTTAGAGAAAAATATTTTTACATTGTGCAGAAACTTAAAAGTGCATGTATATTACTTTGTTTAGAGGGGAATATCAAGTTCAATATCTTTTGAAATCCACCCAAATGCTTTGCCTTCTAATTTATATAATATTTTCCCTTTATCCCTGAGCAGATTTGCAACTAGAAAATGTAACTAATTTCCTTCAACAAAGGAATTGAAAATTGAATTATCTCTCCTTGAATGATTAAATATCTTTATAACTTTGATGAAACACAATAAGAACGAATGCTTTATTTTCCTGTGCTCCTGTTGGATTTTTAATGTCTGTTATACTTGCACTAAAAATAAGCTGAAAGGAAATAGTGGATGCCAATATATTAGATATATCTCGAAAAAGGCCCATCTATATTAAATGAATGAAATATTTCCTTGCACTGTAAATGAGGCATTTGTGAAATGTGCTGAAGAAATTTATCTGGATACAGGAAATATTATAGTATGCTTATGTTACTGATGAATTTGCCAAAGTTAAAACAATAACAAGAAGAAATATGAAACGAAAGCTAAGGCTGTATTAGAATCATATACCGATGCTAGAATTAGGCTTGATGGTATTAAGATTTTGCTTTTATAGAGGTTGGAAAGAAATATATTTATTTTTAATCACTGTTTCTATAACTGCGATATCTATAACAAAGCACAGATATGCAGGATAGGGGTGTTCAATTTAAAAAAAAAGATTTATTTATTTATTTAAAAGTCGGAGTTACAGAGAAGCAGAGATGGAGAAATAAAGAGGGAGAGAGAGAGAGAGAGAGAGAAGTTTTCCATCTGCTGGTTCACTTCCCAGATGGCCACAATGACTAGAGCTGTGTTGATCTGAAACCCAGAGCCAGGAGCTTCTTCTGGGTCTCCCAAGTGGGTGCAGGGGCCCAAGGACTTGGGTCATCTTCTACTGCTTTCCCAGATCATAGCAGAGAGCTGGATCAGAAGTGGACCAGCTGGGACTTGAAATGGCTCCCATATGGGATGCCGGCACTGCATGCGGTGGCCTTACCAGCCATGCCACAGTGCTGGCCCCATATTCAAATTTTTATTACAAAATTTTATATGATCCAGAGAACTTTGGAAATGAAGAGCCAAAGAAATAGAGAAGCCTGTATATTTTTGTGCTAAATTTAATGAAAACATGGCTAATTGTAGAGAAGTAGGATTAGACAAAAAGAATATTACTTATTAGTAGCAAACTAGGGAGAACTGAACAAGGCTTTTTTTGATGAGAGTCTTCTTTATGTCCCTGTGTCTTCAGAGGTGAGAGTGTTTCTTTGTTCCATTTATGGTGTGTACATTGTTCATACGCAGATATTAAGACATCCTTCAAAGGAAGGTCAGAAATTTCTTTTCTAGATTTTATGCCCTATTCACTCAAGAATGATGGGAGAAGATTGGGGAGTCCTTTCTCTCCTGTGGTTTCATCAACTACTGATTTGGGATAGCGTGGCCTGAATCCCACTATTTTGGATATGGCTGCGTAAGTTCCTGTTGGACAAGCTCTTCTGTAGATAAACACTATAAGTTCTAGAAAAACAGACAAAAGCAGTAAACCCAAATATCTGAAGATACTGAAGAATAACCCAAATACAGACACTGAGAAAAATGAAATAGCTTGGGGTGAATTTTCATTGCTGCTAGCCTGAGTCAGGATCCTGGCTTGCCAGTGTAGTAGGGTGAGCTGGATCCTTGTGAACTACTCACTACTCTTGTGAACTCAGGAAACAGATGCCAGGTGGAAGGAACCACTGGAAAGTATAAAGGGCCCACAATGAAGAGTCAGAGAAGAAAAATTCTTTATTCGGAAAGTAACATCTGCCCGAATTGATGACTGACCATTAATTGATGCTTACATGGGGAGGACTCTAGCTAGTTTAGGTAAGAATAAAATAACTGAATTCAGGATTAACTTCTCACTCAAAATACAGAGACTGTAGATTGAGTATCCTGAGTTATGTGTCTCATGAAACAAAATTAAAAAAAATTAGGTATTTGTTTATTTATTTTGAAAGTCAATAGCACAGAGAAAGAGAAAGAGAGGGCTCTTGCATCTGCCAGTTAACTCCCCAAATGGCCACAAGAGACAACACTGAGCCAGGGTGATGCCAGGAGCCAGGAGACAGGGGCTTCATCTGGGTCTAGAACAGGGGTGACAAGGGCCCAAACACTTTGGCCATCCTTCATTGCTTTATTCAGGCATTGACATGTAACTGAATTGGAAGTGGTACAACTGCTACATGAACCAGGGTCCATATGGTATGCCAGCATTTCAGTTGGCACTTTACCAGCTACTCTACAACATTGGCCTCACAAATTAAAATAAATAAATAAATAAATAAATCTATCTTAGAGGTATAACAGAATCTGTATGGTTTATGTCTAACATCCCAGTTTGTTGAAAGCAATCTAAAATTATTAGACTCTGAAGGAACAGAACTATGTGAGCCATTCTCAAGCCAAAAAGAAAAATTTAGTGGACAGCCACCCTATTTCACTTAGTGATTCAGAAAATAATGATGCTAAGTTTTAATAATTATGTCCAACAAGTAAAGCAACAATTAATGGATATTTGGAGGAACTCAGCAGAGAAATAAAAAGTATAAAAATAAAAAAAACAATGTTGTCAGGAAAGAATAGTTGCTCAAGTAACTTTGGGGGAAATAGACCTTGAAATATCTAAAATTAGAATGTTCAATTAAATTTCGTACCTATTAGAGACCGATCTAGAAACACTGCTTATAGAAACATTGATACTAAAAGCAAAAAGGTCCAACTTCATTCCAAAATTAGATAGAAAATTATATTTCCTGAACATTTGAACCATCAGTCTAAAATCATCTGGAGGGGTGGGGGCGGTGCTGTGGTGTAGCTGATACAGCCGCTGCCTGAAGTGCTGGCATCCCATATGTGCGCTGGTTCGAATTCCAGTTGCTCCATTTCTGATCCAGCTTTCTGCTATGGCCTGAGAAAGCAGTGGAAAATGACCCAAGTGCTTGGGCCCCTTTATCTTCGTGGGAGACCCAGAAGAAACTCCTGGCTCCTCGCTTCAGATTGGCACAGCTTCAGCCATTTCAGCCATCTGGGGAGTGAATCAGCAGATGGAAGACTCTCTCTCTCTCTCTGCCTCTCTGTAACTCTGCCATTCGAGTAAAAATAAATAAATCTTCAAACAAAAATAAAGCAAAACCATCTGGCTACGGTAATCAAATTTTTAAGGCCTATGCAGCTAAGAAAAAATTGTAATGATTAACCACACACACACACACACACACACACAAAATGTTCCCAGATTTGCACTGTCTTGTGCTCTTAAAAAAACAAACACGTTGGGCCAGTGTGACACAGTGAGTTAAGCCGCTGTCTCTAACACCGGCATCACCTAACAGTGCTGGCTGCAGTTCAGGCTACTCCGCTTCCTGTGCCTCTGAAGGCAGTAGAAGATGGCATGAGAGTACCTGAGGCCCAGCCAGCCACGTGGGAGTTCAGCTGTAGTTCCTGGTTCCTTGTTTCAACCTGGCCCAGCACTGATTTAGGGAGTGAACCAACAGGTGGAAGATCCTTCTCTGTATCTCTCCTCTGAATGACACCATCTTTCAAAACAAAGCAAGTAAACGACAGATCCTCATTAGAGTAACGGATAAAGAATATTTAAGACAATTTTGAAAGATATGAGTATGCCATCTAATGACAGAGTTTAATGTAAAGATAACACATGATAAATTTTGATCTTTGCAACTATAAACAAAATAATACATGGAAAAAATAAAGATTTAAAAATAATATATTTGGGGCAGCACTGTGGCTTGGTGGGCTAAGCCTCTGCCTGGTGAGGCCAAGGCAACTTTGGTTGGCTGAAGGTTTGTCTCAGCAAGGCGAGAGGACAGCTGCGGTCCTCTTTGTGGTTTTAGGTTTGTTGGGAACTGCACTCTGCTTAAGAAAGCCAGAGCTTCCTGGTGGTCCCGCTAATGATTGCTGTATTTCTAATTTTAGGGAAGAGTGCTTAATTTCAAAATCCCTAAAATGTCCATTCCTTTGTAGAACTTTAATCAAGCAGAATGTTAGTGTAGGAGAAAGAGGTTAATGCTTACTCAAGGTTGAGCTGTTTGTGGATAAGAATTAAAAGGCAACAGGCTCCCTGGTATATGTTTCCCACTAAAACAAAGATAAATGTTATTAAAGCTTTAATTCAATATGTACAACAAATAAAACAATGGTTAGTATGTCAAAACTGTGAAACAGATCTAAGTGAACCTTTAGAAAAGTACAAGAAAGAAATTAAAGAGTTACAGAAAGAACTGCAAAAGAAGGGATACATTTAAAAAAGGGGGCCTGCTTTAAACATTGGGGCTTTAGTAAAGATTAGATTAGGACGTAGTATTCTATATTCTAGCTTGTGTAGCCAGTTTCTGCATAGCTCAACAGAACTCCAGGCCTTGGCTTGTGTGGGTAGCCTATTGTCTTGCACCTGTCTGTGATTGTAACCCATGCTCTGAACATGCCCTTGAAAATCAAAGAAATTATAACTAGATGCAGACATAGAATCTAGAGGCAACAAAAATACAAGGTCAATGGTTCTAAGAAAATGGACAACAGGCTTGTTATTGTAAGAAGAAATAATCATTATGTGACTTATGTTATAAAAATGAAGTCTGGTGCCCCAGAGCCAGAGCCATGCCATCAGCCTTGCTGTGAGTGTGTCTCTCATTTCTTTGTGTGTCGACACCTCTCACACCTTGGGACCCCTGGACTGGCTGGAGCTGGACTCTGGCATCTGCCACTTGGGAAGTGAACCAGTGGATGGAAGACCTTTCTCTCTCTTCCCCTCCCTCTCTCTGTAACTCTACCTCTCAAATAAATCAATAAAATCTTTTAAAAAGTAATAATACATTTACATAGATGCATAATATATTATAGAAATAGCATTGCAAACCAATGGGCAAAATATTGATTAAATCCTAAATACTATAGGACATATGATTATACATGCAAATAAATGTGTGCTTTAACTCATTTCACTAAAAAACTCAAATCCATATAAAGAATTCAATAAGACAAATCTTTCATATTCCCCCAAAAATGTTAATGACAATTTCTCTTGATTTAAGAAAAACTAGCCCTTAGGAGTAATATTTTTCAGATAATGATGTGGGGCAGGCTTTCGGTGCAGCAGTTAGGATGCTACTTACAATGCGGGAATCCCATACCACAGCACTGGGGTTTAAGACCTGCCTATTGTGCTTCTCATCCAGCTTCCTGCTGATACACAGCCTGTGAAGCAGCTGATGATAGTTCATGTACTTGGTGCTTGTCATCTATGTGGAAGACTTGGATAGATTTCTAGGCCCCTGGCTTCAGCCCGGCACAGAGCTGGCCCAGTCTGACTATCTAGTATTTGGGAAATGAACCAGTGGACAGTATATATCTCTACTGTTTGTTGCACTGTCTTTCAAATAAAATAAAAATAAATTTAGTAGTAATTATTATAGTAATAATTATAATAATAATATGATGATGGTGATAATGAAAATAAAGAACATAGGGGCTAGCATTTTTATATAGCAGGTTAAGCATATGGGTGCCAGTTCAAGTCCTGGCTATTTTACTTCCAATTCAGCTCCTTGCTAATATACCTGGGACAGCAGCAGAAGATGGCTAAGTTCTTGACATACATGTGGGAGACTCAGATGGAGTTCCAGACTCGTGGATTCAACCTGGCCCAGCCCCAGCCATTGTGGCCATTTGGACAGTGAACCAAAAGATGGAAGATTCTCTCTCTCTCTCTCTCTCTCCTCTCTCTCTCCATCTCTCTCTGTAATTGTGCCTTTCAAGTAAAAATTTTTAAAAAATCAATTATAAAAATAAAAGAAAATGTGATTATAACCTTAAGATAAATTTAAAAATATGTTTAGAGATTTATTTATTTATTTATTTAAAAGACACATGACAGAAAAAGAGGAGAGAGAGAAGGAGATATCTTCCATTCACTGGGTCATTGTTCAAATGCTAGTGACACTTGGGACTGGGTCAGGCCCAGGTCTCCCACATGGGTGAAAGGCAGTGAAATTCTTGTTCTATCATCTATTGGCTCTCAGGTCATTAGTAGGAAGCTGTGCCAGAAGCAGAGGGGGCATTAGCCCCAAGCACTCCTATATAGGATGCAGATATTCTGTGCCACAATGCTTGCTCCAGAAAAAGTTTTTAAAAAGATACAGAGTACAAAATTATAAATTAAGTAATTTATCTTTTCAGTACACAAAAATATTTAAATAACAGATTTCATGAATCAAATTATAAAATAGCAGTGAGAATTTATAAACACAAGTGAGTAGAAGATACATGTGATTCACATGAACATTAAAGGATTAGTATACAAAATACAAATTAAACAACACATATGAAAGGTCAAAAGACAATATGTGATGATGAAATCATCATCATTTAAAAAAAATCATCTATTATTTTTCACTTTATGTTTCTGTGTGGGAGCAAACTGTTGAAATCCTTACTTAATGTATACTAAGCTGATCTTCTGTATATTAAGATAATCAAAAATGAATCTTGATGTGAATGGAAGGGGAGAGGGAGTGGGAAAGGGGAGGGTTGTGGGTGGGAGGGACGGTATGGGGGGGAAGCCATTGTAATCCATAAGTCGTACTTTGGAAATTTATATTCATTAAATAAAAGTTTAAAAAAAAAAGACAATATGTATCTGCAGGTTAATGATATAACTCAGTGATATAAAATGATATATTTTTTTTAACAGGCAGAGTTAGACAGTGAGAGAGAGACAGAGAGAAAGGTCATCCTTTTCTGTTGGTTCACCCCCCCAAAATGGCCACTGCAGCCCGTGTGCCACGCTGATCCGAAGCCAGGAGCCAGGTGCTTCTCCCTGGTCTCCCATGCGTGTGCAGGGCCCAAACACTTGGGCCATCCTCCACTACCTTCCCGGGCCACAGCAGAGAGCTGGACTGGAAAAGGAGCAACCGGGACAGAATCTGGCGCTCCTACAGGGACTAGATGGGGTGCCGGTGCTGCAGGTGGAGGATTACCCTAGTGAGCCGCCGCACTGGCCATGAACTGACATTTCGCAGTAGAAGAAATATGGCAATAAACACAAAATTTTACATTAAAGGACAATACTGTTTTAATCAGAATTTTTCAAAATTATCCAATCTATTAAATTGTTGAATCATTCAAGAGGAGAACTGAACTATTTATTCTTTCCATAGAAAATAATACAACACACTTTTACAAAATTGTTTAGTTTTTATTTGCAAGACGAAGAGACAGAGGGAGACAGAAACAGGTAGATACATATACATATACACACACAGAATGTTCCCATTCACTAGTTCACACCCCATACTGCCTCCATGGCTGAGGCTGGGCCAACTGTCAGGAGCACAATCTAGGTGTCCCACATGGGTGACAGGAACCCAGCTATTCAGCAATCCTTGCTGAATCTCACAGTTCTGCAGTAGAAGGAAGCTGGAATCAGGAGTCAAAGCTGATTATTGAATGTAGGCACTTTGATGTGGGACATTGGTATCTTGGCCACTTCTATACAGAAAGGCAATAGAAGACAACCAAAAGTATGACAACAATCTTAAAAAGGTATATCAGGATAACAAATATGTCATTTTCCATAGTTTTATTTCCATAGTGTTATTATTCAATACTTTCAAAATCTGAAATTCACAGTAATTCATTCAGTCATAAAAGAGTAATCACTACGTATCTGACTTTTTGTTCCTAGGCTTGTATTAGGTTTTAAACTCTTTTTATTTATTTATCTTTTAAAAATTTAACATAAATAAATGTTTTGTATTTCCTATATGCTGATTTCAGAACATAGTGACATTTCCCACTCCACCCTACCTCCTACTCCTGCTCCCACACTTCTTCCTCCATCCTCTCTTATTCCCTCCCTCAATTTTTATAATAAGCTGCTTTCATATTACTTTATACTCATAAATTAACTCTATGCTAAATGATGAGTTCAACAAATAGCAAGAAAAAAAGAACTCTGTTCCTCAAAAGTAGAGACAAAGGCTGAAAATAATCATCGAATCTCAAAATGTCCATTTCACTCCTGCACATTATATTTTTTGGTTCTCTGTTACCACAGATCAGCAATAACATGGTATTTGTCTTTTTGAGATTTGGTTATTTCACTAAGTGTACTGGTTTCCAAGTGCATCCATCTTGTTGCAAAATACAGGATTTTATTCATGTTTACAGCTGAGTAGTATTTCATAGTGCATGTGTGTATGTGTGTGTGTGTGTGTGACAATTTATTTTTAAAACAGAAAGTCTTCCAAATTGTGTAATATATAGCCCTAAAGAAATCTAATTATCTACTGCTTGCTGATTCAGGGCAGTTTGGAAATAGAGCTATTTTCCCTTTTTTTTTTTTTTGTATGTTATTAATTTTGGAAATGAAAGATATATTTGTTAAAATACATTTAAAAATATTAAAATATATTTGAAAAATATATTTGCTAAACAGAGTTAAGTAAAAATAGAATTGAAGAGTTAAACAAGTTTTTTGAGATTTCTTGTCTGAGAAGAATTTGGAGTTCCCCTAAATAAGGGGGAGTGTTGTTTCCAGATGCTACAGATGAAAAAATTATTACTTGTATTTTGGAGTGGAATTTACAATGATCATTTGCTATATATTTGGAAGTTTTTATCATTTCTGATGCAATATCATTAAGAATTAAACTCTCCTAACCAAAGTACCACACTCTCACAATTAAGATTCATGAAGGTTTATATAATAATCAATGCTGTAAGATTTAGTAAATTTGTTGGTTTCCCTAAATGAAGTTTTCAAGTTGTTAATTCCTGACCATATTGTTCTAATGTTATGCTAAAATTCTGCACATTGATTTCAGCAGAGATATTCAAATTCACATTAATTTAATATTTTAGGTGCTTGTGTCAATAACCAACACATTAAAGGCAACAAAAACACTTCATTTCTCTTATTTTTATCATGTCACAATTATTTCTCATGAACACTGAGAAAAATACAAGGAAATAATTGCTGTGTTCTAAATGTCAAAATGTTACATAAAGTCAACAATGTATTTCATTGTACTTTACTTTGTGTTTTATTCTTTCTCCATTTTTTATCTCAAAGAAGAAACAACAGTTTAAAAGTATTCAGTTGGATAGTTTTAAAAGGGAAAATATATGTAGTTTAAGCTCTGAGTCAGAAAACCAAATGCCAAGAAATTAGCTTTCATTTCCAGATAATCACTGTAATACCTACTACCTTGGGCTAGAAAGATATTGACATCCAAAGTTTTAATTATCAAACTTAAAGGTGTTTGTGCAGGGGAAAAAAGGTGTTTCTCAACAGCAATATAATTAATGAGATTTTGAGCTGTGACTAATAAACATTTAATAATGATTATATTAGACTTTATTTTCCTTGGAGTGTTCTCCTGATGTGTACAATATAAAACAGGTGCCATATTATTCTACAGATGCCAGAGTTTAATAATTTTTACTGAGCATGACATTATTCATCTAGAATCAAGTCACTTACATTGCTATTGCTTTGGAAAACTTAATTAGGAGTTAGGGAATTTAAAACAAAAGTAATATCATATGGTGCACTCATGATGAGAAATTATTTAGATTCTTTGTGTTGAAATATGAGTATTATGCCTTTAGTGTGTTGTGACTTAAAAATAATTTATTAGAACTAGGAGAAGTGGATAAGACAAAAACAAAAATAAAAACCAAATTCTAATGATTTCTACCTGCAAGCAGTTTTATTACTTGAACTCAACCTTTTAACTCCAGATTCTGTTAAAATCATTACAGTATCAACTATACCTGCTTGGTTCAAAAGCAACAACATTTTTACTTTTGCTGCATATTCATTTTTTTTCAAAAAATATTTATGTCATTTAAAATATAAAGTGACTGAGAGCGAGAGCTAGAGAGACACAGAGAGAGCTTCCATGCCTAGGTTCATTCCCTAATTGCCCCATATAGTAGGGGCTAAGCCAGGCAGAAAACAGGAACCAGAAACTTTATCAAAGTCTCCAATATGGGTGACAAGATCTCAAGTACTTGGGCCATCATCTACTGCCTCCCTGGGACATTAGCGGGAAGTTGGATCAGAAGCACAGAGATGCATTAACTTGAGCTGGTGCTCTGATATGGGATGTAGGCATACCAAGCAATGCCTTAACCTGCTTCCCCACCAAATAGCTGACCCCTCTTCCTCTTTCTTCATTCAACTTTAAACAAAAGAGTCTTACTCTATAAACTGCTCATGAATAGGAGAAACATCTACTTTTTTAATTTTCAAATTTTTCTTTTGAAGCTCAGACACACTTGAAGTTATAACTGGAAGAAATTCTTACCTAGAAAGTAGGCTTTTGCTTACTTGTGGTCCAGTCTGTATCATCCAAGAACGCAAGCTCTGACTGAATATGAAGCAAGGAATTTCTTGCTAATGAAAAATGTGCAATTTGGGTGTTTCAGATCTGATACTTCACCACCCTTGTGGAGTTTGTGGTTGTGGCCACTGGGGATCTCTGCAAAACATTTCTCTCAGATGTTTCCAGGCTTATGTTAGACATACATACAAAACCAAATCATCTGAGATTCCATGGTCCATAATGATAACACATCAATATACTTAGCATTCTATTTTTTTTTTTGTCTTTTCAGGCTTTTTTTTTTTTTTTTCAATTTATTTTATTTACTTGAGAGAGATACAGGAACAGAGGGAGAGTTTGAGAGAGCACGACCTTCCATCTGCTGGTTCTCTTCCCAAATGGCCACAATAGCTGGTGCTCGGCCACACTGAAGCCAGGGGCCAAAAGCTTCTTCCCAGTCTCCCATGGGTGTGCAGGGACCCAAGGACTTGGGCTATCTTCCACTGCTTTTCCCAGGCACATTAGCAGGGAGTTGGATAGAAAGTGGAGAAGTTAGGACTCGAAACAGGGCCCATATGGGATGCTGGTGTTGTAGGCAGCAACTTAACCTGTTATGCCACAATACCAGCCCCTGTTTTTGTTGTTGCTGTTTTTTAATTTCTTTCTGTTTTTAGATCAATAACTTTATGTACATAGATATTGCATCTCTCCCTTTGTAAGTGGTGGTGGCTAATTTAATACATACAGCAGAAAGTGGCAGTCACAGTGTTTTGTTTCCTTACTCCTTCAAAGTAAATTTACTATCACTAGGTCAGTTGTACTAATCATTTTCTATCATTTGATACTTTCAACTCCTTTAAAGTAGAAAGAAAACATTTGTATATTATGAGAAGTTGAAATCCAAATACAAGAAGGAGGAATTTAAAAGTGTTTCTTTTGCCTCTCTGTCCTTTTTATAAACATTTAAATATCCATGGAGGCTTAAAAGACCAAAGCTAAATGTTTAAGATGCCAAAGTCATTACATTATGCTAGAGTCCCTGAAGAAATGAAAAAACAGGTCTGTGCCTCTTCTCACTGGACAGATAGTCATATGTATTTCAGTAGTGCCAGTTGTGTCACTGAGACAAATGGTGCTGTGTGGAGTAAACATATGTGTCCATACTAGGCACCTGGTCACCAGGGCTTCTTCTAACTCCAGCAGAATGGATGTTGTTACCATCAATGACCTCAACTGTCTGGTCTATGTGTTTCAGTATAATTCTACCTGTGACAAGTTCGATAGAACCATCAAGCTGGAGAATAAGAAGCTTGTCCTCATTTTGAAGCCCATTTCCATGTTCCAGAAGTGAGATTCCATCAAATGTGGGGGTGTTGGTGCTAACAATGTTGTGTAATAAACCAGTGTCTTTACTATCATGGTGAAGGCTGGGACTAACCTGAAAGTAGAGCAAAATGCATCATCCTTTCTATTCCCTCTTAGGATGACTCCAAGTTTGTGATGAATATGAACCTTGAAAATACAACAGCTCTCACGAAATGGTCAGCAAGGCTTCCTGTTCCACTAATTGCTTAGCCACCCTGCCAAGGTTAAAGATGACAATTTTAGCAGTGAGGAGGGGCTAATGATCAGATCCCATACTACCATTGCCAGGCAGTAGAGTGTTGTTGTCCCCTCTGGGAGTCTGTGTCATGATTGCCATGAGGCTATCTAGAACCTTATCCCTGGATCTCATTGTGCTACAAGGCCATAAACAAGGTCACCCCTGAGCTAATAAAGAAGCTCACTGGCGGGGCTGGCAGGCAAAGCTGCCACCTATGATGCTGGCATCCCGTTGGGTGCCAGTTTGAGTCCTAGCTGCTCTGCTTCCAATCTAGCTCTCTGCTATGGTCTGGGAAAACAGTGGATGATGGCCCAAGTGCTTGGGTCCCTGCACCCATGTGGGAGACCTGGAGGAAGCTCCTGTCTCCTGCCTTCAGATCGGCACAGCTCCAGCCATTGCGGCCATCTGGGGAGTGAACCAGGGCATGGAAGATCTCTCAAGAAGAAGCTCAATGGCATAGTCTTCTGTGTGCCCACCCTCAACATGATCATGAATTTGCTTGAAGAACAGCTAAATATGCAAACAAAAAGGTGAGAGATGCACACATTGGAGTGCAGGACATCTTAGGCTAAACTGTAGACCTGGTTATCTCCTGTGACTGTAGCAGTAAAACACACTCTTTCTTCCTTCATTGCCAAGATGGCCTTGGCTGTAACAATCATTCTTTCAAACTCATCTTCTGGGATGATAATGCAGTTGGCTACAGCAACAGGGTGGTGGATCTTACAATACATGGCTGCCAAAGAGTTATAGCTCCTTGGACAATCAACACTTGCAAGAACATCAGAAGAGAAAGCCTTTCAGCTACTCGGGAGTCCATGACCTCAATCAGTTCCCCAATGCACTGAGAATCTCTCTGTCTCTCTATAGTTTCCAATCTAGAATCCCTGAATCAAGGTAGGGACCTAAGGAGCCCTCTCTTATCACATACCATCAATGAAATAAATGTTACCCAGCAAAAGAAGAAAAGAATGAGAATCTTAAGTCATACCTCAATTGTCCAGTTTCAGGATAAACTGTCCTAAAACAATATTTCAATGAATCATTAATGTCTTGACATTCATAATGAGAACATAACATCTGTGCTTAAATTACAATCTATTTTATTTACATAGCAATAATATGTGACTTTATTAGATCATAAATAGTCTTAGCTAGTGATGAACATTCATTGGTACTTAAAATAATAATACAAAAAACTTGCTTCCTAAAATTTACACCCTTCTCTAACTTACTTCTAAAAACATTTTACTTTGTGAAGAGTAGGTAATTAAAATTAATATTGTGGTCTGACAAATTACGCTTCTCATCCCAATTCCAGTGTGCTTTCTTTCCTAATACTAAAGAAGAGAGTACTTTCTGGGGCTGGCATCAGCATCCCATATGGGCACCAGTTCATGTCCTGGCTACTTCTCTTCTGATCCACCTCTCTGCTTATGGCCTGAGAAAGCAATGGAAGATGGCCAATGTGCCAACATGAGAGATCTGGAAGCAGCTCCTGCCTTCTGGCTGTGGATTGGCCCAGCTCTGGCTGTTGCAACTATCTGGGGAGTGAAGCAGAGGATAGAAGACCTCCCTCTGTCTCTCTGTCTGTAACTCGGCCTCTCAAATAAATAAAAGCTTTGAAAGAAAAAGATGGTACTTTTTACGATCTCTCTATCTCCTCTCATCCCAAATCAGATGTTTTAATTTAGCAAATCTTTATGAATTGTTTTTAAGGTCAGTAATATTCATTCATATATTGCTGATGGATACAAATACTAATAATATCTATGGAAATTCCATTTATAATTGAAAATATGGAATATTTTGTCATATTTTAAAATAGTAGTGAATTATCTACCTAAGTATTATCTACCTCAGTATTAAGTAGTTACCTATATCAGTTTCTTTTTTACTCTTTTTATCTGAAAAATTATTAAAAATATTATAATGGAGACTGTTTATAACTATTTCAAGGATATATATTTTCAGCATCATCTTTACACATCCAATTTCCTAATTTTAGGGAAAATCTGAAAATACATTATTATAAATAAAATAAATTTTTGGTATTTCAGAATCACACTTTTTTAGGGAACTTTTTTTTTCAATAAACCTATACAATCAAAAAATGGATTATGTATAAAATATAAAACAAAAGACTACAAATTTATTAATTTATATCTATTTAGCAATTTGAAGGATGGAGTAAGGTTTTTAAAACTTACTGCCCTAGTAAATTTCAAGAAACCAGAAGCCCAGCATGCGCAGTAGTAAATAAAGCCGCTGGCCTGAAACACTGGCATTCATATGAGTACTGGTCGTGTTCCAGCTGCTCCAGGTCCCATCCAGCCCACTGCAAACGGCCTGGGAAAGTAGCAGATGACGGCTCAAGTGCTTGGATCCCTGTTACCCATATGGGAGACCTGGTTGAATGTGTTAGAGTTCAAAATGTCCACATGCAGAACTCCAGGAAAAGAACATATGCAAATGTACATGAATGTTTTGTTTTATGGGAAGAGTTAATTGCATGTTGATTAAGTGAACAAATTATAATGATCATGTCAAGTTCTGAAAGTTACAAATGACTTCCTCAGAGTGAATGAATGTTTTAATATGTTTTGTAACTAAGTAAAAGCTAAGTTTATTACATTTAGAAATGATTAGTATTAAACAAAACAATGATTATTTTCCTGGCTTGTGGATTGATAGGAGGAAAATAAAGAAGAGAGAATGGGAGATTATCACTTAATTGTGTTCTAAATTGTTCTTAACTAGCAAAATAAATGTTAGAAACACCTCACTTTTCTCTATTAAACACTTTCTCTAAAATGAGCACTACATTATTACACAAAGAGCTTGACAATGTGAATATTCAGCCTTGTAAAATAACAATTTCACCTTAAATTTGTTAAAAATTTAATTACATTTCAAGTAAGCAACTTACTTCTTCAGTTTCTTTTTGTGAATAAAAATTATCCTGGACTATTAAAAAATTATTGGAAGATTTAAACATGAATGGAGACAGCATGAATCAGCTGTGAAGGTAATTAGGAGTACATTCTTTGCCTTTAACACTGTTATGTATATGACTATAATAAGAGATTAAAGTTTGAATAAATTCATATAAAGAAAGTATGAAAATAAATATTAATTCTAGTTATCTGCTCTATGCTTCAAAAATAGTATAACATCTTAAAGACTTGCTTTACACTTTCTATTATTTTTATGGAAAAATAGTGCAAAAACGAAGTTTTATTTTCCTTATGTCTCCATTCAGTCATATTCAATATACATGAATGTGCATCAAACATAATATGTTGATTTGATTCATAATTGTTTTTATTTTTTTCTAAGTCAAGGATTATTGCATATCCTAAAAATACCATACTTTAATTTACTTTCCTTATACTTTAAGAGTTAATGTGAGGTCAATGCTGTGGCACAGCAGGTTAAGCTGCCACCTGAGACACTAGCATGCCTTTTGAGTCCCTGCTGCTCCACTTCTGATCCAGTTCCCTGTTAATGCAGTAGAAAGCCAGTGGAAGATGGCCCAGGTAATTTGGTCCCAGACTCTCATGTGAGAGAACCTGATAAAGTTCCAGGCTGCTGTCTTCAGCCTTGCCCAGCTCTGGCTGTCATGGCCATTTAGGGAATGAACCAGGAGATGGAGTATCTCTCTCTCTGTGTGCCTCTTCTCTGTGACTATACCTCTCAAGTAAATAAATAGATCTTTTTAAAAAGAGTTGATATTATTAGTATTTTAAGAAAATTAGGCCGGCACCACAGCTCACTAGGCTAATCCTCCACCTACGGTGCTGGCACCCTGGGTCTAGTCCCAGTTGGGGCGCCGGGTTCTGTCCCGGTTGCCCCTCTTCCAGTCCAGCTCTCTGCTGGGGCCCGGGAGTGCAGTGGAGGATGGCCCAAGTGCTTGGGCCCTGCACCCAGATGGGAGACCAGGAGAAGCACCTGGCTCCAGGCTTCGGATCGGCTTGGCGCGCTGGCCGCAGCGTGCCAGCCGTGGTGGCCACTGGGGGGTTGAACCAACAGAAAAGGAAGACCTTTCTCTCTGTTTCTCTCTCTCACTGTCCACTCTTCCTGTCAATAAATAAATAAATAAATAAATAGAAAATTAAACTAATGAGTAATCAGAGGAAATCGATGTGTCAGTTTAAAAGACACACAATTGACTATCATCTTCTCAGTGACACTGAATCAGCGTTCATTTTTGTGTTTTAAATATCAAGCAACAAACACTTTTTTTCTTTGTATAATTATTTTCCAACTTCAAATTATGCTAAAAATAATTGAGCCCCATTGTAATCTAAAAGGAACAATGAGTCAAATGTGCAACAGACCAACCTATCATAATTAAAAGACTATTTTTCTTATTAGTCTAAACTGCTGATTCTTCTAAATAATTACTTAGAATTAAAATCTGATATTGAAATACATTAGTAAAGCATTTTCATTGAGTATATCCATTTTTAAAATTAGATTATTTTTATTTTATTATATCATTTGTTAGAGAAGAGTAAAACCAGATATATTATCAGTCAATAGCAGGTACATATTTATATTTTATTTTTGAACATATTTCCTTCATTATTGGTTCAAAGTTATAACTTGCACATTTCACTGCTAAGTCAGATAAATCCTAATTGAACATTGCTTAGAAGATTTTTCTAGTAAACCTGCAAAATCTACCTTTATAGTACAACATGGTAGAGCTAGCTGATATTCCTTAATACTTCTGGTGGTTTTTTTGATGAGTTAAGAGCATTAGAAAGACTATACACAACATTAAATAGTTATTAAATCAATAAATGGGTCATTTGCATATTTTTTCACCAGTGAACAAGACACATCTTTTCATTCACTTAGGAAAATGTTTATGTCTTTAATTATGATTATATAAAAATATCTTAAATACATTAATCTCTAAGTAACTTATAATTTTTGTTCCTACTATCATTGCATACTTTCAAATTACATTGTATAAATGTTCATTGCTGCTTTACAAGGTCATAATTTATAAACTCATGTCTTAATTATATTTGTAGATGTTCAATGATTTCCAGTGGAGCAATTTCATTAACTGTAAATAATGATGAACTTGTTTTTTTCTTTGAACCTTGTCTTAGTCTATTCATGCTGCTATGAAAAAATGCCACATTTCCTAGTTTATAAAGAACATGAATTTATTGCTTAGAGTTCTGAAATCTAGAAAGTCTAACATCAAGGATCTGGGGTGTTTGGGCACTTGTAAGGACTGCTCTTGGCCTGCAAGAGGGTGCTTTGAATAATTCTGAGTCCTCTGGATGGGAAGAATGCTATGTCTTTCCATGGAGGAAGAGACAGTAGGTACACATCCACATACCTGCCCACGCACACACTCACACAAAACAAGGCTTAGCTAGTCTTTTACAGCATTTTTGTAAGTTCACTAATACCATTCACCCTCGAGGCTTAGTCACATTCTAGAGGCCTGCCTCTTATGTTGTCACAGTAGGGTTTTGGTTTCAACATGCGGATTTCAGAGCAACACACACCTTGAATCTATAACACATTCTTGCTCATATTAGTTCTTTACTTCTCTTAGTACCTTAACTACAGCTACCAGTATAATACAATATGGAAATGATGATAGTTTATTTTTTGTTTGTGACAGGATGATATTGCCATATAAAATCATTCTCAGAAAGTTAGACAAATTCCTTTCTCATTATTGTCGCTCCCCCTCTTCGTGGAGGAACGACACAGGACCCTGCGCTGTTCTTTCGTCTGCTCGGCCCTCCCCGGGTTTGCTGCTGGTTCTTCCCGGGTTGGCTACTATCCCTTCCACCTCCGTGGAAGGGCAGTTCCCCCTGGCCACATTCCCCACTTCCGCAGGGGAGCGGCACACCGCCAGCCGGCTCGTCTCGGGGGCTGCACAGGTGTTCCTTCAGCTAGATGTTCCCCTTAGATGTTCCTCGTGCATGCCGTCTCTCTCCTCCTTTATAGTCCTCCTCCGCCAATCCTAACTCGGCTGCCCACACGCCGAGTACGCTGCTCTCCTCCAATCAGGAGCAAGTCCTACAGTTTATTAGCTGAACTGGAGGCAGCTGTGCGGAAGCTGTTTACTTCTCTCCCAGCGCCATATTGTGGGAGAGCAGATGCATAGAATAAGTCTTAATTCCAGTAACTCAGTCCAGTCCGGATTGCTCCCCACAGATCCCCCTTTCTTTTTATTTTTGGCGTTGATACGCGCCTGTCTTCGGTGCCCCGCGGCACACACTCTGCTCTACTTGCTAGAGTTGCCACAGGTTCTTACAAGTCCTATCAATCAGGAAAACCGAATCCGGGTCCTCTCTTCACCATGTTGTGAGGAGGTTTTTAGGCGCTGATGCGTGCCTGTGTTTGGTGCCCTGCAGCGCATGCTCTGCTCTGCCTGCAGGGGCTCATCGCCTCACTTAATCAGGCAGACCGAATCCAAGCTCTCTCACTGCCATGTTGAGGGGAGGCCTTTCTATTTCTCTATTTCTCTATCTCCGGGCATTCCTACTTCTCCCATTTTACTTCTATCTTCCAGCATTCCTATTTCTCTCACTTTACTTCTAAACTTCTGTTTCTCTTATCCCCGCAGCTTCCCGCTCTCATTCTTATCCCCGCGGCTTCCTGGCTGCGCCCGCCCCGAGGCTGCTTCTCGGCGCCTCGCCGGCTCTGAGCCGCTTCAGCCCGCGCCTCTCTCATCTGCGCGGTTCGGCATTGCGCGAATACTCCGCGGTCTTGCACTTAACCCTTTCGCGTCTGAACCATGGCCTCGCGCCAGCCCCGTTCCCTATCTATTCACGCCCCGTGCTCTCTCTGCACGCGGCGGCTTCCGCGAGTAACACAGCGTAGCTTACGTGTCCACCACTAGCATTCAATCTAAGTTCCCCGGGCTAGCCTGGCGAATTCAACCCAGCATACGTCTCCGCCCCACGATTTGGCTTCCCGTCCTTTGCTCCCCGGGCTAATCAGACGGATCCCAATCTGGCTTACGTTTCAGCTTCTGGTTTCAACCTTTCGCCCCCTATTCCCGGGCTAACTTGAGAATCCCAAAGTGGCTTCCGTTTCCGCCTTGGCCTGCCCCCCGCGGCTTCAATTTCCCTAACACTTTTCTCTACCCGATATGTTTCCCCAAGCTTTCTTCCAACAATACTCCTCCCTCATTTCTCCTGGCCTCTCCCCACAGTCCGCATCCGAGTCTGTTTGTTCTAGCTTTCACTTTCGCTTTCGACCTTAGAGATTTCTCCCAGCTTCCCCCCGTAGTCCGTATCTGAGTCTATGCCTAGGCTTTCAATAGCTTCTTCCGGCACCTTTTTCGTCCGGCTTTTCCCCAGGCTGTTTGCTAGTCTCTCTTTCCAATATTTTCCCTAGGCTGTTTGCTAGTCTCTCTCTCCGATATTTTCCCAGTTCTTCCCGTTTCTTCCCTCCTAAGTTTCCTATCCGTCCTAGGTTTCCTATCCGAGTCACGGCACCATTATGTCGCTCCCCCTCTTCGTGGAGGAACGACACAGGACCCTGCGCTGTTCTTTCGTCTGCTCAGCCCTCCCCGGGTTTGCTGCTGGTTCTTCCCGGGTTGGCTACTATCCCTTCCACCTCCGTGGAAGGGCAGTTCCCCCTGGCCACATTCCCCACTTCCGCAGGGGAGCGGCACACCGCCAGCCGGCTCGTCTCGGGGGCTGCACAGGTGTTCCTTCAGCTAGATGTTCCCCTTAGATGTTCCTCGTGCATGCCGTCTCTCTCCTCCTTTATAGTCCTCCTCCGCCAATCCTAACTCGGCTGCCCACACGCCGAGTACGCTGCTCTCCTCCAATCAGGAGCAAGTCCTACAGTTTATTAGCTGAACTGGAGGCAGCTGTGCGGAAGCTGTTTACTTCTCTCCCAGCGCCATATTGTGGGAGAGCAGATGCATAGAATAAGTCTTAATTCCAGTAACTCAGTCCAGTCCGGATTGCTCCCCACACATTATAAAGAGTTTTATGCACTTCATTTGCTTATTTGAAACATGAATAGATATCTACTTTGATCCACTTATTTTCTACCACTGACTATTCTTTGGGTAAGCATCTAAATTGATACTGTTTAAATATAATTCAAACCATGACAAAACACTTTAAAAATATTTCTGCGTCCCCCCCTTTATACTCAGAGTTAAAACGTTTTTGGGGGCCAGTGCCATGGCACAGTAGGTTAATCCTCTGCCTGTGGCACCGGCACCCCATATGGGTGCCAGTTCTAGTCCCAGCTGCCACTCTTCCAGTCTAGCTCTCTACTATGGCCTGGGAGAGCAGTGAAAAACGGACCAAGTCCTTGGGCCCCTACACCTGCGTGGGAGACCTGGAAGAAGCTCCTGGCTCCTGGTTTCACATCAGCACAGCTCTGGCCCTTGCGGCCATTTGGGGAGTGAGCCAGCAGGATGGGAGCCCTCTGTTTCTGTCTTTGTATCTCTCTCTCTCTCTCTCTCTCTCTCTCTGTCTCTCTCACCGTTTGTAGCTCTACTCTCAAATAAAATCTTAAAAAATTTAAAAAATGAAACGACCTTGGGCAGAGGTTTGGCAAAAAGTTGTCACTGTTGCAAAGCCAGAATAAGAGTGGCTGGGTTGAAATCCTTGCCCTGCCCCTGGTTCCAGATTCCTGTTAATGCCACCAAAGGCAACAGTGATCATTCAAGTAGTTGGATCCCTGACATTCAAGCAGGAGACCTTGCTTGAGTTCCTGGCTCCTGGTTCCTGGCTAATTGCAGGCATTTAGGGGGTGGTCCAGTAGACAGATATCTCTAGTTCTGTCCTTGTTTTGTTTGGCCTTAGCAAAAACACTGTGAGTAGAGAGATTTGAGAAAGACAGGTCTGGCCTGAATAAAAAGTGAAAACAGGAATTTTAGAAGATTCACCTCCCCCACCCCTAGAATTCTGCCTATGACAGAGATGAGAGCAAAACCATCAAGGCTACACAGACAATGGTATTGAGTTAAATAGTGTGAGTGTGTGTGTGTGCGTGTTTGTGGACTGGATTTGGAAGAGCAAGGCAGGGGACGGTTATTGTTTGGGTTTACTCGGCAGCCCTCTTTTCTTTCGAAGTTCATAACGGTTTTTTTTTTTAATTTCTAAAACCCCGTTCCTTTCAGCAGACCCCCTTGCCATGAATTTCCAAGGATGCCCGACTGATCAAAACATCCGAATCCATGATCACATTAATCCAGCCAACTACAGTGTTTCTTGGGGTCTTATCTATGTGCATTCTGAGAGGTGGTCTCTATTTCTTCGTGTTGTTTTGGGGAAATCATGTAAGTCTGGCCCCAGAGATGGCCCCGTTCTTTCCACTGGGATCTCACTCACAGAGATCTTTAATTTAGGTCTTTTTTTTTTTTTTTGGCCAGAGTGTCTTGGCTTTTCATACCTAAAATACTCTTGTGGGCTCTGCAGCCAGATCTGACTGCCTTAAGGGCTGATTCTGATGCCAGAGTGCTGTTTAGGACATCTGCCATTCTGTGAGTCTGCTGTGTATCCCACTTCCCATGTTGGATTGTCCTCTCCCTTTTTGATTCTATCAGTTAGTATTAGCAGACACTAGTCTTGTTTGTGTGATCCCTTTGACTCTTAGACCTCTCAGTGTGATCAGTTGTGAACTGAAATTGATCAGTTGGACTAGTGAGATGAAGAAGGTCTTCGGTATCTTGATTGGTATTGCACTGAATTTATAAATTGCTTTTGGGAGAATGGACATTTTGATGATATTGATTCTTCCAATCCATGAGCATGGAAGATTTTTCCATTTCTTGGTATCCTCTTCTATTTCTTTCTTTAAGGTTTTGTAATTTTCATCGTAGAGATCTTTAACGTCCTTGGTTAAGTTTATTCCAAGGTATTTGATTGTTTTTGTAGCTATTGTGAATGGGATTGATCTTAGAAGTTCTTCCTCAGCAGTGGCATTGCCTGTGTATACAAAGGCTGTTGATTTTTGTGCATTGATTTTATACCCTGCTACTTTGCCAAACTCTTCTATGAGTTCCAATAGTCTCTTAGTAGAGTTCTTTGGGTTCCCTAAATAAAGAATCAGGTCATCTGCAAAGAGGGATAGTTTGAGTTCTCCCTTCCCAGTTTGTATCCCTTTAATTTCTTTTTCTTGCCTAATAGCTCTGGCTACCAACATGGGAAGTGAGATACTCAGCAGACTCATAGAATGGCAGATGTCCTAAATAGCACTCTGGCCTCAGAATCAGCCCTAAAGGCATTCGGATCTGGCTGAAAAGCCCATGAGAGTATTTCAGGCATGGAAAGCCAAGACACTCTGGCAAAAGATCTCTGCGAGTGAGATCCCAGGGGAAAGAACAGGTCTTCAAAGAAGGAGGTACCTTTCTCTGAAGGGAGGAGAGAACCTCCACTTTGAATATGACCTTGTCTAAACAAGATAAGAGTCGGTGAACTCAAAAGGCTTCCATAGCCTTGGAAACTCATGACTGGTGCATAGGGAGATTACTGATGCCATAGACAGGAGTGTCAATTGGTAAAGTCAACAACAGGAGTCACTGTGCACTTACTCCTCATGTAGGATCTCTGTCCTTAATGTGCTGTGCATTGAGATTTAATGCTATAACGAGTACTCAAACAATATATTTCACTTTGTGTTTCTATGGGGGTGCAAACTGTTGAAATCTTTACTTTATGTATACTAAACTGATCCTCTGTAAAAAAAAATAAATAAAAAAGAAATAAAAAAGAAATTATCAACTCCCAACTTGACTCTCACTGGGATTAAACATGACAATAGGTCTGCTCTGATTTCATCATCATTTAAAAAAAATCATCTATTATTTTGCACTTTATGTTTCTGTGTGGGAGCAAACTGTTGAAATCCTTACTTAATGTATACTAAGCTGATGATAATCGAAAATGAATCTTGATGTGAATGGAAGGGGAGAGGGAGTGGGAAAGGGGAGGGTAGTGGGTGGGAGGGACGGTATGTGGGGGAAGCCATTGTAATCCATAAATCGTACTTTGGAAATTTATATTCATTAAATAAAAATTAAAAAAAAATTTCTGGAAGTAAATGAGGATAACAGCACAGCATACCAAAACTTACGGGATACAGCAAAAGCAGTGTTAAGAGGAAAGTTTATATCAATAGGTGCCTACATCAAGAAATTGGAAAGCCATCAAATAGATGAGCTTTCAGTTCATCTCAAGGATCTAGAAAATCTGCAGCAAACCAGACCCAAATCTAGTATGAGAAGGGAAATAATTAAAATCAGAGAGGAAATCAACAGGATTGAATGCAAAAAAAAAAAAATTACAAAAAATTAGCCAAATAGGGAAATCTATCAGAAATGGATAGATTCCTGTACACATGCAACCTACCTAAAATAAACCAGGAAGACATAGAAAATCCTAAACAGACCCATAACTGAGACAGAAATTGAAACAGTAATAAAGGCCCTCCCAACAAAGAAAAGCCCAGGACCAGATGGATTCACTGCTGAATTCTACCAGACATTTAAAGAAGAACTGACTTCAATTCTTCTTAAACTATTCAGAACAATCGAAAAAGAAGGAATCCTCCCAAATTCTTTCTATGAAGCCAGCATCACCTTAATTCCTAAGCTGGAATAAGATGCAGCATTGAAAGAGAATTACAGACTAATATCTGATGAACATAGATGCAAAAATCCTCAATAAAATTCTGGCCAATAGAATGCAACAACACATCAGAAAGATCATCCACCCAGACCAAGTAGGATATATCTCCGGTATGCAGGGATGGTTCAACTTTCGCAGAACATCAATGTGATACACCACATTAACAGACTGCAGAAGAAAAACCATATGCATATCTCAATAGACGCAGAGAAAGCATTTGATAAAATACAACACCCTTTCATGAGCAAACTGGGTATGGAAGGAACATTCCTCAATACAATCAAAGCTATTTATGAAAAACCCACGGCCAGCATCCTATTGAATTGGGAAAAGTTGGAAGCATTTCCACTGAGATCTGGTACCAGACAGGGATGCCCACTCTCACCACTGCGATTCAATATAGTTCTGGAAGTTTTAGCTAGAGCATTCAGACAAGAAAAAGAAATGAAAGGGATACAAGTTGGGAAAGAAGGACTCAAACTATCCCTCTTTGCAGATGATATGATTCTTTATTTAGGGGATCCAAAGAACTCTACTAAGAGACTATTGGAACTCATAGAAGAGTTTGGCAAAGTAGCAGGATATAAAATCAATGCACAAAAATCAACAGCCTTTGTATACACAGGCAATGCCACTGCTGAGGAAGAACTTCTAAGATCAATCCCATTCACAATAGCTACAAAAACAATCAAATACCTTGGAATAAACTTAACCAAGGACGTTAAAGATCTCTACGATGAAAATTACAAAACCTTAAAGAAAGAAATAGAAGAGGATACCAAGAAATGGAAAAATCTTCCATGCTCATGGATTGGAAGAATCAATATCATCAAAATGTCCATTCTCCAAAAAACAATTTATAGATTCAATGCAATACCAATCAAAATACTGAAAACATTCTTCTCAGACCTGGAAAAAATGATGCTGAAATTCATATGGAGACACAGGAGGCCTCGAATAACTAAATAACAAAACAAAGCTGGAGGCATCACAATACCAGATTTCAGGACATACTACAGGGCAGTTGTAATCAAAACAGCATGGTACTGGTACAGAAACAGATGGATAGACCAATGGAACAGAATTGAAACACCAGAAATCAATCCAAACATCTACAACCAACTCATATTTGATCAAGGATCCAAAACCAATCCTTGGAGTAAGGACAGTCATTCAATAAATGGTGCTGGGAAAATTGTATTTCCACATGCAGAATCATGAAGCAAGACCCCTACCTTTCAGCTTACACAAAAATTCACTCAACATGGATTAAAGTCTTAAATCTATGACCTGACACCATCAAATTATTAGAGAGCATTGGAAAAACCCTGCAAGATATAAGTACCGGCAATGACTTCTTGGAAAACACCCCAGAAGCACAGGCAGTCAAAGCCAAAATTAACATTTGGGATTGCATCAAACTGAGAAGTTTCTGTACTTCAAAAGAAAGTCAGGAAAGTGAAGAGGCAACCGACAGAATGAGAAAATATATTTGCAAACTATGCAACTGATAAAGGGTTGATAACCAGAATCTACAAAGAAATCAAGAAACTCCACAACATCAAAACAAACAATCCACTTAAGAGATGGGACAAGGACCTCAATAGACATTTTTCAAAAGAGGAAATCCAAATAGCCAGCAGGCACATGAAAAAATATTCAGGGAAATGCAAATCAAAACCACAATGAAGTTTCTCCTCACCCCGGTTAGAATGGCTCACATTCAGAAATCTACCAACAATAGATGCTGGAGAGGATGTGGGGAAAAAGGGACACTAACCCGCTGTTGGTGGGAAAGCCCACAGATTTATTTACCATAATTTTTATGTAACATGGGAGCTTCAGAAATAAATATCCACAGAAAGAAGGAAACATATAGGTATGTATTTTATGATAAATTTGAAGAAGGGGATGTTTGTGAAAAATGAATGTTTGGACAACGAGAATATCGTCTAATTTTAGTAAACCTTTAGGAAGTCAGTTAAACATTTGTCCAGACTCCTCTCTGTATCACTGCCTTCAGAGATAAGCACGTTCTTTACCTCTGACTATAGGGTGGGTGCCTGTCCTTTGATGGTCTTATGACCCGATTCAGGGGAGAAAGGAGTGACATCTTTCTCAGTTATATAATCTGATTCAGCAGGGAAATTTGGAAGATCAGAATGACCATCATATTTCTGGTGTTTCTCAAAGGTCTACGTGGGATATTTAGGGGAAGGTTGTCCTGAACCTTATCAGGAGAAAAATTTTAAAAAAGTAAAAAGGACCCGGATGCCATCCTGTCTCTGCTCTTTCTTGTCATGCTGTTCACTATGTCTCCTTCTCCATGATTAGCTGAATCCTTGTCCTCCTTAAATATAACTCTATTAACAGAAAAAATAAGTTCATGAGCTACACCTGTAATGATTACATTCCTGCAATGGTGCCCTTCACTTACGGAAATTTGATTCCAAAGAGTATCCTTAGAAGTGTTTTTATTTCTAATAATAGAATCAAAGAAAGAGTTTTCTGCAAAATTAATTTAAATTTGTTTTTCAAGCTTTCTGTTAAATTAATGAGAAAAACCCTTGTGGTTTGAACATGGAACTCCCTCATGATTTTTTTAATAAGGCCATTTGATTCAACAAGACTTCAAAGATGAGTGGGTTATGATGCAAATTAATTTAATAGATAAGCCACCAAAGGGCTGATTAGGAGCCATTTATTGACTCTTTTTTAGCTCAGTGCAAGGTACATACAATAACCAGGGGTTAACTGGAAACATAGAGACAACAGGTTTATTTTGTAAAACTCTTGAGAATGAAATGAGTGTAAATGGTCACATTGATCTTAATACTCATTTTGAACAGTGCTTTAATAATTAAACCTTTGCATCCTAAGTCCACAGGCATAATATCAGTGCTGAGGCACTGTTCATCAAACATGCGTCCCAGAAACCTGCAGCAGTTCTTTGATGAGCTATTGTTGGTGCTTTGAAAGGCAAAAGGCAGTCTCTTGATATTGTTGCAATTAATTGCCTTTTAACAAAAGGTAATTGTTCTGTCATTTTGCTTGAAGTTAGGACTTAATTTCATGATTTAGATTTATTTAAAACTATGGATTATATGTGTATAAAAATCAAATACATAGAAATATATAATGTATCAAACCCTATTTAAATGTATAAAAAATCTCTGTTAATAATTGCAATAAAATTACAAAATCTAGGTGTTTAATCTGAATTACTATGATCCAAGCCAATTGGCTTTTTGATTATATAAAAATTTAGCAGCAATGTGTTTTGAATTATTACAAATTATAGTGAGCATCACGTTGACATACTAATATCAGGGCACATAATTCTTCCTAATAATTATAAAGCAATGTTAAAAAAGCAGAAAAAAGGAACATTTTTCTTTCTTTCTGAAGCCAGTCTCCTAAATATTTCTTCCAATTGTTCCAACGTAGTATTAAACAACTACTTAGCTTTATGTACTGTGTCAAAAAATGGAAACCATTTTGTGAATTTTTTACTTAAGTTTTCGTGGTGCTCTACAAACCTGTTTATGTTCTTTCCTGCATTGATTTGTGTGATCAATGTTTCTCATGCTTCCATATTAATATCCCTTAATTACACAGGGGTATTAATCTTTTTGATGCTTATACTTGTCATGGAGATAAAGATTACCCCAGTACGTGTGCAATGAGCAAGGGAAATTTGAGTTAGACTCTGTTTGACTATGCTGCTCGCCTCATCTTCCATTCCATCTTCCCTTGTTAGCATTCTCCATCTTCATCTCCTGTGAAGAGCAATGTGATTTAGTACCCCTCCCACTGTCTGCTTCTTCCACTTACGTGCTCCCCACATTATGTGGATTACAACTATTATACAAACACAAACACACACACACATATACACAACCACATACAGTTCTTCATACACAACTCCCTCCTGTGTCTACTTCCTGCCAAGGTCTTATCAGACAAATTTCCCTTTCCTTTCTATTTGGGCTTGATGTTGGGGTTTATATGAAGATAGAATTTAGTAGAATAAATGGGATGCCTTTGCAGAACTATTTAGAAGCAGATTAAATGTCTGGGCTAGAAAGTGGCAAAGTACCCAGTAATGCTGTTGATTAAAATTGTAGTATGTCCTTACTAATTCAGCAAAGCTGAGAAAAATTATTTTTAAGCAGGATGTTTCAAGTTTGAAGGTATTATTTTTAGTTATATTTGATAGGCAATACACACACACACACACACAATGAGGATAGAGAAAAACTGGACCATTTATACTAACACAAAAGGAAGTATTATAGAGAGACCAAACTACATTGATTTGGAAAATAACATTGCCTTGTAAGCCTCTCTTTCCAGCAAAAGATCATAAATTTAGGTTAACTGGTAGAGAGAAATCAAAATAAAAGACTGAGAAACGACCTTGAAACAAAGACTGAGTTTGGGCACTAGCCATCTCAAAGGTTTGTTAGCACTTTGGTGATAACATGTTACCATGTTACCACATCAGCTGGACAAAGGACCACCCAGGGGATTAATGGCACAGAACCACAGAAGCCTGGTGTATTCAAAAAAATCTACAGAGGTACATCATCAACAGAATTGTGCCTATGATTTTCAGCACATTAACTTGATTAGAATCAAATATCTAGGAAGTCATCAAAGGTTTTTAGAGTGTGCCCTATTGGCAAAAACATTGATAGCCAGCTGGCGCCATGGCTCCATAGGCTAATCCTCCACCTTGCGGCGCCGGCACACCGGGTTCTAGTCCTGGTCAGGGTGCCAGATTCTGTCCCGGATGCCCCTCTTCAGGCCAGCTCTCTGCTGTGGCTCGGGAGTGCAGTGGAGGATGGCCCAAGTGCTTGGGCCCTGCACCCCATGGGAGACCAGGAGAAGCACCTGGTTCCTGCTTTCGGATCAGCGCTCAGCGCGGGGCGCCGGCCGCAGCACCGACTGCAGCGGCCACTGGAGGGTGAACCAACGGCAAAGGAAGACCTTTCTCTCTGTCTCTCTCTCTCACTGTCCACTGTGCCTGTCAAAACAAAACAAAACAAAACAAAAACATCGATAGCCTGATACAAAAGAGAGTGAGATTCTATGTAATGTTAGAAGACATCTAAGCCTTAACTTTTTACATAGAGATGGGAAGAGGTTGCCCAAAAAGTGCATATTACAATACAATATCCCCTACAGAAATGGAAAAGGGGAATAATGAAAAAGGAACAGCCTTCCAGAGAGGAAAATCAAGATCCTTTGGGGAAGAATAGCCAAGGAAATCACACCCAGGGAGCAGAAATGGAACCTTAAGAAGGTATATTTTCTCCTGCCACCTATGGGTGTTTAGCAACCAGAAAATTCATGTGGACTAAGACTGCCACACCACCCTCACTTTCAGGGTGTGTTTGTTGTGATTATCCCATCACTGCTGTTACTTTCTGAATGGGTATTGCTGGGTGCAGAGCTGCTGATACCTTTTTAATTCTAGGTCTTGGGAACCAGCATAGTTTCAGACCTGAGGACCTGTCAGCATTATAAGACTCTCAAGGTTTTTTTTTTCTCTTTTTTTTTTTTTTTTTTTTTTTTTTTTGACAGGCAGAGTGGACAGTGAGAGAGAGAGACAGAGAGAAAGGTCTTCCTTTGCCGTTGGTTCTCCCTCCAATGGCCGCCGCGGCTGGCGCGCTGCGGCCGGCGCACCGCACCGATCCGATGGCAGGAGCCAGGAGCCAGGTGCTTTTCCTGGTCTCCCATGGGGTGCAGGGCCCAAGCACCTGGGCCATCCTCCACTGCACTCCCGGGCCACAGCAAGACTCTCAAGGTTTTAAGGTGAGGTTTTCGGGATCCTAAAATGAGGGGGAGTGCATTTTGTAGGTGGGAGGAGTAGTAATAAGCATGGCCAAGGCCAAGAGGGACGATAATGGTAAACTGAACTGTTGGCCACATCCTTTACTCTCTCATTCTAACAGGTCTAACATTACCTCAGTCCCGGGGCAATGGCAGGGAGAGCTTCCCCATTCTTTGACTTCAGGTTTGGTCGTGTGATCTGCTTTGGCAAATGAGGTGTAAACAGAACTCAAGGTGCCCATTCCAGTCTAGGACTTAAAAGTACTTCCTTTTTTCGTGATCACCATCATGTACTTTTGTCATCACGACATTACTGCTAGTCTTACAGTCTGGGCTCCAAAATGAGAAACACGGAATAGACTCAGACAGACTTGGACCATGAAGGAAGACCACACCAGCCAAGTGCATGCTGGGGCTGCTAACTTCTGCACTACCACAGACAAAAAGTCCTCCAGCTGACCTATAAAAACAAATGCTTTTTCTTATATTCCAGTGAGAAAACTGTTTAGTAGAATAGATGTCTAATTCAGAAGTATAGTATATAACTTAATTAACACACCATGATTCTGTATTCTTTACACAATGATGGAATTTAGATTATCTCAAGTTTGGGCAATTATCAGATCCTCAGCTCCAAACCTATAATTTATTTCCTGTATGTTATTCTGAGTCTGGGACTCTGCAAACCACATTTTTCCTTCGGCAGCTGATTATGATGAGATTCCAGTGAAGTGGGTTATTGTAGGGGAAGTAGAAGGTCAGAGAGTGAAAAATGAACTTGCTTTATGTTGTTCTTTTCCTATTGGTCCTGTGAGCTTCCTTTGAGACTCATCCTAAGTAACCAGTATCTTTTTAAAGAAAGATTTATTTATTTGAAAGGCAGAGTTACAGAGAGAGGTAGAGATAGAGGTAGCGATGAAGAGGGAGAGAGAAAGAGAGAGATGTCTTCCATCCGCTGATTCACTCCTAAATGGCTGCAATGGCTGGAGCTGAGCTGATCCTAAGCCAAGGAGCCAGGAACGTCCTCCAGGTCTCTCATGTGGGTACAGGGGCCCAAGGACTTGGGTCATCTTCTATTGCTTTCCCAGGTGCATTAGCAGAGAGCTCGATCAGAAGTAGATTAGCCAGGATTTGAACTGGCTCCCACAAAGGATGCTGGTGCTGCAGGCAGGGCTTTAACCCACTGCACCACAGTTCAGGCCCCCTAAGCAGCATCTTTATCTCAATGAAAAAGATTCCTTCCCATAGCAATAGATGCATCCACATTGTAGTTTTGCCAAAACTCCAAAAACGAGCCTTACTGTGCCTTGTTTACAGTCACTGGCATCATATATCTAGTTCCTCTTTTTCAGACTTCAGGAACAAGCCCACTATGCCTTCTTCATATCTCAGTGATGTGTCAAGTAAACAGGCAGCCCTCCATTCTTATCTCCTTTCTCTCCTCTTAGTTCCTGAGAATCTGTGCTTACTGCAGTTTCAATATTTGTAAAGATCACTCTTTTTTTTTTTTGCTTTTTCTGATTACTAGTTAACAAAATTTATAAGTGGTTAACCATTCTTTATATTTAATTAGCTCTATTTGAAAAAAAAAAAACATTGATGATTTCCATATCCTGATTGAATCCTTGTGATGTTTTTCAAGGTTACTAGGAAGACTTTCATACACTAGTCTAAGTATGATATGGTTAAGGTGAGCTGTATGCTTGCCACCCTTGTAATGTAATGTTATCTCTTTACCAGTCAGTCTAAAACATCCACCTCCCCAATATGCACCCATGTGCCAGCCAGGGCCAGCAGAAAGGAGACACCATGATGACCACATGGATATGAAAATTCCATGTGGAGGTGCCATAAAAACCCCAGATGGCTTCACTCATGCTGACCCCAATCCATTTGTTTGTTCTATTAAGGCAGTACTCCCTTCCTCATGAAAGATGCTGATAATGGAAGAGAACTCTCATTTTACCCTGACCAAGTTTGGAGTACTGTTCAGGCTTTTTTCCCTACTCTCTCTATAAGCAACCCTCTAACCCACTCATGATGGGTATTTCTGTGTGTGGAGAGGCCCCTGCACACATGTGAATATGTGATAACTCTATCACCTTTTTGACAAACCCCATTCTCTTTTGTGCACCTTATATATGCCTCCACTTAGAATTGTTGTTTCTGGGGGTGGAGCAGGAAACTGGATTGAAAATTAAGAAACCAGGCAGAATCAAACACACATATCTGAGAGTTTCTTTCATGTACTCTCTAGGAGTGGAAATTCGCTACTGTATTATTCTGTTTAACTACAAGTGGTTATGCCAGTTTACAGCTCCAACAGTAGTCAATGAGAATTCCCAAAACTCAGCACCTCCATCCACACTGATAGTGTCCTTTTATTCCCCATAAGTGGTTGTAAAATTTTATTCATTATCTCTTTAATATGCATGCTTTATATTATTAATGAATTTGAACCCAGTTAAGTATAAAATCATTATATTTTTAGTCCTAATACTTGAAATGAAGTGATGATATTCTTGGAATCACATCTTTGCTTGAGTTGTTTCTCAAGTTCAGTGCTACAGCTTAAGAATTGTTACTAGAGGATGAATGATTCTCCTAGACATTTACACAAATCAGCACATGTGGGTTCAAGTCTGCTACAAAGGAAAAATAATTGTTGGAAAGAAGACACTAACATGGGTTGAGTAAGAATTATGAAAAGAAAACAATACCATTTTCATCAAATGTAAGGCATCTAGAGGACTTTTGAAATGTAGGAAATAAATCTAGCTAATAACAGTTTTAATGTATGATTTAAATTTATTAAAAATGTGAGTTATATAATTATATATGAAATACATGAAAATGTATGGATATATTCAAACTTTATTTGAAATGCATAATAGAGGTGTCTGTTAACAATTGTAATAAAAATTGTTAAAAATATAAGTGTGTTCTCATTTGGATAAACTAAAATTCTGCTCTGATGTTCTATTATTTTTGGAGAAAATATATAGCTGTGACTACTACTAAAAGAAATTCATTATAGAGATAACCAGCACTGTGCATAAACCACACCAAAAAAAATATTCTGGGGGCCGGTGCTGTGGCACAGTGAGTTAAAGCCACATCCTCTAGATCCAGCATCCCATATGGGCCCCAGTTCAAGTCCCGGCTGCTCCTCTTCCAATCCAGCTCTCTTCTGTGGCCTGGGAAAGCAGTAGAAGATGCCGCAAGTCCTTAGGCTCTTGAACCCATGTGGGAAGTCTGGAGGATGCTCCTGGCTCCTGGGTCCAGATCAGCTCAGCTCTGGCTGCTGCAGTCATTTGGGGAGTGAACCAGAGGGATGGAAGACTTCTTTCTCTCTCTCTTGCTCTGCTTCTCTCCATAACTCTTTCAAATAAATAAAAATGATTATTTCAAAAAATTCTGAATATTTTTTACTATCCATTAAGTCCTCTTTGAAATCAAAGTATAAAACGGTCCATATGTTTCTGAGACCAAGGTTTTCTTTTCTTTTTTCATTTTTAAAGCTTTATTTATTTATTTGAAAGTCATAGTTACACAGAGAGGAGAGGCAGAGAGAGAGAGAGAGAGAGGGAGGTCTTCCATCCACTGGTTCACTCCCCAGATGGCAGCAATGGCTGGAGCTGTGCTGATCCAAAGCCAGGAGCCAGGAGCTTCTTCTGGATCTCCCATGTGGAGCAGGGGCCCCAGGACTTGGGCCATCTTCTACTGCTTTCCTAGGTCATAGCAGAGAGCTGGATTGGAAGTGGAGCAGCCAGAACTAGAACAGGCGCCCATATGGGATGCCAGCACTGCAGGTGGTGGCTTTACCTGTTACGCCACAGTGCTGGCCCCAAAACCAAGGTTTCCTTGTGCAGAAAAATCAGTTATTATCTAACATAATTTTCAGAAGTCTACCTGAAATACAAAAGCACAGTGCTTTTGGAGATTTATTACATGTTCAGACTCCAACACTTTGTTCAACTATTCAAAAATATTTTCTTTGCTGAGAACCATATTTTCGGAACTAAAAAACATTTATTTTGGAGCAGGTGATTAAGCTATCTAACAGAAATGTTAATTTCTTCACAGTGACAAGAAATCTTACAAAAGTTGAAAAATATTTCTAGTCATGGAGCTCAAATTCTGAAAAATCAAATCAAATAAAAAACTTGTAATCTTGGTAATTATGACAAACCTTCTCAGTTTCCAAGGCTTAGATTCTGTAAATAATGCTAATATTGAGGCAGCAAGCACAGATTTCAAGAGTGAGCTGGTCTCTGGAGTACAGCATTGTCATTCCTCTCACTGTTTTGTGTTGATGTCTCAGTGGCCAGGGTTTTTCCATGCAGTGTGTATTATTGTGTCCTCCTCTGTACAACTCACACCTATGGGAATTTCACTCTGTGTCAAGTCCACCCTGTGGTTTACCAAGCCTTCCTTTCTTTCCTAGCTGGCAAACAGATTTGACAGTAACTTCCTTATTCAGCTGGAGAAATCTGTGACAAAAATGTACAATTGGGCAGCAGTTGTCACAGCAGTTTATGACAAATTGGCAATTCTTTATTTAACACATATGACATCCACTTATCTTCTTTTTGCAGTATGAATGCTTAGTGACCTCAGGATTTCCCATTGCCTTCTGTTAATAAAGCTAACATCTCTCAATAAGGAGCTTTGGAGTTTTGCCCTCATTAGAAAATCAATAAGCAAAATGCAGAGTGCTTTCTACCAATTATACCTCATAGATTTTAAGTCAACCTAATGTTAAACTTCAGTTAAAAACTGTGCTTATATATTCTCTTGTTTGGTTTACTTATATAATGATCATGTTTAGTATCTGATTTCCTTCTTGTAAACTAAAATATGCCAAAAGGAGTTTGTCATGTTTTTCTTTATGTATCTATTGGATCAAAGATCAGATATGATGGCCTCAGAACATTAGTTGAGAAAGATTAAAAATTTACATAGAAAGTGATCAAATTAGCTGATTATTTATTTAATAGACATAGACACACAGAGAGAGAAAGAGTGAGAGACAGAATGAGAGCTTCAGTCCCCAAATGTTCACAACATGGAAAGCAGGGACCTGGAAGCACAAAGCAAGTTCTCCCAAAGGGGTAACAGGAACCCAACTCCTGGGGTCATCGCTGCTGCCTGCAGGGTCTTTGGAATTAGCAGAAAGCTAGAGTTAGGAACTAGAAGTGAGAATTGAAGTCAGATACTTAAATGTGGTATACAGATGTCCATACTAACAAGTATCTTAATCTCTAGGCCAAATACCCACCCTGAATTAACTGATTATTAATGTGTTAGCTAGGAGCCAGTGCCGTGGTACAGCAGGTAAAGTTGCTGTCCGAGGTACTAGCATCCCATATAGGCGCTAGTTTGAGTCCTGGCTTCTCCACTTCTGATCCAGCTCCCTGCTTATGTGTCTGGGAAAGCAGCAGAGAATGACGGAAGTGCTTGGACCCCTGAACTCACGTGAGAGACCTAGAAGAAGCTCCTGACTCCTGGCTTCAGCCTAGACAAGCCTTTGCCATCACAACTGTTTGGAGAGTGAACCAGTTGATGGAGTATCTCTCTCTCTCTCTCTCTCTCTCTCTCTCTGTAATTACAACTTATAAATAAATAAATATTTTTAAGAAGTGTTCAGTATATTTCAGATAAATATGTAACACAGAAAGAAGTCTTAAGTTTAACCTAAATATAATATAGCTTCATCATATGAATATAGACACAGTGTGGAATAATGAGTTCTCGTGTCTGTGTCCCTGGTGTTTCGATAATGTCTGTGAGTCAGACCCCATTTTCATATGTTTAATTAGTTGAATAAGTCTCTAAAATACAAAAAATAAAAGTATAAAATCATAAAAAATAAATTATACAAATATAATCGTTCTTAATGATATTATTTATCTGAAAAAAATTTCTCCCTTAGCCACAGGAAAATAAAGCAATATGTAAAAATTCACACCCTGTATACTATTCAAAATTCTACAGGAAATTTAATGGTTAAAATTATTTTTACATAATATCTTAAAACAGTGATTTAATACTGAGATTATTTTAATGGAAGAGAACACATTCTGCAGTAATTTCCCACCTGATTTCTCACTAATTTAATAAAGTGGAAATATTGTTTATCTCAATATTTTGATATTTTCATAGAGTTATGATAAATATAGGTTTATAAGTTATTAGTTACCTTGAAAAATGCTTCATTAGATATAAATATTACTAAAATTTAAGAATTTTTTGTCATTCTCTGTGTTTAATATCGAGATTAGATATGTGAAATTAAACTATTTTAAAATGCTCCATATGAACTTGATATTTAATTTTAATAAAACAAAACAATATTAAATATTTCAAGTCTAAACAAATTGTTCTAATAAAACTATTTTACTATGAATGACCAAAGAGTTTTTAGAAAAATATACAGTTATTTAAAACTGGGATAGTGTTTGAAAATATAGTACTGTCCCATTGAGTAAATAACATTTCTTGTCTATTAATTCTTTAGCTTCAACTCCATGAACAAGCAGAATTTCATTAATGTTATATGGAAAATTTATTAGCTAAAAAGACAATTTTCTAAATAAAATTTCTCTCATGATTTATTTTTGCACTAAGATATTAATGATTTTGAACAGTGCTTATCTCAAATGTTGAGGAACAATTTTAGTTTTAGTTTTGTTTTTTTTTTCATATTATTTGTTGAACACTTTAATTAGTGTAGGGTTAATTTTATGAGTATACAGTTAGTTGAAAATAGATCTCTTTAAAAAGTAAGAATGGGAATAGGAGCTGGAGGAAGAAAGGGGTAGGAGTGAGGGTGGGAAGGAGGATAGGGTCAGAAGAATCTCTATGATTTATGTTTCTAAATTTGTGTTTGTATTCCTCAAATAAAAGGTTTCTAGGTAAAAAAAAGATTTTGATTTTAAACTCATAATTTAAATTCAAAACATAATTTAAATTTCATATTATCAGATAAAGTGTAGAAAAAGGCTAATTCAGGTGAAAAACATATCTAAAACACAACAGATATTACTGATTCGCTTTTTAATGTATCTACTCTGATATTTCAATTTGATTATCAATGTTCTTCAAGAGAAGTTTGAATGGAGAATAATAATTGTTTAGCTCTATTAATAGTTTAAAAATTTTATTTGCATTCATTGACATAATGAATAATATAACATGTAATTTGTATATTTGAAGCAACATTTGAAATTCAACTCTATTTAGACTTATGATATCATGATAGCCTAGTTATGAATTCTCATTTAATTAGTGATTATCATACTCATTTATTAGATGCAAAACATGCTGAAATATCTCCTTGCCTACACACAAAATAATTCTTTTTTTAAAAAAGATTTATTTATTTATTTGAGAGTCAGAGTTTCACAGAGGCAGGAGTGGCAGAGAGAGTGAAAGAGGTCCTCCATCCTCTGGTTCACTCCCCAGTTGGATGAAATGGCTGGAGTTGCAAGCCTCCTCCAGGTCTTCCCATGCAGGTACAGGGACCTAAGGACTTGGGCCATCTTCTACTGCTTTCCCAGGCCATAGCAGAGAGCTGGATCTGAAGTGGAACACCCAGGACCCTAACCAGCGCCCATATGGGATGCACGCACTGAAGGCGGCGGCTTTACCTGCTATACCACAGCGCCGGCCCCCACACAAAATAATTCTAAATCAGATGAAAAATTATTCCAAATTGCGTTTTCTTCAACTATAATAACACAGTGGTACTTTAAAATCCATATGTTCTGGCCAGCGCTGCGGCTCACTAGGCTAATCCTCCACCTTGCGGCGCCGGCACACCGGGTTCTAGTCCCGGTCAGGGCGCCAGATTCTGTCCCAGTTGCCCCTCTTCCAGGCCAGCTCTCTGCTGTGGCCCGGGAGTGCAGTGGAGGATGGCCCAAGTCCTTGGGCCCTGCACCCCATGGGAGACCAGGAGAAGCACCTGCCTCCTGCCATTGGATCAGCGCGGTGCGCAGCACCGACTGCAGCAGCCATTGGAGGGTGAACCAACGGCAAAGGAGGACCTTTCTCTCTGTCTCTCTCTCTCACTGTCCACTCTGCCTGTCAAAAAAAAAAAATCCATATGTTCTTTATGCTTAATCTCATAAAGGTTTTTTTACATGCTTATAAAGTTGGCCCTGATCATTTTGAACTATAGACACAGCAGAGTATCCTTAATCATACTATCTTCAGTTAAAGATATATAAAAGAAAGGACAGAATATCAGGATTTTAAAAAAGAGGAAGAAGAACAGGTTGAACCAACATTAAGGATTATGATACAATTAGCATGAAAAGAATTTAACCATTTTATCAACACATGGAAAGAACAAAGAGGAATGAGAGAAACCTCAGAGACGGAATAGCATTTGCACATGCAGTTTTCCTGAGGTTAGCTTTTGGTTTTGCATCATATGTTGACAACTTGGAGATGAGGAACTTGTGAACCTTGTAACAACAAGTAGACAAAACTCCTCAAAATCCTGGTGTTTGTGACCAAAGAACCATGAATAGAAAGAAAACAAAACAAAACAAACCAGAGAATAACCTCTGTATTCCAGAAAATACCACAAAAAGATTTTGAGGCTCCATCCTTGTCAGCAAAAGCTGAATGGGAACCCTGGACTCCTCCTTTGGAGAGGGCAGAGAAGGCAGAGTAGGGAAGCCGGGTGTTAATGAGGCTACATCTCCCTAATTACTGCAGACTCGGAATGTTTCAAAAGAGTAACAGGCATGTAACCTTTTGCCCAGCATATAAGACAACTGCATCCCATATCAGAGTGCCTAAGTTTGATCCTGGGCTCCAGCTTCTGACTCTCACCTATTGCAAATGCAGACTCCCAGAGGCAGCAGTGGTAGATGAAATGATTAGGTTCCTGCCCGGAGAAAGATCTCGATTGACTTCCCAGGTTTGGTGTTTTCCTTGCTGTTGAGGGATTTGGAGGGGAGTATATCAGCGCCGTATCTGTTGTTCTCCTTCTCTCTGCCTCTCAACTACATTTGTTTATATACATATATAGATAGATAGATAAATATATATAAATTTTAAAAAAATAAGAAAAATACAATGATCAATTCTGTCTATAAAAACAGATGATGAATCAAATGAAGTGGATTTTTAAGTAAACACAAACCATATGTGTTTTTCAGTAAAAGGAAGATAATCTGAACAGTCCTATTAGCTACTAAGGACATTAAATTTGTAATTGTAAATGCCCAAACTCATCTCTTATTCCCCAAGAAATCTCTAATCTACCACACTAAACAAACATCTAAAAACAACTAACATTACTCAATTCCTGTTCAATATAGTGCCAGCATTTCTATCCTGTGCAGTAACACAAGAAAGGAAATGGAAGGCATGAAGATAAGGAAAATAGAAATATAGAAAGGCAATGAGGCCGGCACCGTGGCTCAATAGGCTAATCCTCCGCCTCGGCGCCAGCACACTGGGTTCTGGTCCCGGTCGGGGCATCAGATTCTGTCCCAGTTGATCCTCTTCCAGTTCAGCTCTCTGCTGTGGCTCAGGAAGGCAGTGGAGGATGGCCCAAGTGCTTGGGCCCTGCACCCACAAGGGAGACCAGGAGGGGCACCTGGCTCCCAGCTTCAGATTGGCGCAGCGCACCAGCCGCAGCGGCCATTGGAGGGTGAACCAATGGTAAAGGAAGACTTTTCTCTGTCTCTCTCTCTCACTCTCCACTCTGGCTGTCAAAAATTAAAAAAAAAAAAAAAAAAAGAAAGAAAAAGAAAGAAAGGCAATGAAACTAAAATGGCTAAAATAATCTTGAAAAAAAATCATATCTAAAGTAAAAATATTGACAACCCCAAATCTGACAATTAGATCACTTACAACAGGGTATAACAAAGTGTAGGTAATTAAGGGTAGAATAAACTTTACTAATCACAGGCATTACAGTAAGTGGGCCTCATTATGGATAATGAAACATTAGAATCTTAACATAGTGCTTTGCCTCTCTCAGATTCCAACCAAATAATGTTTTGTAGTCACTCACTCAAGCAGAGCATCCTGTTGTGCTCATCCATGTTAAGATTAAGCCATCGAGGGCTATGTTGTGGCATAGCGATGCTGGCATCCCACATGAGACCTGGTTCGAGCTCTGGCTGCTCCACTTCTGATCCAGTTTCCTACTAATGTGCCTGGGAAAGCAGTGCAAGATGGCTCAAGTGCTTGGGACCCTGCCCCAAAGTAGGAGACCCAGAAGAAACTCCAGGCTCCTGATTTCAGCCTGGCCCAGCCCTGGCCTTTGTGGACTTTTAGGGAATGAACCAGCAAATGGAAGATTTCTTTCTCTCTCCCTCTGTCTCTCTGTAACTCTGCCTTTCAAATAAATTAAAACAAACAAACAAACAAACAAAAACCAATTAAACCATCAATCCCCATTCAGCATGTCTCTCAAGAAACTGGACTGATATTTGTAAAATCATTTTGTTATCAGATGCTCAACTGGCTTTAGTATTTGGCCATTTACTGCTGTCCCCCTACCTCAGATTCCTGATGCATCGCATCATTACTCACACCCTCCCAAGCACGGCTTTCCCATCCAGACTCCTTAAAAATCCTAACTCACCTTAATTCAGGAGAACAGTAGTTTTTGAGAAATCAGTAGTTGCACATTATTCACTTTTCTTTCCTTTGTCATCAACCTCTGTCTTTGCTATTCTGATCAGCTCCATTGTGTGTGAGCACCAGCCTTTGAGCAGCACTCTGGTATTTGGAATGAAAATGGTACAAGCACTTTGTCAGTTTCCTCAAAACAAAACAAAACAAAACAAAAAAACAAACAGTAAAACCACCATATACTCCAATAATTGTTTGAATTCATCCTTCCAAAATGATCATTTATGTTCCTAGATATAGTTGTTTATAGCAGCTTCATTTGCAATATCTCAAAGCCAGAAAGATGTGCTTGAATGGGTAAAGACTAATCAGCTGTAGTATATTTATATAATTGATTCCTAATCCTCAAAGTAACGTACTACTTCTAAAAACAAAAATCAGATTCAGTCTATAGAAAATTGAAAAATAAAGCCAACCTCAGAAAAAAGATATATTGTTTGCTTCCATTTATACAACATTGCTAAAAGATAAAATTATAGAGATGGAAACTAAATTAGTGGTTTCCAGGGCTTAAAGACGTGGTGAGGACAGGAGAGGAAGTGGAAATGAGTATAGAGGGCAGCATGAGAGAAAACCGTGGTCTGAAACTACTGTCATTTTGATTGTGTTAGTATCATTTTTCTGGCTGTGATATTGGAGTGTAACTATCCAAGAAGTTACTATGGAAGAAAACACAAGAGTGCATGGGGCCTCTTTTAATTTCTTATAGTTCTATGTAAATATACAATATATACAACTATGTAAATATACAATATACAACTCAAAATAATGAGCTCAATTAAAATATGATAATCATGTTATTTATTTATTTATTTATTTGAGTTTCCCTTAGTTTCTGGTATCTCTTTTACTATAGAAATCTATTATCATTTCTGTTTCTGATTTGGCAAACTTGCCTTTTATTCTTGTAACCACACTGAAAGCATTCTATGTGGCAGATACTATATCTTTCCTTCTTCCTTAAGGCACAGTAGAAAAATAGATTAAAAAATGGGATTACATAGCACTGTTTATCATCTTGTTGATTTTATTAATGGTATCTCTGTATCTTTCATTAGTCTCTAAGTTGCTTCAAGTCATAGTCACTTACAGTGACATAGTCTTTAAGGTGTTTATAAATTTTTTTGTGTCCCAGTGACTAATGCAGTGGTAAGGGAATTGGATGTAAAAATAAAATGCAATTTATGCACTTCTTGTTTTGTGTGGTTAATAGTTCTTGTTACTGACTATGCAAATCTGATTTCATATGACACTCAAACATGAAATTGCTTTAATAATTTTCTTTTCATTTTGTTCTAAATGGAAAGACTTCTGCCCAAGAGTCATAAGAATGGCCAGATACATGACACAATTCTGGACAGATGAGAATGGCGATAGATAATTAGTCACAAGTGTTCACAGCCTGGGGAACAAGGGCAGCATATGTCATACAGCAGTCACATGAGAGTGTGAGAACAGAGTAAACCATGGTCTGAGGGAGGGGACAAACATCGCAGTATCAGAGAGGGTGCCATGCCTTCATTTCCTGTGGGAGAATGTGGTTAGCTCGTTGGAATAATTCTGTAGACTAGCAGAGAATTTAAATATACGACTCATAGATAAACATAACTTATACCTAATTCTTTTAATAAAGAAGGTTGTTTGATAGGAAACTCTATGCAGGAGCAGAGTAGGAAGAAGTATTTGGAATGAGGTCATGTAAGCGTTTCTACTTTTAACAAGTATAAGGGTAGCACTGATATGAAATTTTAATTTTATTTATTATATCATACAAATACAGAGGTATGATTTTTCTCATTAGTTTTGTTGATGCGGAGGTGAGCAGAGTTTGGGGTCCCATGTTTATTAGACATTTCAGTGATCCCTATCTTTAAATAGTATATAGCAAACTGTTGAAATCTTTACTTAATGTATGCTAAACTGATCTTCTGTATATAAAGAGAATCGAAAATGAATCTTGATGTGAATGGAAGGGGAGAGGGAGTGGAAAAGGGGAGGGTTGTGGGTGGGAGGGACGTTATGAGGGGGAAGCCATTGTAATCCATAAGCTGTACTTTGGAAATTTATATTGATTAAATAAAAGTTAAAAAAAAATGGTATATAGAAGTTTACTGAAATTGCGTTCCTGTAGAGTATATTTATTCCTATACATTAAAATGATTAATAAATAAAATTTCTTGATATTAATTTTCATAAATACAAATATAACATTCTTTTATACATATATATTTAAATATCTATTTGTTTGTTTGAAAGGCAGAGTTATAGAAAGGCAGAGGCAGAGAGAAAGAGCTCTTCCATCTGCTGGTTCACTCTCCAATGGCTGCACCCGCCAGAGCTGGACCGATCTGAAGCCAAGAGCTTCTTCCAGGTCTCCCATGCGGGTACAGGGGCCCAAGCATTTGGATCATCTTCTACTGCTTTCCTAGGCCATAATGGAGAGGTGGATAGGAGGTGGTGCAGTTGGGACTCAAACCAGCATCCAAATGGGATGCCTGCACTGCAGCAGTGGCTTTACCCACTATGCCATGGTGCTGGCCCCAATAAAATATTATTGATAATACATAAAACAGTTGTAGTTGTTCAAATTGCCCACAAAGTTGGATATATATATGTATATATCTACATATGCAAAAAACTCTCAAATGCACATTAGAATTCAAATAGAATTCCAATTGAATTCTATACACACACTGAAACATTTCCAAATATTCACAGCTATTCTCTAAACAACAGTCAATAAATGAAAGTACCTGTGAAGTTGTTGAACCTATAGAGGAATTGAATAGAAATACAAATTTATGCCATTTTCAGTGCACTACAGAAATACTATAGAAAGAAAAGCTGCATAATTGAAATTTAGATGACACAGTAAAGAGTCAGGGTAAAATAGTAAGAGGCTTACATACTTGTAAATCAATGAAACAATGTCATAGCAATAATATGAGTACTCAAAATCATGACTGTAATCTAGTAGAAACAGGGATGAAAATTTAGATCATTTTTATTTTTATTATACTCAGAAGGCAAATATTATTCACTTTATTGATAGCTATCTTGATGGACTAAATCTTCTTTTTAAGATTTATTACTTTATTTATTTGAAAGTCAGAGTTACACAGAGAGGGAAGCAGAGGCAGAGAGAGAGAGAGAGGTCTTCCATCTGCTGGTTCACTCCCCAATTGGCTGCAACTGCCAGAGCTGTGCCAATTCGAAGCCAGGAGCCAAGAGCTGCTTCTGAGTCTCCCATGTGGGTGCAGGGGACCAAGGACTTGGGCCATCTTCTACTGCTTTCCCAGGCCAGAGCAAAGAATTCCATCGGACATGGAACAGCCAGGACTCAAACCGGCGCCCAGTGGTGGCCTTACCGGCTATGCCACAGCACCCACCCCATGGACTAAATCTTACAATGTTAACAACTATTTAAAACACAAACAAAAAGTTGTAGATTAATAGAAACATTAATTTTGGAAAATAGAGCAAAATAACAAGTCTCAAATTATCATAGATATACAAAACATTATGGAATTGTTATCTCTGTATTAAATGAACAGCACTCCTAACAACAAGGTTATATACTGAATCAGACATTAAATCATTATTTTCCACGGCAATGCTAAATGTGTAATTAACCTTCAGTCATTTACCTTTATTTTTTTATTCTTAAAAGCAATAATTTCTTTTACTACAAATTTATGACTTGTAGTCTATACACAGTCATTCAACCCCAAAGCAAAACAAAACAAAGCTATTTTCAGGGGCAGTGTTGGGATGCAGTGGGTTAAGTTGCTTCCTGCAACACCAGAATCTAATATTAAAGAGCTTGTCCAAGTATCAGCAGCTCTACTTCCTACCCAGCTCCCTGATAATGTGCCTGGGAATGCAGGTAAGCTGCCCCAAAACCCGTTGTTGGGTACCTGGATGGAATTCCAGGCTCCTTGCTTTGCCCTTACCCAGCACCAGTTGTTGAGGCCATTTGGAGAGTGAGCCAGCATATGGAAGATGTCTTTTTCTCTATTTCCCTCTCCCTGTGTGACTCTGCCTTTCAAATGCACAAAATAAATCTTTTAAAAACTTGGGGCCCTGCCACCCATGTGAGAGACTCTGATAGGGCTCCTGGGTTCAGCCTGATCCAGCCCCAGCCATTGTGTCATATGGCAGTGGGAATAGCTCTCCAATGTGGGAAGATATTTCTCTCTCACTCTCTCTCTCCCCTTCTCTGTAACTCCGCTTTTCAAATGTAAGTATTTAAAAAGTGGGCAAAACTTCTTTCACAACCAAATTGATGTTAAAGTTCAGTTACATTGGAAAGAATGTGAAGATTATTTGTGCTGTGTTGCAATGTTCATTTACTGTTTTTTTGTAGTTTGGAAATAATCTATAATTAAATACTTATGGTGGCTTGATTGACCATTACTTCAGACTTTTAAAATGATTTATCTTCAGTTATGCTATGTCTATATTGCAAGAGTGCAGTACACTTTGCTGACTGCTTTGTCATCTGTTCCTTCATGATTTTTTGCCTGGTAGTAGAAAGAGTTGGACTGCTTCTCTCTGCTACCTCCACGAATGGAGCATGATTGGCACTTCCTATTGTAAAAATTGTTACTTCAAAATCTGAACCTGAATTGATGTAATTGGAATAAAGCCAAAATGTTGGGTAATGGTTAGGAGAAATTATGTTTTCTCTTCTGGACAGTGTGGGAAAATAATGTGAGATCTTCAACTGCAGCATCAATTTTCCTACTGCAAGGAAAGTCAGCCTGCAGATGAAGTGGCACAGCTGAGAGTATTTCAGTGACATCAAGTGGTCACTTAATTTAAAATAATCAAAGATCTTCATTTATTTTTGTGATGGAAAAAAAAAAAATCTTGATGGGCTCAGTTCCTTGTGTGGATGTGAAATACATGACTAACACTTGAAATTTGTCAATGTGAATTGGGTTTTTTGTTGTTTGCAATTGATGACATTTTACCTGATGTGATGAAGATAGGTGATGAATAGAGCATTATCTGTTACATTTTACTTATATCTTACATATTTGATTTATAGATCTTTAATTTTTATGGGATAATAAAATGTTTAAGTAAACAAGCATCAGCTTTAATTCACATCTCAACAAAGCTACAATGGTGTAGGATACAAATAAATTTAAAAATGCTAATCTAAAAACTGCTATAAGGGAAAGTTAATCCTATAGCTTGTAGATTTTGACTTACTTTGTCCATAAGTTGTATTGCAATTTTGGAAAGTAGAATATCCCTGAAAGCTAAATATAAAAGATGTGAAGTTCCAAATGATTATAGAAGGTTTTTCTATGCTACTAAATGATTTCTGGCATATATGTTATTGTGTACCACAATTTTAAGAAATAGTACTTGTATTTTGTGAAGGAGAAGTTCCAGTATTTATTCCTACTGGTCATGACATCTCAGTTGTTATAATTTTTAAAATGAACTTTATTTTAGAGTTCCCAAATCCCTCTCATGGTTCTATCACCACTTATACAGCTTCACAGAAGGCTATCTCATTTGAGTCCTTAACAGGATTCCTCCAAAAAATCTGCTTACCAAATATTAGATATTATCTTTAAAATCAGAATTTAATAAGAATTTTTTACAATTGCGATTATTAAAGTTGAGTTATTGAAGTTGGCTATTGAAGAAGCCAGAGAGAATCAGCAATGAAGTAGCTATAGGCATAAACTTGGCGGCAAAATGTGGGTACATATTGGAAACAGAACTATTAAAAAAGATTATAATATATTTCAGCGGAAACATGTGACTCAATCTGAATTGAAAAATTAATTCCAGGATTTGTTAGATATGTTAATTGGTTCAAATAAAATTAGCATATGAAAAGGAAAGGAAAAGACCCTGAAAATAGACTGTGAATTAAAGCAGCAAAAGAAGTAATAGAAATAAATGTTACATGTGACAGACTGTCGCCTCAATAAAATAGGGTTGTGTGGTAAAAGGCAGCTGTTGCAAAGAACCGTGACACTGATATTCAAGAGCAGCATGAATGTTGGTCACATAGACATTTTCCTTACAAATATTCATGTCATTAATCTTCTTTCAAAAACCGCTGAGGTATAAACATGAGTCAGACTTGAATTTACAAGGAATGCACAAAAATGAGTGCTCTATGCTCTCTGTTGCTACCTGTTTCTATTTATGCATGTCATTACAAGTGTATAGCATATGTGAGAGAGAGCAGATGTTTTGAATGTTCAGTTTACCTGCAATATATGCAGAGGTCACAAGGGCCTACAAAACTAAAATTTATGTTTCTATATGAATTTTGTATTTATGTATTTATTTCTTTTCTTTCTTTGTAAGATGTTCCTATAGTGAAGCCAAATTAAATTTAACCCATAGCAGTCCTGTTTATTTCTATATTTTCATATAATAAATGATTAACTTCATATATGAACACATTTCACACACAAAGGCAAAGATGATGACCATTCTAACTGGGATGAGGTAATGCATCATGGTTTTCATTTGATGGCTACTGATCCTCAGCATATTTTCAAGTTAGTCATTTGTATTTCATGCTTTGAAAAATGCTTGTTAATAGCCTTAGCCTATTTCTTAACTCTATTGTTTGTCTTGTTGAGTTTTTTTGCTTCTTATATTTTCTGGATATGAATTATTTTTTCTATATTAAATGGTAAGATCGGTCCCATTCACAATAGCTACAAAAATTTGAATACCTTGGAATAAATTTAACCAAGAATATGAAAGATTTGTACAATGAAAACTACAAAACATGAAGGAAAGAAATAGAAGAAGACCAAAAAAATGGAAAGACTTATCCATGTTCATGGATTGGAACAGCAAATATCAAAATTTATGTCATCAAAATGACAAAACCACCCAAAACAGTTTATTTATTGAAATCCCACTCAATATTCTAAGGACATTCTTCTCAGATCTAGGAAAAAGGGAGTTAAAATTAAAATGGAAACACAATGGACCCTGAATAGGTAAAGCAATCTTAAATAATAAAAACAAAGCCAAAGGTATCACAGTATCATTTTACAAGACAAATTATAGGACATTTAAAATAAAAACACACTGGTACTGGGACAAAAATAGACATGTGGACCAGTGGAATAGATGAGAAACGCCAGAAATTATTCCACATATTTATAATCAAGTAATCTTTATTAAAGTCACACCCTGGAGAAAAGACAGGGTCTTCAACAAATGATTTTTAGAAAATTGGGTCACCTCATACAGAAATATGAAGAAATATTTCACTCTCTCTCCAATAATAAATACACAATGAATCACAGAACTGAATATAATATCTGAAGCCATCAAATTACTAGAGGAAAACACAGGGGAAACATTGCAAGACATTTACCTAAGCAAAGACTTCTTGGATTGGACCCCAGAAGCACAGGCAATAAAAGCAAAAATAGACAAATGGGATTACATCAAAATAAGAAGCTTTTGTACAGCAAACAAAACACTCAACAATGGAATGAGAGAAAATATTTGCAAATGATATATCTGTGGATTAATGTCCAGAATATATTAAAATTTCAAGAAACTTAACAACAACAAACAATCTAGTTAAGACATGATTTGAGGATATGAACAGGCATTTTTCAAAAGATGAATATCAAATGGCTAATTGACACTTCAAAAGATGTTCAGGAACACTGGCCATCAGGATAATGCAAATAAAACCAAAATGGCATCATCTCATCCCAGTTAGAATGGTTATCATCCAAAAATCAAAAAACCAGAAATGCTGGTGAGAATGTGAAGAAAAAGATAGTCTAATACACTGTTGATGGGAATGTAAACTAGTACAACCATTATGGAAGACAGTATGGAGATCCCTCAGAAATTAGCCATCCCATTCTTGGAAATTCATGCTAATTTCAGCATACAAAAGATAATTTCTCTGATTTTTGGTAGCTAGTATATAAAGTACCCAAAAAGTAATGTATGTGAGTGAAACTGACACCTTGAGATTTGATTATTATAATACTTGTCTATACTCCTGAAGAACAGCGGTCTGTCTACTTACTACCTGTGGGATTCTTTGTGTAATGGAGGATTAATCTTGTGATTATAAAATATAGTGAAATTTCAACAAATTGAAATTTGTAACACCAAATATTAAAGAAAAAAATAAGGAATCAAGGAAGAGGGAAAGTGAGAGCAAAGCAGGGTGGTTGGGAAGAAACATTATATTCTTAAAGCTGTATGTATGAGATGAAATATATTACCTTTATGTAAATAAATAAAACAATAAATAAAAAGTTTATAGAAACTATCTTAACCATTGTGTTTTCCTGAGGACTTTAAAGAATCAATCCCATGGGTTGGTTTAAAAAATTTTCATCTCTTCTTAAATTTTAAAATAAGTATATTTGAAATAGCAGTTTCATGTTTCAGGATTTATTGGCTTTAAACCTTTCAAAATAATAGCTTTTGGCAGGCAGTGAAATTGTATAGCCCATTAAGCTGCTGTCCATTCCACAGGCATCTTATATGGGTGCCAGTTCATATAATTTCATGCATATCCTACACATCTTATTAATTTTCTTATATTTATTAAAATCATTTATAGTGTAAAATATTTATAAATACAGAATAATTTCTAATTTAATATCCATACATATATAAGGGAAAATAAACCTGTATCTCACTCCATGTAGAAATTTCTCTTTAGGATATCCAGCTCACTTACCGTTAATATTGATTAACTGATTTTTTAAAAAATATAGTAAAACTGCTTCATAAGCAGAAGATAAACATGAAAATTTGTATAGGAGTTTCTATATTTTAATGTAAATAATATTAAAGTACTTTCACACTACAATGCTTTGGAAAAAGACAATCATATTAAACACATCAAGTAACTTCTCTTTTATTCAATAACCTTTATGTTTTCATCAGGGAGTCATTGGGTTGAAGAGTGTATGAGAAATGGTTCATAAATGATATGCAGGTTAAAGGAATAAAACATGTAATGGACAACACAATGGAAACTTTGCAAGCAGCATATCCTATTTATTGAGCTTTAACTCTCCAGCTTTTTCTGTGTGGTCACTGTGTAGCACATCTGTTTTGTAGTGAACCTAATTATTTCTTTTTCCAGAATTCACAGATAGATTGGAAACTCAAAAATGTATACTTTCATTACCAGTTTAAAGTGTCATCTGGCTAGCAGTCCTTGAAACAGCTTTCTACACCTTTTCACTAAAGTAGTTAGGGAGAGACTTAAAAGGATGAAATTGTGTGACACTGTGAACTGGGTCTTGCTGTCAACTTATTGTCAGAATATGAGAGGTATTTCCATTAACTACAAGGCCAAGAGAGTGTATTAAGTATACATTCGGTACGACGCTAGTAGTGTGCCAGCCTGAGAAAAAGAAATACCTTTATTTTTTCTCCTCTTTCTTTAATCCCTGGATCAGAAACCAAATCTGAACCAAGCAGAAAATTGAATGCCCATCTTTCTACTGACTGCCTGCTCCATTCTAGGCTATGTTACTGATTCCCATAGTGTTCCACATTGACCCCTAACACTGTGTTGTGTTCTTCATCCATGTATATATTGTGATTTTTAAAATTGGTAGTAGGGGTGCTGGTTCTGTGGCATAATAGATTATGCTTCCACCTGTGCTGCTGGCATTCCATATGGGCACCGATTCATGTCCTGGCGGTTCCTATTCTGATCCTACTCTCTGCTATGGCCTGGGAAAACAGCAGTAGATGGCCCAAGTGCTTGGACCCCTGTCCCTTGTGGGAGACCTTGAAGAAGCACCTGGCTCCTGGCTTCAGATTGGCCCACCTCTGGTCATTGCAGTCATTTGGCGAGTGAATCTGCAGACAGAAGACCTTTCTCTCCATCTCTTCCACTCTCTGTCTGTAACTCTATCTCTCAAAAATAAGTAACAAATATTTTTTTAAAAATTATATAAGGGTGCCAGGGAATTCCAACACAATCCCATCAAGGTGGCATGTACCAATGCCATTTCATTAGTCCAAATGATCAATTTCAGTTCACAATTGATCACACTGATGGGACTAAGAGTCAAAGGGATCACACAAACAAGATGAGTGTCTGCGAATACTAACTGATAGAATAAAAAAGGGAGAGAACGATCCAACATGGGAAGTGGGATACACAGCAGAATCATTGAATGGCAGATGTCCTAAACAGCACTCTGGCCTCAGAGTCAGCACTTAAGGCATTTGGATCTGGCTGAAGAGCCCATGAGAGGAGAGCCAAGGCACTCTGGCAAAAAAAAAAAAAAAAAAAAAAAAACAAACAAACAAAAAAAAAAACAACAACAACTAAACGAAAGATCTCTGTGAGTGAAATCCCAGTAGAAAGAATAGGTCATCAAAGAAGGAGGTACCTTTCTCTGAAGGGAGGAGAGAACTTCCACTTTGACTATGAGCTTGTCTAAATAAGATTAGAGTCAGCAAACTCAAGAGGCTTCCATAGCCTTGGCAGCTCATGGCTAGAGCTTAGGGAAATTTCTGACACCATAAACAAGGGTGTCAAATTGTTGTCAACAACAGGAGTCACTGTGTAGTTACTCCTCATGTGGGATCTCTGTCCTTAATGTCTTGTCCAATGTGAATTAATGCTATAACTAGTACTGAAATAGTATTTTACACTTTATATTCTGTGTGGGTGCAAGCTGTTAAAATCTTTACTTAATATATACTAAATCGATCTTCTGTATGTAAAGATAATAGAAAATGAATCTTGAAGTGAATGGAATGGGAGAGGGAGTGGGAGATGGGAGGGGTGTGGGTGGGAGGGAAGTTATGGGTGGGAAAAAGCCATTGTAATCCATAAACTGTACTTTGGAAAATTATATTTACTAAATAAAAGTCTAAAAAATAAAATTAAATTAAAAAATAAAAATGATACAAGGGGGAATAAAAGGATTATTGGAAATGACTTGGAGGTTGAGAATATAATTTCTACAATGAATACACTAATTTCTATAACTAATTCACTAATGCACTACACTAATACACTAAAATTGAAGCAAGGAAAACAAGATAAACTCTTATACTCATAGGACTCTTCTCTGTTAAATCTCTCCATGTGTTAACAATGTCAGGTACTTTTAATGTAGATGAGAGAGGATCCACATCAACAAATGAAAACATTCTGAAGTTAAATGGCAGATAAATATTGGAACTTGGATTGGGAATTATGTATGGTATGATTTATAACTTTTTATGATTACACTTTCCAGTTGTCTGAATTTGGATACATTCTTTCAATGATAGATAAATATAAATTGCAATGTCAGAGATAAATTATACCTAAACACCTCTCCTTTCATGCTCACACCCCACTACACACTGAGTGTGTGCATAGTGGGGGTGTGTACATGAAAGGAGAGGTGTTTAGGTATAATAATTCCTTATTATCCTGCCTTATTGTCTTAATAGTGTCTGTTAACTCTGAGCTAAACTCATAAACTCTGGTTTATGAGTCTCTCTCTGTATTAGTTGTTGTCCTGATCACTAGATTATATGTTCAGGGAGTACTAGGTCCTCCAATGTTCTGTTCACTGTTCTAATCCCCACACTTAGAAAAGGATCTAAAACCTGCACAAAAATCTACCAAATTGAAAAATGGATGAATGATTCTGAGAATTTGGGGGAAAGGACTACATTGAAATAATCTCTGACACCAAAAAATAAAATTTTAGATTGTTTAATATCTTTGATTTTAGGCAAAAATTAACAGGTAGCATTGCAAACCTGGTTAGAAAAAAAGTGGAAAAGATACTGAGGAGGCTGCATAAAGGAAAAACCACCAAAAAATAGGGAGGGGTTTTAGTAGAGCAGTTAAGACACTGCTTAGGATAGCATCATCCATAGGTATGTGAGATTGAGTTGCAGTTCCACTTCCAGTTCCAGCTTCCACTCAGTGTACACCCAAGAGGCAGTGACGAAGGTTCAAGAAGTGGGTTCCTGCTCCCCACATGGATTGGGTTCCCAGCTCTTTGCTGTAGCATGACTCAACCCCCAGTTGTTATTGGCATTTGGAGAGTGATACAGAAAATGAGAGATCTTTCTCTGTCTCTCTTTTGTTCTCTCTCCATTTCTCTGCCCTTCAAATAACAATAAATAAATAAATAAATAAATAAATAAATAAATGTTTTCTAAAGTGCAAAATTGTGTGTAATTAATTCCTTCTGACCCTAATAACTTATGAAAGACTTCACCTCCTAACCTTCACCTTGAGGATTATGATTTCAACATATTAATTTCAGGAACACACAGCATTCAAAATATAGCCCAGGTAAATGCTAAAAGAAATGTGTTCAATGTTTATAAGTTTTAGAAAGGAGATAATAATATTTTTAAATTTCAAATTGTGGAAATTTTTTCCACATATATAGACAGTACTACACATATAACTTGGAAAATATTCTACTCAATTTTCTAACTCTTCAAAATAAGCTTATATACAAACACATCTAGTGGTCTTAGAGAAAAATAATATCCACAAATTAAATCTCTATAGAATAATCAGTTTATTTTTACATGGGTTTCAGAGCTGCTGGGAGGTTTAGAAAGCCGTGTTTTACTGTAGCTGTTACTCTTACTGGCTCAGTCCTTTTCTGACCCTAATCCAGAACTTGGCTGCTGCTGTAGCTACCAATGCCACAACTGAGCACTGATATTCTGCTCCCTATCTTGCCAAGCAAAGAGTGAATGTTTCAGAGGAATCTACTTCATCACATTGTTCCCTTCTGTATTACTTTCTTTTGTTGTTACTCTGGTTGGGAAGTTAACTCACACAGACATAATGTAACTGTAAAGAAGAAACAGTATCTAGCATTGACTCTTTTGTAAACGGCATGCAAGCTTCAATATTTAGGCATATCACCAAATATTAGAAAGTCTACTCAAAAAGATGAAAGACTCTCATGAATATGGAACCAAATACATCTGACAAGAACAATTAAAACAACAATTTAATGCAGGGAAAGCAAACCGAGCAAACCGACCAACCCACCAACTGACTACTGGGAGATAATTAAACCACATTTGTTCCTGTCAATGGAATCATGAAGCATTAAAATGTCAATAATGGGCAAGTCACAGTACAAAATAACCACATTTTTATTTGAATTATAAGTTTAGGAATCTTGAAGTGGTCTCAGTATGAATTGGGTAGCAAGCATATGTTAGATCTGCACTGCTCTTCAAAGCTATTTTCCCTTCCTGGTCCATAATTTCCTAGGAATTAAGAAATACATGTTTTTCATCAATTCTTTCAACCCTTAATGTAGCATGAATTTACTCCCCTGGATAGTAACATTGGAAAACAGTGATGAATATTCCCAAACTTGCTCTAAGTGCCAAAATCATAGACTTGTTTAGAAAAGCAGTGCTAGGAGAATCACTGAACGAAAGTTTCAAGCATTTGGAGAATTACTGCATAAAATATCATTTCATTTCCAGAAGTGCAACAGTACATACATCATTCTCTTTTTCATTTTTAAGAAATCTGAGTAATGATTTCCTCATTGTGAAAGCTTTTATTGAATAACCACTTTTAGATTAAAAATACTTGCAAGCTCAACTATCCGGGGGCAGGTGTCATCTGTCAACCTTTTCTAGCAAAAACCTGTCCCTCACATACCCACTTTGAAGAGATAATGTGAATTTATGGTAGCCATTTAGTAAATAAACAGAATGAGAAAACATGTTCATTTACTGTCATTTAACTATACACTAAAAATGTTTAAAATTATAAATTTTGGACTATGTTTTTTACCAGAATCAAAACAAATACAAATTATTCTTTCTAAGAATAGATCTTCATTTTTTTATACTTAATTTAATCAAACTGCAGCCCCCAAACACCATATGCTGACAAAATTGGATTTCCACATGCAAGAGTATGAAACAAGATCCCTACCTCACATCTTACACAAAAATCAACTCAAATGGGATCAAACGTCTAAATAAGACAGTATACCATCAAATCACTGGAGGAAAATTTCTGGGAAAATCTGGAAGACACTAGCATAGACAAAGACTTCTTGGATCAGATCCCAGAAGCACAGACAATAAAGGCAAAAATAGACAAATGGGATTGCACAAATATAAGAAGCTTCTGTGCAGCAAAGGAAATACTCAACAAAAGGAAGACTTAACCAACCAAATGGGAGAAAATATTTGCAAAGAATGCCCCTTATAAAGGATTAATATCCAGAATCTATAAAGAGCTCAAGAAACAAATCAAACAATCCAGTTAAGAAATGGACAAAGGACCTGAATAGGCATTTTTCTTCTTTTTTAAAGATTTATGTCTTATTTTATTTGAATGTCAGTGCCACAGATCAAAAGATGAAATACAAATGGCCTATAGACACATGAAAAAATGCTTAGGATCATTAACCATCAGGGAAATGCAAATAAAAAGCATATTTAGATTTCACCTCACTCTTTAGTTAGAATGCTTATCCTCCAGAAAATAAAAAAAAAAAAAAAAAAAAAAAAAACAATGAAAGCTGGTGAGGATGTGAAGAAAAAGATACCCTAATCCACTATTAGTGGCAATGTAAACTAGTATACTATTTATGGAAGACACTACTGAGATTCCTCAGAAATCTGAAAATAGATCTATGATATAACTCAGCCATCCCAATTTACCCTAAGGAAATGAAATCAACATCTGAAAGAGTTATTTGTACCCTGATATTCATTGTGGCTCACTTCACAGTAGGTAAGATATGAAATCAACCCAGATGTCCCATCAAATCATGACTGGATAAGAAAATACGGTGTGAGTATAATATGGAACACTATTTAGTCATAAAAAAGAATGAAATCCTCTCTTTCACAACAAGATGGATGCAGCTAGAAACTATTATGCTTAGTGAAATAAGCCCACCCCCAAAGACAAATATCATATCTTTTCTCTGCTATGTGACAGTTAATAAAGAATATAAAATATATGTCATTGAAACAGATATTTTGTGAAATGACTGCTGTTTTTAGCCCTTGTTTATACCCCTGTGGATTTATGATCTTTCTACTTTAATATCTGGTGAATATTATGGTCAGTTGAGAATTAAGTCTGTGATTATGTAGGGGGTTGAAATTATTCTTTAAAAAATTAAACAAAAAAGGAGGAAAGGAAGGAAGTAGTGAGGTTGGGCAGGGAGGGAAACAACTTAGAACTGCCTATGAAATACATTAAATCTGTTCTTTTTGTATTAATAAAAATTTAAAAAGTGGAGCAGCCAGGAAAAAAACTAGCAGTGGCTTTCCCTGCTATGCCACAGTACTGACCTCCAGAATGAACTATTTTGATACTTCGCTTTAATATTTGTTTATTTGGTTTGAGCTAAGAACAGATAAAATTTAAGAAAGGATTTTTACTATGAGTTTTGATGCTTTCATATTTCTAGACTACAAAAACCCAGTAAATTTGTGCTAGATATGCCTAAGTGTTCAAATGAAGAAAAAGTTTAAGTTCAAATTTAATTTAATTAGAATTAACTATTAGGGCTGACATTGTGCCATAGTTGGATGCCTGCAATGCCGGCATCCCATAAGCACACTTATCCATGTCCTGGCTGCTGCACTTCTGAATCAGCTCCGAGCTAATGGCCTGGGAAAGCAGTGAAAGATGGCCCAAGTGCTAGGGCCCCTGCCACCCATGTGGGAGATCCAGAAGAAGTTCCTGGTGCCTGGCTTCAGCCTCCGACTAGTGAACCAGTGGATAGAAAATCTGTCTCTCTTTCTCCCTGCCCTGTAATTAGACTTTTAAAATAAATAAATAATTAAATAAATAAATGTTTAAAAAAGAATTAACTATTGAAGTTAAATTAAAATTGTTTAGTTTTCAATGCAAAAATCAAAGAAAATTTTGTATATTTTGGAGTATATTTATCAAATATAAAGCTTAATTATGGTATTGTCAATGAATTCAGTTATTATATATTTACAATTTACTGTTTATATATTCCCTATTGCATTTATGGGCAACCTGAAGAACAACTGAAGAAAAATTAATCCCCTAAACCAACTTTTCACTAAGCTGATACTTAATAATCAACAAAATGTACCATAAGCTATTTTTAAAATATTTATTTATTTATTTGAAAGCCAGAGTTACATGGAGAGAGAAGGAGAGGCAGAGAGAGGTCTTTCATCTACTGATTCACTCCCCAAACGGCCTCAATGGCCCATGCTGCACTGATCTGAAACCAGGAGGCAGGAGCTTCTTCCGGTCTCCCACGTTGGTGCAGGGGCCCAAGGACTTGGGCCATCCTGTACTACTATGCCAGGCCAAAGCAGAGAGCTGGATTGGAAGTGGAGCAGCTGGGTTTGTAACCGGCACCCATATGGGATGCAGGCAGCGACTTAACCCGCTATGCCACGGCACCAGCGCCTGGTAACTATTTTCTTTAATGTAATTGTTAGAACACAAACTCCAAAGCTGCAGAGTTTTCTTTTTTATTTTTGTACAGCAAGTATCTGAAATTGTGCTGCCACTGAACACCCACTCAATACATTAACTGATAAATGACTAAATTATTTAGTCATGTTCTCTGGTTGTATTTTTATGTTGTTTTTCATCTTTTTGGTTGAAAAGCAATAGTTAATTTGAATATCTCACTCGTTGCATAATCATCCTATTAAACATATATAAATACAGCATTTAATATTGACATATCATGTTAATAAAACCTACTTTTAATATTAAAACGCTCTCCTTTAAAGTATGCTTAAATTCATGTTTCACACATTGTCTTTTAAAGATACGGACAACTGTCTTTGAAGGGATAACAAACTAATTCCATGTGAAGGGTTTCATCTCCCTGTCTTTAAAACTTAAGACTGTGGTTCACTTATTTCTTCATCCCACATAAAAAAAGCCTTTTATTTCCTCCCAACAGTGATAAATTATATGCAGTTTAAGTAATGTGAGTGAAATAACTTATAACATGGAGGGAGTGAGCCAAAGATACTTACACATTTAATAAATGTCACAAACAATTAGAATTATATTGTAGAGTAAATCATGCACACATTTCAAGTGAATCTTACATCATTATTATTTTCATGATTGGCGAGAACACAATAATCTCAGAAAATATCAATAGAACATTCTGGTTAGTGAGTGTATATAGAATTAATTGCTGGCCAGCACCGTGGTACACTGGGTTAATCCTCCGTCTGCAGCACTGGCATCCCATATGGGCACTGGTTTCTAGTCCCGGTTGCTCCTCTTCCAGTCCAGCTCTCTGCTGTGGCATGGGAGGGCAGTAGAGGATGGTCCAAGTGCTTGGGCCCCTGCCCCCATGTGGGGTACCCAGAGGAAGCTCCTGGATCCTGGCTTCAGATCTGCACAGCTCCGGCTGTAGCGGCCATTGGGGAGTGTGCCATTGGATGGAAGACCTCACTCTTTCTTTTTCTCTTTGCCTCTATAATTCTGTCTTTCTAATAAATAAATAAATAAATCTTTAAAAACAAAATAATGGTCTTAGGTCACAGATCTACTGTAAGAATTAATCAGAGTCCTTACCATATAGTAATTACTATTCAATTAATATATCATGTTCATTAGCATCATTGCTAATAAGCCCAACCCTGCTATATATGCATTAATGATAAGAAGTGACTAATCTATGGGTAACAAAATAAGTAATTATTGTATAAACCAAATGAAATCATCCTCTCTCTTTTTTTAAATATTTTATTTATTTAAAGGCAAATTTACAGAGAAAGAGAGGAACATACACACACAGACAGAGGAGAGAGAGAATTTATTTTTTAAGATTTATTTATTTATTTGAAAGACAGAGTTACAGAGAGTCAGAGGCAGAGAGGCAGAGAGAGAGGGCTTCCATCTGTTGGTTCACTCCCCAGATTCTGCTGGCTGTTCCATTTCCGATCCAGCTCTCTGCTATGGCCTGGGAAAGCAGTAGAAGATGGCCCAAGTCCTTGGGGCCCTGCACCCATGTGGGAGACTTGGAAGAAACTCCTGGCTCCTGGCTTTGGATCTGCGCAGCTCCAGTTGGCCACTGGGGAGTGAACCAGAAGATGCAAAATCTCTGTCTCTCTGCCTCTGCCTCTCTGTAACTCTGCCTTTCAAATAAATAAAAAAATCTTCTTTTAAAAAAAAGAAAAATCAAAAAGTTGATATTTGCAATCAATTATAGGTTAGAAATTAATAATTTTATGGATTGAAATAAATATACTGTCACATTTAGAAGACAATTTTAGTAAGATGATTTTGAGAAAAAAGAAAAAACATTTTCTATTTCTCCATATTATAATTGTGAATAACATAATAGCAATTTGATACTGACATATTAAACTATGTTTTGTCACTGTTTTGAGGCAAAAATCTTAAAAAAAAAATCAGCAATTAGGTAGTCAAGTAATTTGAGTATCTATTAACCTTATATATGTATAGTAAAAATAAACTTCTATATATTATCAACCTTTATCAAATAGAGGCATATTAATATTAGCTACATTATACTAACAGTGTTTATAGTATTTGATATACTTACAAGGTAGAAAATTGCTTCATTTATACAACTTAAAAATTATAAATTTTTAATATTTATGTTAAAATTATCTGAAAGATGCCTATGTTGTTTTAAACTGGACTGTGATAAAGTATTTCCTTTTTTTTGTTGTTTTGATAAATGGCTTGGTGTAGGCCTCAGCAAAAAGATACCAAATTTTAGAATTTATTATTGTCAATAGCCTGCATGACCTTTACGTAACTGCATCTCGGCTGTCAGTAATAATCCAAGGCTGCACTTTCAATGATAAAATGAAAGACTTTGCATATTGAATCACTGGATCTCCTTGAAAGTGTTCAGCTATCACAGTCATTTATTCCCATTGTCAGAGCAAGGTCCATTATGAAAGCCCATTCGTCTTTACTTGAACATGAAGAGTGGAGAAACTCCACTTCTGCCTTGAATCAAGTACTAACTACTTCAGGGCGCTCAGATCCATCAATGCACTGAATTGTCGTGGGTCTCAGACTCTCTCTCTCTCTCTCTTTTGCTCTAGGCACTGGTTCTTTAAGAGTTCACTTCACCTTCATAATGTACAATTTCTGCACATTTATGGTAGACCTGGGAGTCTCTTTTGAACTAGGGTTTTTGTTTCTTTTCTTTTTCTTTTTTCTTTTTTCTTTTTTAGTTTAACTGACAAGCTAAATCTCTAGTCGAATTTCCAAAGCAAGATTGCTTTGTCTATGTAGAGTAATAAAACCTACAGTCATAATACTTATGTAAAAATATACTACTAAATTTTGCTTTGAAGATGAACAATTTTAATGTATGAGGTTTATTCTTAATTATAATAACACATAAAGTGTGGTATTTTATGATTATTTAGGAATTACTTAAAAATGTGTTGCCAAAAAAACCCTGCATATTGCATTGGACAAGTTATTACAACTTGTTAGATTATGTAAGAAACTTATACAGAATAAAAAATAGTAAGAAGCAAGGGCAGCATTGTGGCATAGCAGGTTAAGCCTCTGTTGGCATCCCATGTGGGCACAGCTTGAGTCTCCGCTGCTTCACTTCTGATCCAACTCCCTGCTAATGGCCTGGGAAAGCAGCAGAGGATGGCTCAAGTGCTTGGGCCCCTGCACTCACATGGGAGACCTAGAAGGAGCTCCTGAATCCTGGCTTTGGCCTGGCCCAGCCTGGGACCATTGCAGCCATTTGGGGAATGCTCCAGTAGATGGAAGATCTCTCCCTCTCTCTCTCTCTTCCCCTCTCTCTCTCTCTCCCTCTCTCTCTCTCTCTGAATCCTCTCCTTTCTCTGTAATTCTGCCTTTCAAATAAATAAAATAAATTTAAAAAAAAAAACTAAATAGCATTACAAACAAATTATTATTGAATCATTTGCTCCAAACACCAATTCACAATATGGTAACTCAATAGTTTGGCACGCAAAATGGGTTTTCATAAAAGTATCCATCTCTCTTGAATAACTTCAGACCGAGAACTTTATTTTTGGCAATTTCAGTGCTTACTAAATAAAAAGTCTTGAATCTCAGATTTCAGTCTCTTTTTTAGGTAGAGAAAAAAGAATGAAAGAATTTCAGTTTATCAACAGACCTGAACTATAGCACACTGGACATCTGATACTCAGGAGTGTCAAAGAGAGGAAAATAAATGCCCAGGTCTTTGAGAAAGGCTTTGAGGAGTGTGGATGAGTTTCTGAGGCTACTCTGACAAATTACCATTACCTTGGTGTTTTCAAGAAACAGAATCTGTTCTTTCACATTTATAGAGGGCGGAATTCCAAAATCAAGGTGCTCTTCCTAGAGGCTCTGGGGAAGTATTTGCTCCTGGCTCTCTTGAGCTTCTGGAGATTGCCAGCATTCCGCAGCACCCTTAGGCCAGCCTCGGCTCCTGGCCTGTCATTCCCATCAGTGACTTTGTCATCATACCAACTCTGTCTTCTAAGGACACGTGATGACATTTAAGATCCTATCTGGTCATCTGGGATAGATCTTAGACATACCTGCAGTGGCCTTGTTCTCCGAATAAGATCACATTTACAGGTACCAGGAATTAAAGCATAGACATATATTCAGGATGGGTATAGCCTTTTTCAATTTACTAAAAGTTGTTTACTACTGTTGGCATGGAAGCTGAAAGTCATCTCTAAATGATGATCTTTTTATGTGGCAATAACTGATATAATTTATTGATAAATACGTGTCTTCAACCCTTGACAGGGAAGCACTACCAAATATTTTTATATTATTTTATAATATCATTATAATAACATAATTATATATTATTTGTAGAGTACTGAAACTTTTTTATATTGTAGCAAGGTTAATGCTGAGTACCAGACCCTCAGCAGCAGCTGCTGTGGTGGCACACAGGAACCAGGTACAAAGAGAGGGGCTGTTTGCAGGGAGGGTGGGGTTTCACTATGATGACACAAGGGCCGACCGCAGCTCTTCCTGATCTATAGCCTCCAACCAGAGAACCAAGAAACAAACATAAAGAAAAAGAAGGGTAAAGTCAGCATGAGCAACAACTCCAAAGTCCTCTCCAGCAGCACCAAGAGGACTCAGAGGAAGTGGCAGACATCCCTTTCGACCCATCACTCCAATGCAAACCTGGTCCCAATGGTAATAACTTCTATGAATGGAGATCACCCACTTTAGGATCTCCAGGATGGGTTAAATGAGTGGTGTCCTGTCCTGTAATAGTTTTATACCTGAATATCCCTACAAGCCTCTAAAGGATACATTTTGCATAAGGATCCATTGCTTTAACTTAAAACAGTCAGGGCATGATTTCCTTGGATGTACTGAAAGATTATTGGAGCCCAACACTCGTCATTTCTAAAGTCATCACTTGCATATTTTCATCTCTTACAGACTGTAATTCTGCTGACCCCTTTGGTGGGAAGTATTGTGACCAACAGTGCAGAATGTGACAGAATGGCCCAGTAGTGGAGCAAGAGCTACACTACATAAATTAGGTTTTCACAATTCTTATATTATTTGTCTGTCACAGAAGAGAGCTGCTTATGATTTTTAAGGGATGGGGAGAGGAGAGTGGGAGTTGTTAAAGTGAAGGGTATATATTATTTAGTCCTATTTCCTAGGATTTTGTTGTAACAAGACTTTTTTTTTTTTTTTTTTTTTTTTTTTTTTTTTTTGTGACAGGCAGAGTGGACAGTGAGAGACAGAGACAGAGAGAAAGGTCTTCCTTTGCTGTTGGTTCACCCTCCAGTGGCCGCCACGGCTGGTGCGCTGCAGCCGGCGCACCGCGCTGATCCGAAGGCAGGAGCCAGGTGCTTCTTCTGGTCTCCCATGCGGGTGCAGGGCCCAAGCACTTGGGCCATCCTCCACTGCACTCCCAGGCTATAGCAGAGAGCTGGCCTGGAAGAGGGGCAACCGGGACAGAATCCGGCACCATGACCAGGACTAGAACCGGTGTGCCAGCGCCGCTAGGCGGAGGATTAGCCTAGTGAGATGCAGCGCCGGCCAACAAGACATCTTGCTATAGTGGATAGAATTGGTAAAGGTGACTTTCATAATTGTCATTAGTTTTGCAGTATTAACGGAAAGTAGATAAGAATATGCATTTAGACATTTGGATTTGGTGGTGTATAGTCTGTAAAACAGCTTAATTTTGTGCAAGTTACATAGATGGCCACTGATGTAAACTCCCTCTATGACTACCTATGTTTTGTTTTTTAAAAAATTGGGGAAATTGGGTACCTGGTAAGCCACTGCCTGTGAAACCAGCACCCCACATGGGAACCAGTTTGAGTCCAGACCCCTCCACTTTCAATCCAGTTCTCTGATAAGGTACCTGGGAACGTAGCAGGGTGGCCCCACACCTTGTGTCCCTCTGTCCCAGCCCTGGCTGTTGCAGCCGTTTGGGGAGTGAGCTAGTGGATGGGAGACTCTCTCTCCTGGTCTCTCCCTTTCTCTATATAAGTCTGATTTTCAAGTAAAAGCTTTTAAAATGTGGAATTTGTTTTCTCTTCTTGGAAAGGAATATTTATATTTAACATATATTTTAGAGACGGTCACTATATATAAATAGAAACCTCTATGTGTATATATACATATATTTAAATATAAATATAATGAACATGTGGCTCTAAGACACCATATAGGAAATGAGTAATGATTGTATTTTGATATATATATATATATACCAATCTACTTTATTGTGAAAAGATTCAAGATTTGAATTAAACTTATGAAAACCTGTAGTGAAATATCATGAGTGAAATAACTGTAAGATGAGGAGTCGCTCAGTGAATTGATCTTATGTTGAGGACTACTTTGATTCTCATTTATTGCTGTGCTAACAAACAATATTTTAAAGTTAACAAATCATGTAAAATAATGATATTCAAAAGCAATTTCCAAAAATTCTCTTTGGAATATACTTGTTCTAAGTTATGCAAAATGGGAAATGAGAAACTGCTAGTTTTACTCAATATGTTGCATAGAAACATTAAAAAATAAACAGAATTTAGCATATGGCTGCATATCAATGTCAGTGGGGATAAAAGGTAGATTCTTTTGATTGACTTAATGATGATTGAATTGATTCCTGACAAAGAGAGCACTTATGGTTATTTTCTATAGGTAATAACAAAGCTCTCAAAAAATGTGGATGAATTTAATTAGCTGGCAGTTCCTTTAAAAATGTGTTTTCTATAAGCTTTTGTATTTCTTTAAAGAGCTGAACTAACTTACTTTGATGCAAAAATCAGCAAGAGGAGCTCATCTGCTAAAATGCAAACCAGGAATGCTTTCTCTAGCTATTCTTGGGCACACTCAAATCAAGCTTTTTGAGACCTAGATTGGCTGCCTCAAACACCCCCTTATTTACATAAACTCTGGGCTTTTGCAGTCATCTCCATTGTGCCTTGGAGTTTTTCTGCATGCATTCTGATTAGACTTGTGCAAAACTGCATAAATTTCTCATCCAATCAAAGGTTGACCTGGGGGAAACTGGCAGGGAGTGGGCAGAGTAGGAGATTACTAAATTGGCAATTCCTTTTTAACTCCAATAGCCATTTGGGTGAAATGAACCAGATCTTAAAGAGGGCAGCCATACTGGTCTAAATAGAAATAGAATTCAATGTCTTTGACTTGTGCAAAGATACTGCAAGAAATATGCAAAGAATCATTGTGACAAGAAGATAGAAGACTAATCTGGATATTTTTCAAGAGCAAAATTGTCCACAGAATGTACTTCCCTGACTTTCTAAATCAGCAAATTTGGTATAAAGTAGCTTGCCAATATAGGCTAAAGATTCCTTGTAAATTTTTTGATTCTTTCATTCTATCTAATTTTTATCAGAGAATGGAAGTTTTGACAATGAGGGTAAATACTGTAGATCATTTAAAATTTTAGTTAAGTTGCTAGATATTTGTATAGCACTTGGTAATAAACACACTCAAGAGGAAGATATACACATCCATACATTTCCCTGAAATAATTTCAAATAAATATAAATGTTTAAACATTTCAACTCTAGAAGATAAAGAAGAATGAGCATATTGCATAAAAACTGTTGAGGGAAATTATGTCATTATAATTATTGTGCCAATTCAAGTAATATTCTATATTTTAATATCACTTCCTTCAGTAAAAGAAAATATACATAGCATAAAACAGTTTGCTTTTGATCTAATAAGAAAGGTTGAAACCAAATGATTATTATTTCATTAAATCTAAGCCAAAGTTTTTTAAAATGTATATTATGTAAAAATGTATATTATGTATATTATAGAACGTAGAAATGTCTAAGGTCAAATAAGTCAATTAAATTGGTGTCAGTCATTGAAGGTAAAATGGGCAGACAGAGGATACTGAAGCTTTTTTAAAAGATTTATTAATTTATTTTGAAAGTCAGAGTTCCACAAAGAGAGGGAGAGAAAGAGACACAGAGAGAGATATCATCTGTCCACTGGTTCAGTGCCCACATGGTTGTAACATCCATGGGTGTGCCAGGCTGAAGCCAGGAGCCAGGGCAATCATCTGGGTCGCTGACATTTGGGTCAGCTTCCACTGCTGTTCCTGGGCTAATAGCAGGGAGATGAATTGGAAGCGGAACAACAACAAAACTGTCACCCATATGGGATGTGGGAGGCATTGTAGGCAGCAGCTTTACTCACTATGCCACAATATCAGACCCTGAAGATACTGAGTTTTGCTGTGAATTTGGCACATACATGAATGAAAAGTTATCAAGGAATATAGTTATTATTAAATGAAAACACAAAATTATAGCCAAAATTATTTTATTGATAATATAATAAACATATTTGTGTATTTATAGAGTATATGAATGAGTGTTCTTTTAAGATGATGTTAAAACTAAAAGAAATGTTAAATAAAATCAAAGCACAGTTCTTAAAGCGATAAAAATGGATTTTTTTTAGGCACTGTCATGTCAGGCAGAAAATGGTGCTCTGGTTTCCAGCAGCAGAGGAGGATTACAAATATGTAGAAGACAGAAAAGATCATCACTATGACAACCATAAGGCATAGAAGTACAAACCCTTCTAGTTTTTGCACATTGGTGTTGTAGTCACCAAAGGAAACACAGTACAATCAAGCCCTTATTACAGTGGTGCTCTCACATAGAGAAGAGATTGAGCAAGAGCAGCACCCATAGTGTCTACCTGTCCCCAGTGCTATAGGTTCCACAGCTCCACTCTCAACTCCCCGCCTGTGCAGGAAAATTAACATGTACACCTCTTTACAGCACTACAGCGAAAGGATTTCCACTCCTCTGTGGTGTGTGAACTACTAACAGCTTGGTATGTCCGAACACCACTGATACATATGCTTAAGCAGAACAATAACACTAAGTTTGAAACAAGTATGAAGTATGAAGTATGAAGTATGAAGAATTTAATTTGATATTGAGAGTGACTGGTTATCCAGCATCAGAGATTCTGGCTAGACTGAAGCAGCAGGATTCTTGCAAAAACTGTACTATGCAGGTCTAGCAAGGGTGGCGCTTAGTCAAGAAAAGACCTGAGAGGAGAATGATTAAAGTTTAGTCAGGAGGCCAGCGCCGCAGCTCACTAGGCTAATCCTCCGCCTTGCGGCGCTGGCACACCGGGTTCTAGTCCCGGTCGGGGCGCCGGATTCTGTCCCGGTTGCCCCTCTTCCAGGCCAGCTCTCTGCTGTGGCCAGGGAGTGCAGTGGAGGATGGCTCAAGTACTTGGACCCTGCACCCCATGGGAGACCAGGAAAAGCACCTGGCTCCTGGCTTCGGATCAGCGCGATGCACCAGCCGTGGCGGCCATTGGAGGGTGAACCAACGGCAAAAGGAAGACCTTTCTCTCTGTCTCGCTCTCTCACTGTCCACTCTGCCTATAAAAAAAAAAAAAAGTTTAGTCAGGAATAGAACCTATCAGAATTTATGTATGCTGTTATGTATACTGATTTCATTATATATTATGTATATTATATATAATATATATAGTATATATAGTGTATATAGTGTATATATAGTATAGTATATATAAGTATATATTATATATATAGTATATGTATATACTATATATATATGTATATCCTAACTGCAAAAATTCCTTAATTATTAAGTGCAATCTTTCAAAGTACAAAGCAAGTTTTGTAAATAGGGAGGTTGTATTAAAATTGGATGCTCCACAGAGGAAACAATAGAGGAATGAAACTAGCTTCCCTAAAGGACTAATTGCACCATTAGATGCTCCTATGTAACCTGAGACCCTAATTACCTATGCTTTGTAAAGACATCTCTGCCTGTGAAGACATCAGTGAATTTCTTATCTGAAGGTATTATTACAAAATATTTAGCTTATATGAGAGAAGTATTTGTCTTTTCCTAAATAGATAGATAGAGAGATAGATAGATAGCAATGAAGAATACATTATACATTGTGTCTGCTCCTCTGCAGTGATTCAATTTTCAAATGTTTTCTTCTTATTTTCTTATATTGTTACTACTTTCTCTCTCCCTCCCTCCTTCTCACTCCCCCTCCCCCGCCTTGAAACTGTTTCAAGTTGAGAGGAGAAACCAAAAAAGAATAACAAGACACTTTGATAACTATAATCTTTAATTATAAAATGTTAATTATAGCCATCTCCTTCCAAAGTTCTCTCTCACAAATGACTTCGGTCCCCAAATCTGCAGTTCCTTTCCAAGATGTCCACCATCATATTAATGTTTCTTCTTCTTTTTTTTTTTTTTTTTTTTTTTTTTGACAGGCAGAGTGGACAGTGAGAGAGAGAGACAGAGAGAAAGGTCTTCCTTTTGCCGTTGGTTCACCCTCCAATGGCCGCTGCGGCAGGCGCACCGCGCTGATCCGATGGCAGAAGCCAAGAGCCAGGTGCTTTTCCTGGTCTCCCATGGGGTGCAGGGCCCAAGCACCTGGGCCATCCTCCACTGCACTCCCTGGCCACAGCAGAGGGCTGGCCTGGAAGAGGGGCAACCGGGACAGAATCTGGCGCCCCCACCGGGACTAGAACCTGGTGTGCCAGCGCCGCTAGGCGGAGGATTAGCCTAGTGAGCCGCAGCGCCGGCCTAATGTTTCTTTTAAATAAACATTCAAAGGTGTAAAAATGCAACAAAATCTCTCTTCCTGTGCTCCATTCTTCACTTCCATCTCTCCCAGTAAAAACAAAGAAGACATTTTCATTGTTCACAGTTTCTGAAAATTTTTCAGTATCCTTTTAATTCATTCATCATCAACTCAGTTATCAGGTTTCACTGAATCAACAGCAGTCCAGGACATGCTGACATTAACTTTAGTTTGCAATAGGTGTATTGCTTTGCTACAATAGCTTTCAACACTACTTTCTAATCTCTCCTCTTGAAATTCCAATTTTTGAATTTTGTTGAAAGCTACTGTTCTGCTTTGCTGATTATTTCTTCGAAATCCACTTTGTGTTCTAATCCACTTTGCTATAGTGTTTTTTTCCAGTGTTTTAAGTATCACAGATCCTGGATTTGTCTGCAATTGTCCCTCTGCCTGATCTAGATTTACTATCTGGATAATCTGAGCCATTGTCACTGCTTCAGTAAACACCCACTCTAGTGGCAGCAAAAGCTGATGAGTGCAAAGTCAGAAGCACCCTTTTAGGCTCCCGTCACATGGGCAACTGTATAGGTCAAGTCTCCACTTCACTTACTCTCTGTAGGGGACATTGGTATTTTATTTGTTATTTTACTTTTCGGCCAACTAATACCTGAAAACTCATTTTATTGGTGTGGGACATCCAAAATGTCTTTCTAGGTGGCAGAACATGACTTTGTCTTCTGGGATGGAAGCCAAAAACACCCTCCATGTTTTCTGGCAGCTAAGAGACCACATGTGGTGTTGGTTTGGCAAGTTGCTGAGCACCCCTCTGAGATTTGAAATCATGGGAAATTCAGGTTTCAAAAATGGAAACTTTCAATGGTGCAGGAGGCCATGACAGTGCCAAGAGACCAGCCGTGGGCATGCCACAAAGGTATGCTATTCACACCATTCTTGTGTGGCATGACTTTGTGGGAGTTCTCTGCTTGACCTTCCATAGCCTCTGCCAACTATGAAGATCTAGTTCTGGAGACCTCATTAATTTTGTGTTGTTCTACAACTTTCCAATAGTCTTGCTTGTTTTTCTGGTTTAAATTTGCTGTTACCATTGTTTGAGTAAAAAAGTTAACCTTATGCATGTTATCCCTCAATCTCTCTCCCATGATAGTCTTATGGCACATCCCACCTCTTTAGTGTTTAATATTTTGACTCAACCATTCACTCAAAGTTCACCTAAACCAGAAATAGGAATGGCATCTGTGCTCTTCAGCTCAACATATAATTAATTACAACTATTAAGTCCATAAATATTACATATCCTTCTTCTCAGGTCAACTGTTTATAGCATTTCTATAATTTATTATAAACTTCTATCCTGTTACTTTCTTTATCTTTATTCCATTATATTGGATTCCATTTGGAACTGAATCCTGTCATCTTCTAAAAAAGTCCATGTAGATAGAAACATAGGACTATTAATTATGTTTTCCTTTCATAAGGAAAGTATCCAGGACCAGAGCCGTGGCTCATTTGGTTAATCCTCCGCCTTGCGGCGCTGGCATCCCACATGGGCACTGGGTTCTAGTCCCGGTTGCTCCTCTTCCAGTCCAGCTCTCTGCTGTGGCATGGGAGGGCAGTGGAGGATGGTCCAAGTCCTTGGGCCCCTGCACCCGCATGGGAGACCAGGAAGAAGCTCCTGGCTCCTGGCTTCTGATTGGCGCAGCTCCGGCCATAGCGGCCATTTGGGGGGTGAACCAACGGAAGGAAGACCTTTCTGTTTTTCTCACTGTCTATGACTCTACCTGTGAAATAAAAAAATAAATAAATAAAAAATAAAAAAAAAACATTTTGAAGTATCCGAAACAGATTTCCATAAATGATCTTTCTGATCCGACTGATATTAATAATTATCTAGAAAAACGTTAACTAGATATTTTTTCAATTTCCTATATTGATATATGTACACATTTTCTTCTTTATTGCATTTTCTGAAAAATATGAATAGAGCAACTCTTAAAAATTATAAAAACATAATATTTATTTAAAAGAGCAAATGCATAGTGTTGTTTTATCTTTATTTACCACAAGTCTTCAAAGTGTTTCTTTGTACTAAGTTGTCTAGCTATCATTTTGTGTTTTCTGAATACATAATATTCAGACTTCTATCTAAACTTGTTTAGGGGCCAGCATTGTGGCTCAGTGGGTTAAGCCACAACCTACAATACCTGCATCTCATATGGGTCTTTCAAATAAATAAATCTTTGAAAAAAAATAAATGTTTAATGTTTAGTCCTACATTTATTTCAAATTATAAAATGTATGCTCTCCAATGAAAACAAAATTAAATTAAAAATTCATAACAAAAATAAATTTGAAAATTTATAAATACTTGTAAGGAGCTCATTCCTCAGGCCAGTGTTGTGGACTAGCAGGTAAAGCCATCACCTGCAATGCTAGTATCCAATATTTGTGCTGGTTCTTGTCCTGGCTGCTCTGCTTCCAATCCAGTCCCCCGCTAAAGGTCTAGGAAAAGCAAGAGAAGATGATCCAAGTGTTCAAGCTCCTGTGAAGCATATGGGAGACCAGAGTGAAGCTTCTGGCTCCTGACTTTGGCCTGGCCCAGCACTAGCCATTGAGGCCAAATGGCGAGTGAACCAACAGATTTAAGATCTCTCTCTGTCTCTATCACTCTCTGTAACTCTGACTTTCAAATAAAGGAAAAAGTCTTAAAAAAAAGAAATCCATTGTATGGAAGAGAAAAAGCAAAACAAATATTAGAACAATAAATACTGAAGCGTAATAAATAAAATAGAAAATCTATAGAAATAAGCAATCAAAAATAATTGATTCTTTAAAAAAATCAATGGTAACAAGCATTTAGGTCTACTTAGAAAGAGTGAAGACTCAAATTACTAAAACCAGAAGACAGGTGCCGTTAATGCCAAATTGTCAGAAATAAAGTAATACAAACAAGTCTGTGCTAACAAGTTAGGTAACCTCAATGAAATGCACAAATTCCTAGTGAGGTGAAAATAATCAAGTAACTCAAAAGCAAATAGTAAAATTGAAAAAGCCTATAATGTTTAAAGAGATTGAATCAGTAATTTAAAAAAAAATATACAAATGAAAATGCAGTTCCAGATAACAACATTTGTGAGTACTTCCCAACACATCCTATGAAGTCAGTATTGTCCAGGCCAGGGGGAGAGGGGCAGACAGGGACACCATGACAAGGAAAGTGACAGATCACTATCTGCTGTGAATATAGATGCAAAAATCCCGCCCCCAAATGCTAGCAAGCCAAACCCAGTAACATATAAGTGGAATTTTATACCATGACCAACTGAAATTTATCCTAGAAATGTAAGGTTGGTTAAAATATAAAAATCAATGAAGGTCATATATGAATTAGAATAGAATAAATGAGAAAAATCTTAATCACTTTGGCAGATGAAGTGAAAGCATTTGAATAAAATCCATTACTCATTCATGACAGTAAACTTAATTATTCATCAGAGAGTGAACTTCTAGGGGCCAGTTTGGCATAGTGGATAAAGCAACCTGCAGGGTTGGTGTCTCATATGGGCACGAGTTCCCGTCTTGGCTATTCCACTTCCTATCCAGCTCCCTGTTAATATGCCTGGGAAAAGCAGAGGAAGTTCCTGGCCCTGCCACCCACATGCAAGAACTAGATGAAGCTACTGGCTCCTGGCTCCTGGCTCCTGGCTTAGGCCTGGTCCAACACTAGCTGTAGTAGCCATTTGGGGACTGAAACAACAGAGGGAAGATCAAACTCTCTCTCTCTCTCTCTCTCTCTCTCTCTCTCTCTCCCCCTCTGTCTCTCTCTCCTTTCTGTTGCACTGCCCTTCAAATAAATTAAAAAAAAAATTAAAATAAAGAAAAATTTAAAGACGAAGTTAAGCACAGAAGCTACTTATGAAAAATTACACAGCATTATTGAAATTATACATGAATAGAAAAAAATCAAATGCTGATTGACTAAAGACTTCATCATGTAAAAGTGACAATACTGTCCCAATTAGCCTACATTTTCTGTGTAATTCCTATCAAAACTTTAGCTGATGTTTGAAAAGAAATTAATAATGCAATCCCCAAACTCATATGAAATATAAGAAAAAGGAGTAGCCAAGACAATGTTGGAAAAAAATCAAGTTGGAAAGATTCATATTTTTCAATTAAAAAACTTAAGTACAAAACTGCAAAATCAAGACAATATAATATTTGCATAAGAATAGACTTTTAAATCAAAGGTATTGAATCAAGATTCCAGAAATAGTCATATGATTATAGACAATTAATTTTTGACAAGGGTATTGAGATAATTCAATTTGGAACAAAAAGTTATTTTCAGTAAGTTGTCCCAGGAAAACTGTAGATCATGCACAGCATAAGGTTGTATCCCTACTTCTCACATACATACAATTAATTGAAAATGTATCATAGATCTAAATGTAAGAGTTAAAATGATAATCTCTTGAAAGAAAACAGAAAGTAAAACATTAGACCTTGGGTAAATCAGTTTTATCAGATTTGCTACCAAAAGCACAAATTATAAACTGAATTAAAAATCAAATCTTTATGCTACAAATGATAGCATCAAGAAAGTAAAACAGGGACCAGTGTTGTGGCACAGCAGGTTAAAGCTACAGTCTGAAGTACTCACATCAAATATGGTTTTAATTTAAGCCCGCCAGCTCCACTTCCAATACAGCTACTTGCACATGTGCCTGGGGAACCAGTGAAGGATGAACCAGGTCCTTGGGTCCCCTGCATCCACATGGGAGACCTGGAAGAAGTTCCAGGCTCCTGGCTTCAGACTGGCCCAGATGTGGTTGTTGCGGCCATCTCAGGAGTGAACCACTGGACAAAAGACTTCTCTCTCTCTGTCTTTCCTTCTGTCCCTCTCTAACCTTGACTTTCAAATAAATAAGTAAATCTAAAACAAAAAGAAAATAAAGCAAACAAACACACACCAACCAACAGAATGGCAAATCATATAACTGGTAAAAATCTAGTACACTTTTATTACAGATACAACTCAACAATAAATAGATAAATAACCTAATTAAATAATGAACAAATAAGTTGTATAGATACTGAATATATTTTTTCTAAAGAAGTTCTGCAAAATGTGCAAGAAGTGCATGCAAAGATCCTGCAGATCATCAGCCAGGAGGAAAACACAAGTCAAAATCAAAGTGAGGCTCCAAATTTCACACTCGCTATGAGTGCCATATTCAACGAGCAAGCAAAAGAAAGTTGGTAGAGATGTGGAGAGGGGAAAATCTGCATGCGTTTTTGTTGCAAATGTAAAACCACACAGCCATGTCAGAAAATAATTTGGTATTTCCCTCAAAATGGTAGCATTTTTATCATATGACCTAGCAATTCCATTCCCAGCTGTAAATCAAAGAGAAAGGAAAATTGGTCTGCATAAAATGTTGCACAGGAATCCTCATACTGTTCCTGTTCATAATTGTAAGCATATGGGAACAAATGTCCATCAGCTGGGGTTAGGCATTTATTGTAGCCATTAAGATGTTATGAAGGATGCCTACATTCTATATTGAAGTACTTGAGTTTAAGTTCTTGCTCTGTTTGTGTTTTCATAACCTGCTAATGAACACCTTGGGAGGCAGTAAGTGGCTTAAGTATTTGTGTCACTGAACCCACATGGGAGACCTAGACTGAATCCAGGATTTCGGTGTTGCCCAATCCTGGCTGTTGTGGGCATTTCTGTAATGAACAGCTGGTGAAAGATCTGTGTCTGATTCTGCCCAACCTCCCTTCTAATAAATGGAAAATAAATAAATAAATACACTTTTGAAATGTCCTCAGCTGATAAGTAGAGAAAAAACACGTGACATTTTAATGCTGCAGTTATTATTTGGCTATAGAAAAGGACAAAGTCCTGATACACCACCACATATGTGAACTGTGCAAACCTTATGCACAGTGAAAAAACAGGACAGAAGACAAAAGAAACAAGGCTCCATTCACCTGAAATGTCCATGATGGGGGAAAATATTAAAAAAAAGATTTATTTATTTATTTGAAAGGCAGAGTTACACAGAGAGAGAAGAAGAGGAAGAGAGAGAGAGAGAAAGGTCTTCAATTCACTGGTTCACTCCCCAGTTGGTCACAATGGCTGGAGCTGCTCCTGTCTGAAGCCAGGAGCCAGGAGCTTCTTCTGGGTCTCCCACCTAGCTGCAGGGGCCCAAGGACTTGGGCCATCCTCTACTGCTTTCCCAGGCCATAACAGAGAGCTGGATTGGAAGTAGAGCAGCCAGGACTTGATTGGGTGCTCATATGGGATGCCGACACTGCAGGCGACAGATTTACCCGCTATGCCACAGCGCCAGCCCTGAAAAAAAATCATAAACTATGTTAATGGTCCCACAATATTCTGCAACTTTATAATAAAATATTGAAGTTAGTATTATAAATGTGGAATTTTCAGAATGTGAATTAAATTAAATTAACAAAATGTTAAATATTATATTCATTTAAGAAACCATTAGCTCATCTTTGTTTTCTCTGAAAAGCGATAGGGTGTTAGCATGATGCACTTTTTTTCTCCAATTTTTTAACTGGTGCTTTCCACCATGTTACCAGTGTCAGATTTTTACCTGAAGGAAAATCTGTATACACATTTTTTCCTAAGCTCAGCTAACATACTTTAAATAAGTTTTCATTCTATGTGTGAATTTCATTCTTCTCTTCTTTATAAAATTATGTACTTATAAACTATTTATTTGTTAAGGTAGAGAGAGAAAGAAAGAGAGAAATAAAGACAATGTGTTAGAGAGAGAGGACACCCATTCGCTCCCTAGATGCTCACAATGTCCTGAATGGGGCTGGGTTGAAGCTGGGAAAGTAATGCGAGTACCGCATGTGGAGTGGGAAGAACTCAACACCTGAGACACCTCCTGCTGCCTCCGAAAGCTGTATTAGCAGGAAGCTAGACTCCGGAGTGGAGCTGCCACTTGCACCCACACTCTCCGATATGAGATGCAGGCATCCCTAACGGTGTCTTACCAACTACCAAATGCCCGTGTCTATGAATGTTTACCTATCTTCTTTTGTTACAGTTTTGAGTTCATTTCTTTGTTTCTTTATTTTTTTAGATTTATTTATTTGAAAGTCAGAGTTATACAGAGAGAGGAGAGGCAGGGGGAGGGAGAAAGAGAGAGAGAGAGAGAAGACGATATACCATGGTCTTCATTTTACTGCTTTAATATCATGTTAATGAATCTATGCATGATGGCTAAAGCTACAAACATAGACAGAATTGTGATGAGAACTGTGACAAAAAGCTACTGAAACCCAAAAACAAACATTAGATCTCATGGAGGTCTCTTTTACAGATTAGCTTAAAAATAAGTTTTGATATTTAAAGAGTTGTATAAAAGGATAAATAAGAAAAAGACACAAAAGAATAGAAAGAATTTTTTAACAATTTATTTTATTTATTTGAAAGACAGAGATGCAGAGAGAGGTAGAGACAGAGAGAGAGGTCTTCCATCCACTGGTTCACTCCCCAGATGGACACAACAGCAGGAGCTACGCCGATCCAAAGCCGGGAGCCAGGAACTTTTTCCAGGTCTCCCAAGTGGTCTAGGGACCCAAGGACTTGGGCCATCTTCTACTGCTATCCCAGGCCATAGCAGAGAGCTGGATAGGAAGAAAAGCAGCTGGGACTCGAACCAGTGCCCATATGGGATGCTGGCGCTTCAGGTCAGGGCTTTAACCCGCTGCACCACAGCGCAGGCCCGGAAACAAAAGAAAATTAAAATACTGATTTAATATATAAGAAAAATGCTTGTGTTCTTACTCTATACACTTACTAGATTTAAAATATAAATGTGAATTAAATATTTCCAGATAGGCACACCAATCTAATACTGTTATTTTTCATTTGTACACGATTTCTAAGTAAAAGCAAATGATTTTTGAGAACTATTATTATCTCTAATATGTTAAAAAAGGAAATTTGAACATATAGTATATTTACTCATTCAACAAATATTAATTGTTTACCATTATATATAACAATACTTTTACGAGGACATTTCGTGTTGCAGTTAAAGACCCGGCTTGGGGCACTCAGGTCCCAAATCAGAGTGATTAGGTTCGAGTCGCAACTCTGCTTCCCAATTCCAGTTTCTTTCTAATACACATCATGGGTGGGCAGCAGGTGAAAAATAAGCATTTTTTTATCCCATCTTCATAAACTTTTTGAAGCACATTTGTATGTAGTGACAGTCACTGGAATGAAGGTGTTAGTCAAGCCCAGAAGTGGGCAAGTGACAACTCACTTCCTTATTATGAGAAAATAAGATTTGAAAGCCTTAAAGAACAAGGCTGACAGAGAGAAAAAGAGAGAGAAACGTTTAAAAGAGGGAATCGACCCAGAAAGTCATTGTGCAATCCTCTGATGCTTTACCAGATGTCTTCCTTTACATACATTAACCAGCGGTCTTGCACAGTTAAGGTGTGTTCTTTTTCTTCTTTCCTCTACCCTCTCAAAACGTTTCAGGCATTACATTTTATTCTCCTTTTCTTCACTGTTTTCCACTGAATAAGACCTATTTCAGTATCAATCTTGACATTAAATTTAAATCTATATTTTTTTTTGCATGCTGTTTATATTATTTAGGCCCTTTATCCAATGAGTGTATTTGTACTGGTTATTTTAAATTAAAAGAAATCTTTTTTTTCTAATATTCTCTAAATATGGAGCTTCAGTTAGTAGGACTTTTCTCAACCTGCTGCTCTCATAATATTTTTTTCTTCTATCTTGACCCTTTTGAAATAACATAGTCATGTTTGCTGCTTTCAAATCCTCCAGAATCTCTCCCAAGTCTAGTGAACTTTAAAAAATGTCAGTTAAAGGTTCACCGGTTTTCTTGTTCGCTTCCTTTAAAATTCATGGATAGCCGCCATTGAGATCGCTGCTCTGTCTGCTTGAAGTACATTGCCTTTAGCAGTTTTACTTTTTATCTACATCTATCTATCTCTTCTCTTACAATCTTAGGAAGACTATTCTTGGTGAGAAAATATCTTACTCCTCATTTTATTCTTAATGCATATTTCAATAAGTATTTTTATTTAACATAAGTAAAATATAAACGGTATGACTCCATTTTGGGAAAAGTGATTTTTGACATACTAAAATTAAAATTAACACAGCAAATAATACAGTTTCAAAGTAATCGTTATATAAGCGTTTTCTTAAAGATGTTTTAAATATCTTACTAAGGTTAACCCTAAGAGGGAAAAAATGCCCCATAATCTGAAAACTATTCTTTTATTTGTTAGAAATTATATGGAAGTCATTACCACATCATCTTTTATGATGAGTTTTTCTTGAGAGAAAGGAGTTCAGTGAATAATCCAACACATACTTGTGTATGTAAGTACACTACTGTGAAAAAGAACACCTATTTAAAAATGACTTTTCACCTATTCAAATATTATGCACATATTCATAACAAAGATAGCTGAACAAAGTAGCATATGTATATAGAAAATCATGTGTAGAGATGCTAGTTTAATTAAGAAGACATACATACATGTGTATATAGGCAAAATAAGAGAGGGATTATTCTTTAAATAAAATCTCCATGCACTCTAGCTTGAACACAAGTTTATACCATTAGTTTTACGTAGTTCAAATTTAAATATATACTAATATTCAGAATGTAACATCTAGGTAATTAGAACATTTGATTGGGATATGGAAAAATAAATATTAGACAGTCCAAACAAATACTTCGCTTCCACAAACTAAGGGAAGCAGAGTTTTCTTTTCTGGCATATTTTAATGTATTTTCACATCAAGAAACATCCCCAAAGTTTTAAAACTCTTTCTTCAATCAACATAGGTCTTACAGACAGATCTAGTGTTTATTAAAATGCTCTTAGTCATAATTCAAATAAACATACATGTTTGGTTTTCCGTGACACTGAAGCTTAAAAACTCCTGTCATTGTCTGGAGAGTTTTCTGTTCTTTAGTTGTAGATTCTACACACTCTTCTAAAATGAGAGAAAGTTTTTGTACTGTGGGCTTAGCTGCCTTGAGGTAAAATTTTTATCAGAAAATGTCCATTGAGCAATGAAAACTGTAGCCACACATTTTAAAACTCCAATGTGACTCATGCTGCCAAGCAAAGATGTATGTTTTCAAGAATTAAGAGACTTAAATCATGTATATGTGATTAAGAATTTGGGTCTTTTTCTTTTAAATATATAAACTCATTTATTTATTTATTTTAAAAAATTATTTATCTATTTGAAAGGCAGAGTTACAGAAGAGGGAGAGACACACAGAGAGAGGGACATCGTCCATCTGTTGGCTAACTCCCCAAATGGCTGCAAGGGCAAGCGCTAGGCCAGGCTGAAGTTAAGATCCAGGAGTTTCTTTCTGGTCTCCCATGTGGATACAGGGGCCCAAGCACTTGGATCATTTCTACTGCTTTCCCAGGCCATTAGCAGGGAGCTGATTAAGAAGTAAAGTAATCACCAATGAGACCAAGGTTTAAAAAATATACTGTATAGACCATTGCCTATATAAGGATGTGTGTTACATATTTGTCTGCATATATCTATGTCTGAATACATATTTCTACCTTTGCATGCAAATCTATAGATGACAAGGTGAGGAGCAAACAGATAGACGGGATGTAATGCAGTGTTTACCTCTGTAAACTAGACAACAAAGTGACGTAGAGTAGAGAGATTGCCATTTGGAACAGGATTTGACAGATAAGTAGAATCTGGCCAAGAGCTATGATATGATTTGGTATAGAAAAGAGAGGCAAGAAGGACTAATATAAATAAAGGTGCTGAGACAAAAGTTACCAAAATTTGGTAATAATTATTAATGCCAAATGTCCTTACTTTCCCTGATTATTTTTAAAACTATCACTGTTAACAGTTTGTATTTCTGAATTCTGATTCAATAAAGGGGCATGAATGTTGTAACTAGGAAAAAAAAAAGTAGAGCAATCATGACTAGAACCAGCACCCATATGGGATGTTGGCACAGCAGGTGGCAGCTTTACCTGCAATGACACAACCCTGGCCCCAAAATGTGTAAACTTACTTTTTTTTCTAAAGATTTATTTATTTATTTGAAAGTTAGAGTTACACAGAGAGAGAAGGAGAGCCAGGGAGAGAGAGAGAGAGAGACATGTTTCCATCCACTGGTTCACTCTCCAACTGGCCCCAGTGGCTGGAACAGCACTGATCCCAAGCCAGGAGCCAGGAGCTTCCTCTGGGTCTTCCCATGCAGAAGCAGGGACCCAAGGACTTGGGCCGTCTTCTACTGCTTTCCCAGGCCATAACAGAGAACTGGATAGGAAGTGGAGCAGCCAGGTCTTGAACCGGAGCCCATATGGGATGCCGGGACTGCAGGTGCTGGCTTTACCCTCTACACCACAGTGCCGGCCCCTGTGTAAACTTACTTTTAAAGAGTCCCTTTCAATGCTAAAGATACTCTATGCTAACGATATTAAAATATCTTTTCTTAGCCTCCTGGAAAGTTTCAAATTAAACTTCCTTTGCCTTTGGCAATAGCTTAACTAAAACTTGTAATGGCTAAGGATTTAAGTTCTGAGTTGAAAAGGTATTAAGGAGAAGGATAGTAAGAGGCCAATGAAGAGGTAGATGAAGAGGAGCCTTTGGGTAGAATAAAGGGGGGAAAGGTCATTTTTCCCAGGAATAAATGAAGGCGAAAAGGAAGAAGTAGAAGATTTCATAAGAATGAAGCAGTTGCAGGACAGGGAGAGAAATTCCCGAATGGGAGAGGGCCTGGGCAGAACATGACCAAAAGCCACCTGTGACTTTGTAACTTGTAGCAATGGTTGCTTCTTAGGATATTTGGGAGAAAAATTGATGTGTGTGAGCAACTCAGGCTTGTACACTCCACGCCCCTGCCTCAAGTGGCCCATGCCTGTGCTCTGGAGTGCAGCACCACAGCAGACGTCCACCTTCCCAGCATTCGGCCTCTCCGTCAGCAGGAGAGACACCTTCCATGCACATGACTTCTCCAAATCACCGTCTGCTCGGAAACCCTGCTTTTCACCGCTCAGGGTGCCGATGTTTGGCCATGATGATGCATTATTTTGGAATGTAGACTATTAGGTTCACTTTTTTAATAAAAAATATTTATTAATCATAATTATTTGAAAGGCAGAGAGACAAAGACAGAGCTGCTGGTGTACCTCCCCAAATGCCTGCAACATTTAGGTCTGGGCCAAGCTGAAGCCAGGAGCTGGGAACTCAGTTTAGTTCTTTCACGTGGGTAAAGGGACCCAAGTACTTGAGCCATCACCTGCTGCCTCTCTGAGTGCACACTAGCACAAAGCTGGCATCTGCAGTGAACTGGGGAGTCAGGGCTCTGATTTGGAATGTGGGCACCCCATGCAGGGGCTTAACCTGTGTGCCAAGGCCCAGCCAAATTCCATCTTAAAGAGGGACTGACCAACACATATAAACGGTGGGGCCAATTCTGACCAGGTGTTAAAGAATTCGATTTTCAGAACAATGAATGGTCACAGAAATTTCAGGTGAAGTGCTGTGAATCCACGAGGCCAGAATGGAGCCTCCATGGAGAGGATTGCGATGCACAGGCATGACAAGGATGACAGGTGAGGACCTGGCAGTGTAGGGACAGCAGGACGCCAACAGACCTGGGGGTGAGGACACCCAGCAGGGCTGCCGAACTGAAGCCCGGGTGGCTTTGGTGAGCCGGGCCCCTGTGGCCTCCTTGTGCAGTGCAGGTGCTCTGAGTCCCAGCCGCAGAGGGCTGCTCCCCATCTCCCCGTGTCTGCTCTCTGTCCTTCGGCCGGAGGCAGCCACCCCCATCAGCTTCTGGGATCCGACCCGCTTCTTGTGGGCCTCCTGCCCTACTCGGACAGCCTTCTCATCTGCTCTTCCAGCTGGGGTGCAGAAAAATCTACACAGAGGCTCCCCACTGCACCAAGGTGCGCTTCCTCAGGCTGGGCTCTCAGCAGCTCCAGCATGGTGACCATTCCTGGGGCACACCTCTATCTCCGTGCCATACGTCCAATCGCCCTCTGCCAGTCACACCTGGATATGTAGAAACTTCTCAGACTTACGAGTCTGATACAGACCTCATTTCCCTGTGCCCTGCAGTTCACATGCAGACACTGCTCCCCTCTGTTCTTTCAGAATTTCGGCCTCTGTCCTTGTAAAATCTGTGCAGATCTTTCTAAAGGCCACATAGGCCTCCGGCCAGTTTCACAACTCTGGAATGACTCTCATTTTTATTATTACAGATTTTTTTTAACTTTTATTTAATGAATATAAATTTCCAAAGTACGACTTATGGGTTACAATGGCTTCCCCCCATACCGTCCCTCCCACCCACAACCCTCCCCTTTCCCACTCCCTCTCCCCTTCCATTCACATCAAGATTCATTTTCGATTATCTTAATATACAGATTTTGCAGGCAAGTTCATAAGAGAAACTGGTCTACAATTTTCCTTCCTAATTTGTTCTTTTTTGTTTGCTTGTTTCAGATTTATTTATTTATTTGAAAGACAGAGTTAGAGAGAGGCAGAGGCAGAAACAAAGAAAGGTCACTCCTCAAATGGCTGTGACAGCCAGAGCTGTGCTAATCCAAAGCCAGGAGCCAGGAGCTTCTTACAAGTCTCCCATGAGGGTTCAGGAATCCAAGGTCTTGGGCTAACTTCTACTGCTTTCCCAGGCCATAGTAGAGAGCTGGATCGGAAGTGCAGCAGCTGGACTCGAATCGGCACCAACATGGGATGCTGGCACTGTACGCAGTGGCTTCACATGCCACGTCACAGGGCCGGCCCCCTCTAATTTGTTCTTATCTTGTCTTGGAATGGAGTTCAAACTAATTTGTAAGTATTATAGAAAGTGTTGTTTTGGTTTGTAACTTTTGGTGGTAAATAATCTGTTCCTGGAAAAATTATAAAAGGAAATTCAATTTTTTTCCTTTTAAATCTGGAAAATTTTAAGCTACTAATTGTTTTAAGTGATTATAGTATCACACAAAGCTTTTTTTTCCCTTAATTTGTTTAGTAAGCTTTCATGTTGTATATACTAGAAATTTGTCTCCTTCCAGTGAATATTATTTATAACTTTTTAATTTTTTATTCATTTTGAAAAAAATTAACAATTTTAGCAATTTATTTCAATTAATAAGAATGTTCTTAAACTTCTCAGTCTCTTCATTATAATCCTATATTCAAATTAATCTCAGCTCTCATATTCTCATGTTAATTAGTTCATTTCTTCTACTGTTGGTTTGTGTAGGTTTGTTTGTCTTTTTATGTTTTACTAAAATTGTAAGTTGTAGATTTAAGGAAAGCTCCTTAAAGTTCCTCTTTTAAATTCTAAAAATTTCTATTTTAATTTCATTCTTCCCAATTAAATATGTAATACTCATAGTTGTTTGACTCCAAATAATTTTACTTTTTCTTATGATTTTGATCCACTACTTATTTAGAAGTATTTTTATTTTTCAGTTACATGATGATTTTTAAATGACAATTTTATAGGTTTAACACATATAATGATATTTCCAGCATTCATATTCATCTTTCACTCTTTTATTGCTTTCGTTTTTAATTTTCCATTCTTCCCAATTTTTTATTCTCAAATTATTTACTCTATTATTATTTTAAGTGAGTAAAACATAATAACTATGTTTCTGTCTTTGTTGACTTTTTTCATTGAAGAAGCAGAGAGAGAGAGAGAGACAGACTACAGGGAAACAAGTAAAAACAGTGAAATCCCAACTGCTGGGTCACTGTCCAAATTCCTGCAATTGCCTAGGATGAGCCAGGGCAAAGCCAGAGTCCCAGAATGCAATGCAGGTTTCCTACATGGGTGCCAGGGATCCAACTGCTTGAGCCATTTCCTGCTGCCTCCAGGATGTGCATTATTAGAAAGCTGGGTAGGATGCAGAGGTGGGACTCAAATCCAGGTATGTGAGATGCAGGCATCCTAAGTGGGGAGTTAAATACAAACCCAAACCAGCCCCCTGGAAAGAGGCATCTCCAACGGCATCCTAAGCAACAAATCAAATACTCCTCCTTGACTTATTTGTTAAAAGATTTATTGATTTATTTATTTTAAAGGCAGAATTGAGAGACAGAAATACACACACACACACAAAGAGAGAGAGAGAGCGAGAGAGCGAGAGAGAGCAGTTTTCTTTTTGCTGGTTCATTCCCCAGATGGCTTCAATGGCCAGGACTGGGCCAGGCAGAAGTTAAGAGCCTGGAACTCCATCTGGGTTTCCCACATGGTAGAAGGGTCCCAAGCACTTGCTCCATCTTCCACTACTTTCCCAGGTCCATTAGTAAGGAGCTGGATCAGAAGTGGAGGACCCAAGTCTCAAACTTGTAATCATAAAGGATGCTGGCATCACAGGCAGCAGCTTTAACCACAGTGCCACAATGCCAGTCCCCCCTTAACTTATTTTAATAATTACTCCCTCTCTCTTTATTAGACTGTAATTTGTCCATTATTTTTACTGTTTTATGTATTTAGTGCCTTTTATATGTACCTATAAAATAATTGCTTACTTATGGCCATACTTTCTTGCATCACAGACTTTCTTCTGAGATTACATTTCTTCTAACTCAGTGTACTGTGATCATTCTACTGTCTCCCACATTATCCTATTGATGAAGAACCACCTCTATTTACAATGAGCCACACAAAGACATCTTCAGATCACAGACTATAGTATTAATTTTAGAAGTTAAGGTAGATTTGGAGTTTGTTCAGCAAAATCGAGGAGTGTCTGGAAGTGACCCTGCCCTCTAACTGGAATATACTATTATGAATATAATTTAGAGTATATCTATTAATGGTAAATTCTATCAGCCTATATTTATCTAAAACATTTTCAATTTAGCTTTCTTCTTTAAGAAGAATTTCACCGAAGCATTTGAAACCATATTGTGGTCAAACTGCCGAATAGTAAGGCAATGAGAATATTTTTCATATTTTAAAGAGCATTTCAAGGGATTTTCTTAGGTATATCTTTTTAATATTGAAGGAATTATTTACATCTCTTACATGTTATAATATTTTGTTTGGTTTTTAACTATTTGTCTCATCTATCTCAGCCTTTTTATCTTTCATGTTTTCTTTATTACTGGCTGGTAATGCAAAAACAGATACATATTTAGTGTAAAATTTACCCCTGATAAATAATTTCGTAATATTTTTATTTTGTCTTTCATTATTCCAGCTGTTTTTTGAAACAAAATGTTTTTGGCTTTACAAATTATTGAGTGTATGTCTACTCATCTTTGAACTCAGAAAGTTGGTATTATAGAATAGCAGATAAAGTTGCTCCCTGCAGTGCCGACATCTCATATGAGTACTGGTTAAAGTCCACTTCTGATCCAGCTTCCTGCTGATCACCTGGGAAAAGCAGCAGAAAATGTCTGCTATCCATGTGGGAGACCTGGAAGAAGCTCCTGGCTTTTGGTTTTGGTCTGGTTCCATCCTAGCTGTTTAGCCACTTGGGAAGTGAACCAGTGAAAGGAAGACCTCTCCCTTTGTCTCTCCCTCTCTATGTAACTTTGGCTTTCAAATAAATAAATAAATCTTTAAATAAATATTTTTATAGGTTTATTTGCCAATGCATAGCCTATGCTTTCTCTTTGAATCTGTCACTTTACAATTGGGTGTTGATAGGATTTAGACTTAAAATACACTTAGATTTGAGATGAATTTTACAATGATGTCAAACTCTCTTGGAATATTGGCTTCTATTAGGAATTTTTATGGAACAATTCTACTATATAGCTTGAAAATATTCTTTCCCACTGCCAATTTCCTTCTGCCATAAGGAAATTTAAATTTTGCTAGTTTTAGGGAGTTTCTGTTTTTCAGTTTGTTAGGAGCTACACATGGAAAATTGTGCAACTATAATTCAGTGTATCAGGGTCTTTCTACTGTCTCCCACATTATCTTATTGATAAGAACCACCTCTGTTTACAATGAGCCACGCAAAGACATCTTTAAATCACAGCCTATAGCATTAATTTTAAAAGTTAAGGTAGATTTGGAGAGTGTCTGGAAGCGACCCTGCCCTCCTCTCAAGGCTTATCTTCCCAGTAGAGACAGTGATTGTCTGAGCTGCTAATTTGAGAGAGATTCTGTGTTTCTAAGCAGTGCAGATATTTAAAAATCTTGTGCAACCCTCTCTCTGATTTTTCATCCAGCTACTTTCCTTCAGAGGTCAAAACCTTCATAGTTTCAAATGTTGTTATTGTTTGACAATCACAAGTTAGTTGAATAATAATCTCCACTTATCCTTGGGGGATGGATTACAAGATCCCCAGTGCAGATCTGAAAGTACTGATAATACTGAACACTATATATAATGCCTTTTCCATCTTAACTAAGCATTTCCTGCACTGTGGTTGCAACTTCTGCAGTTTGAAATGCGGTAGCAAAACTGGCATGAGTTTCTTTTTCATTTTTCACAATTTCACAGATAGAAGATTTGTGCTTTCTGTAAATCTTAGCAACCTCAGCATAAGATTTATTTCCTTTCCATGTTAAATCAAGAGCTTTCACATTTTCACTTAAAGGAAGCACTTTACAGCTTCCTGTTATTATATACAAATTGTAGTATCAGTACTCTCGCACCTTGGGACCTTAGTCAGTAAAATAAAGAATTCTTGAACACAAGCACTGTGTTCCTGACACAGACATCTCATACCTGAGATGGTTGCTAAGTGACTCAGGGTAAGTTAGCATGTATAGCATGGAGATGCTGTATGTGGGGAAGATTACTCCCTGGTAGGGGAGGGAGGGACAATGCAGAATTTCAACATAATAATCACAAGGTTGACTTGCTTACTACTGGTGTTTTTCATTTAGGTTTTTTGGGAGCTTGAATGATTACAGGTAACTGAAACCATGGAAAGTGAAGCTGGATTAAAGAGGGTAAGGGGCTACCGCAGGAAAAAAAAAAAAAAAGCCCTGGCGCTGGCGCTGAGGTTCCCTGCTAATGGCCTGGGAAATGGCCCAAGTACTTGGGCCCCTGCCACGCATGCGGGAGACTTATATGAAGCTCCTAGGTCCTGGCTTCGGCGTGATCCAGCCCTGACCATTGCTGGGCAATGAACCAGCAGATGGAAGATCTCTCTCTGTCTCTCTCTCTTGCCCTTTTTCTGTAATTCTGACTTTCAAATAACTAAATCAATTTTAAAAAGAAAAACACTACACTTTCTGGAACAGTTTATTTTGGCCATAAATTCCAAAGTCAATAATGTTCCTATTTTCTTGAGTTACTTTTCTGGATAATTTTGAATACATACCCCCAACCATACAAAGACACTGAAGAAACACATTAATACATGCACACACACACACACACACATTTGTACATCAAATCTTAGTCTTATGCTCATTATTATTTTATTTCTATCCACATTTTGTCCATAGGCATTATTTTCTGTGCTCCTGGGATTACTTACCAAATATGTCACAAAAGATGTATATTCACATCACTAGATCTTTTTTTTTTTTTCTGAGACCTGAATTAATAATCAGCCCTCTGTTCCACTTTATTTTCCCGATATGTTTTCACAAGTCATGATGCAGAATTTTCAATGCATGAAACCAAGCCCCTCAGTTGAGGTGTAAAACAAGTTAAAAACTCACACTGCTCTCTGCATAAAGACTAAAATCCACAGCATGAGCCGTGGGTTTCTCCCTGGTTCCATCAGCCTTTTACTCCTTTCTTGCCTCACTTCATTCTCTTTGGCCCTTCTAACTCTTCAAATGACTGATGTCACCTCTTGTCACCAGGCATGTCTTCAGACCTTTCCTTCCCTTTGGAATTTTCCTCCACTGTCCTTCTTTTCTTTTTTTATTATTATTATTTTTTGACAGGCATAATTAGACAGAGAGAAAGACAGAGAGAAAGGTCTTCCTTCCATTGGTTCACCCCCCAAATGGCCTCTACGACCAGCGCTGCACTGATCCGAAGCCAGGAGTCAGGTGCTTCCTCCTGGTCTCCCATGCGGGTGCAGGGCCCAGGCACTTGGGCCATCCTCCACTGCACTCCCGGGCCACAGCAGAGAGCTGGCCTGGAAGAGGGGCAACCGGGACAGAGTCTGGCGCCCCACGTGGGACTAGAACCCCAGGGTGCCGGCACTGCAGGTGGAGGATTAGCCAAGTGAGCCGTGGCACCAGCCAACTGTCTTTATTTTCGGAACATGCCTGTGTTTCTTTAGAACTATGCTTTCCAATCATTTCCTCACAAGAAATTCTTTGCTGTCTTGATTTTGCACACACCTTTCATTTTGTGCTCACAGAACACAATGTGGAGCCCTTTGCATTTATAACATATTTCATTTGTCTGCTTAATTAATGTAATATTCTAAGCTCAATGAGCTTATAAAATGAATTTGTTCAGTATTTTCAGCATAATATCTATCAAAATGAGTGGTATTGATTGTTCCCATTTGATAGTAGCAACTACATTAAGCAAGCAGGTATGTTGGCCCATCTTAACTTTAATGTTCATTTGTGCCATTTTTCAAATTTTACTTAATCATTTATCTGGAACTACTTCTATTAGCATTGTTTTAGAAATTCATCTACATGCGATTGAGTCTACAGTACAACCTGAAACATTATAGTTGCCTAATACATTTATATTGATTCAATGAAGACTTGTGCACATGCCATAGATAGGTATGTTGAAATAATATTAATAGTAAAATCTCATGCTTACAAAATTATAATTTAATTATTACTATTTGTTTTTAGAGATAACATTAATAATTTTAAATTAATTTCACATTTAATTATAGCTGTCAACTGAAAAATGTAGGGCAAAAAGTAGTAGAAATGCATGTAGACCAAATCCATGGGGACATCATTTTTATAGCAGTGGTGTCCTCAGAACTGTAACAGTAGTGGTCTACACTGACAAAGGGACTATCCACAATCCTATCTGGGCAAGATTATCAGTGGTGGTAGCATCAACTTCCAAACCAGAGAGCGTTAACTGTATTAACTTCATTTGGTGTCCCGTTTTAAGGGGTCACAGTCACTTATACACCATTATCTAAAAGGACCAAAGAGCACTTTTCTTTCTCTCTCAGCTGGAGGCTAACCTTGGCATCAGGCCTCTGGTACTGTCTGAGGAGAGAAAAACTTGAGCTTAGCCCAAGTCCAGCTCATTTCTCAAAGTGGATAGGTCCAGATAAAGACTGGCAGTGTCCTCTGACTCACCCCCAGGCCCACAGAGACAGATCGAATAAACAGAACCCAAGACTGTCACAGATGCTGTCCATCAGGACTTGGCCACGTATTTTCTTGGTGGGGAGAAGGCTGAGAGCTGTGTGGAGCAGCTGGGAGGGGTGGACAGCTGTTCCCCAGCCTGTTCTTTCAGAGGTTGTATGGGGCAGACTGCGGCAGCTGCTTCTGCTGCTGTTTGTGTGGTGTTGTCATGACAGACCTGTTGTTAGGTCACTCCGAGGAGAGTGTCTGTAGTTACGCACCTCACATGCCACTTTCGCTTTCCAGCTTTAGCAAAATTACCTCCCGGTGGCTGGGTGGGAGATCTTATTAAATCTCAATGGTCTTTTCTGAGACACTGAGCAAAGCAACCTTAAAACTCTATACTGACCGTCACCGCCGCGGCTCACTAGGCTAATCCTCCACCTTGCGGCGCCGGCACACCGGGTTCTAGTCCCGATCGGGGCGCCGGATTCTGTCCCGGTTGCCCCTCTTCCAGGCCAGCTCTCTGCTATGGCCCGGGAGTGCAGTGGAGGATGGCCCAAGTGCTTGGGCCCTGCACCCCATGGGAGACCAGGATAAGTACCTGGCTCCTGCCATCGGGTCAGCGCGGTGCGCCGGCCGCAGCGCGCTGGCTGCGGCGGCCATTGGAGGGTGAACCAACGGCAAAGGAAGACCTTTCGCTCTGTCTCTCTCTCTCACTGTCCACTCTGCCTGTTTAAAAAAAAAATTCTATACTTTTTTTTTTTTTATTTGATTGCATTGCATTGTTCTGAGGCTTCATAAGGTTCCTGTACAACAGATTTTTTTTAATATCTTATCAGATCTAGGGACCTGCTTGGGGCCTCACAGTTCCCACACACCCCTGCTCTATATTCAGTCACATATTGGAGAGTCACAAGCAGAACATGGTTCCCTCGCATTTTCAAATTTCCCTGTTGGACCTCCATCATTGGAGTTTCAAAGGGAGACAGGGACAAAACAGAAGGAGGGAAGGTCCCTCTCAGACTCAAAATGCTGACGTGAACAATCTGCCTGCATCCTCCAAGAATACTCTACTGTCTCTGTTGGCACTCGCTGAGGCAAATGAGCTTGTAAAGTGACCCACTGACTGCACGAGCACTGCCCAACACTCATTGAGAAATGTTCTTTGGGACACTCAGAATCTTGAAAAACATCCACTAACATCACTTTCGAAGGTTCAACTGACTCTGCTAATGCAACCCAAGTGCCCTTCAGCATCTTTAGGACTTCTGGGTTTTGCAATGGCATTGTGTTTAATTGACTACCCTGCTTGCCAAGCCAATTTGTCAGAAACTCAACTGAGCTACAGAGAGAGCTAAGCTGCCAGGTTTTGGAGCATCCAATTAAAGCAACAAGCCAACACACAAGTAACAATCACTTACTGCAATGACATAAGCAAGAGGCTACAATCACGAAAGCAAGAACACTAGCAGTTCCGTTTTCCGCCATGGAAGAGTGTACCTGATTTGAGTTAGGTGCACTAGCACAGATCATAAGGTAATTTCTCTGCCAAGAGAGCCCTGAATAAAAGGCTTCAATCATTTGTTGCGTCTGGGGACAAAAGGAGAAGGCTAGAAATGGAAAAATAGTTGGTAGTGAATCAGAACGGGGTAAATGTCTTCAGCTTTCTCCCCTGCCAACCATCATGATGCCTTTGCTAATCTATTTGGAGAAGACTTGGCTGAAAGCCTCAGATGAAGAGTCCTAAGAATGAAGGCACCTGGACTAGGAGTACAAAAATGTGTCCAAGTGGGGTTATCTTGGACTGCAACTACCCTCAAATTCTATAACACACTGGCTTTACTTTCAAGCGTCATGTGGGACAGGCATCTTCCCTTGTAAGGTCTAATCTTGGAATCGCATCTGGTCATTCCTGAAAAACCCCGTGTCTGTTGTTCTGCCAGGAGGCAGACACTTCTAATGGTGGAGGCAATGTTTGAACACAGGTAACCTGACTTCAGGCTGGGGTGCTAACCATGACATTAGGAAACTCCATGTAACCCTCTGTAACTGACTGAAAAGTACTTTCAGACTTTCTCTTGATTTTGTTATTTAAGCTGTGGATAGGAATGCTTCTCTTCATATTTAAACCCTTTTGGCTTCATTGGGTCATTGGGTTAATAAATAATGTCTTTCAGTATTTGGGGATGATTTTAAAGTATAATTTTTCTTCCTCATATCCTTTTCCTTCTAAGATTTCAGTTACTCCCAAGTTAAATCTTCTATAGTGTTCCCCAGAACTATGACACTCTCTTAATTATTTTTCCACATTTTTTCTGTCTCTTATTTGGGTTGGATAATGTTTATTGATCTATTTTTGAGTTCACTGAAATTTCTCATTAAATTCCTTTTTGTCACTTAATCTATCCAGGATTTTTTTAACTTGAAATGTTGGTTTTGCAGTTCTCTAATTTATATTTGATTTTAATCTATATTTTCTCTTTCCTGTATATGTTCTATCTTTTTATTAGAGTAAATTCTTTTACCTTATTTATCATTATTATAATAGCTGCCATGGAGTCCTTGATTTATAATTCTGATATCATGGTTATCATACGATGTGTGTGTGTGTGTGTGTATGTGTGTATTTTCAGCAGATGTTTGGCTTAGTGGTTAACAGTCCACTTGGAACACCATTTCCCATATGGCGATGCATGGCCTCAACTCAGCTTCTGATTCCTGATTCCAGCTTCGTGATAACTAACTATAGGAAGTATGAGTTGATAGCTCAGTACTCTGTCACCCACAGGCAAGACTTGAATTGAGTTCCTGAGCCCTGGCAGCATTTGGAAAGTGAGCCAGTAGAAAGAAGCTATCTGTTTTTCTATCTGTCCCTCTTTGTCTCTCATATTAAGTAGCTAATTTATGATTAACAATAAAAATGTATAGTCATGCAGATTAAAGATTCTACTCTATTTCTCTGATAACAATACGTATGTTTGTTTTACTAGGCAACTAATTGTATTAGACTCAAACTGAAAACTCTCTCTTACCTCCAGTGACTTGTAATAAAGTCTCAGTTCAGACTGAACTAATTGGATCCATAATTGAGGGCTATCTGTGCATGACACTGAATACATTGTTTAGATGCCAACTTTAGACCTGCTAGGCTTTATACATAGATTTTGTGATTAACTTTCTTGACTATTTGCATCAGTGAATGTCTTATCCAAGAACCCTGATTGATTTCACCCTATGATACTGGAAACCAGAATCCAGAAAGTCTCTGAGTTTAATAGCAGAGGCACAGAAGTCAGAAAAAAACAAAACAATTCAGGTTGTTTTCCCATGCTTCATTTCCTATCTAAAATCTGCTGCATGCTTTTCTCACTTTCCAGAACACTCTGAAAGTTTCTTTTATTTCAGTTGGCTTCTATATTTATATATTCAATAATTAACTTGGTTATCTGTAACAGAGTTAATTTGTTAATAATTTACTCTTCCATAAAGGAAATTATCCTCCAGACTTAAATTTCAGAAAGATTACATTTTCTGGTACATAGAAATGGACTGAAGTAGGGTTATAGTAATTGCTCAGCTAAAGGTGGGATAGCTTACACCTGATTACTGGTTGTGGAAGGGTTAAAGTATGTGGGATTTTGGATTTTTTTTTTTATTATTTTTTAAGGAACACAAATTTCATAAGTACAATTTTAGGGATATAGTTATTCTTCCCAACATACCTGTCCTCTGCCCCCCACACTTCCATCCCTCTCCCTCCTCCCTCTCCCCTTCTCAGTTCTGTTCTCCATTAAGATTCATTTTCAATTAACTTCGTACACAGAAGACCAACAATATACTAACTAAAGATTTTAACAATTTGCGCACGTGCGCGCACACACACACATACACACGAAACTCTTCAAGAACTAGATTTACAGTTAACTCTCATAATACAATTCATCAAGGACAGAGGCCCAGCATGGGAAGTTAAAGCACAGTGACTCCTGTTGTTAATTTAACAATTAACACTCTTACGTACGACGTCAGTGATTACCCAAGGCTCTTGACATGAGCTGCCTAGTTTATGGAAGCCTTTTGAGTCTACGAAATCTGTCAGTATTTAGACAAGACCATAAGCAAAGTGGAAGTTCTCTCCTCCCTTTAGAGAAAAGTATATCCTTCTCTGATGTTCACTTCCTTCTGCTGTGGTCTCACTCACAGAGATCCTTCATGCAGAACATTTTTGCCACAGTGTCTTGGCTTTCCATGCCTGAAATGCTCTCACAGGCTTTTCAGGCAGATCAGGAAGCCTTAAGGGCTGATTCTGAGGTTAGAGTATTACTTAAAAATATTGTTATTCTATGAGTCTGCTGTGTGGACTGCTTGCCATGTTGGATCATTTCTGCTTTTTAATTCTATTATTATTACTAGACACTTGATCCTATCTATATGTTCACTTTAACACTTAATATGATCACTTTAATAATTAAGGTGGCATTTTTACCACCAAGCTTAATGGGATTTGGAGTCCCATGACAAGTTTGTAAGCTATACCCTTAGAAGTAAGTCTGTAGGAATCCATACAGAACTATATGATCTTGATCTTGATCTCTTATATATTCTAGGTATTAATCCTTTATCATTTCAACAGCTTGCAAATAATTTCTCCCATTCTGTCAGTTGCCTCTTCACTTTTCTGAGCGTTTTCTTCTCAAATTGATATAACCTCATGTGTTAATTTTGGCTTTGACTGTCTGTGCTTCTGGGTTTTTTCCCAAGAACTCTTTGCCAGTGCCAATGTCTTGCAGGGATTACCCAATATTCTCTAATAATTTGGTGGTATTGGGTAGTAGATTTTGATATTTAATCCATGTTGAGTGGATTTTTGTGTAAGCTGTAAGGTAAAAGTCTTGCTTCATGCTTCTGCACATGGAAATCCAATTTTCCCAGTACCACTTTGTTGAAGAGACTGTCATTGCAAAAGGGATTGGTTCTTGCTCCTTGGTCAAATATAAGTTGGTTGTAGATGTTTGGATGGATTTCTGGCATTTCTTTTCTGTGCATTGGTCTATCTATCAGTTTTTGAACCAGTATCAGCCTGTTTTGACTATAATTGCCTTGTATTATGTCTTAAAATCTGGTTTAGTGATTCCTCCAGCTTTGTATTTGTTGTATAAGATTGCTTTAGCTATTTGAGGGAGGTCTCCTATGCCTCCATCATATGAACTTCAAGATCATTTTTTTCAGATCTGAGAAGAATGTCTTTGGTATTGTGATTGGTATCTCACTGAATCTATAAACTGCTTTTGGATAATGAACATTTTGATGATAGTGATTCTTCCAATCCATGAAAATGTAAGATTTTTCCATTTTTTTGTGTCTTCTTCTATTCCTTTCTTTAATGTTTTGTAATTCTCATCATGAATATATTTCTAAGATAAAACTGCAAACAACTTGATTTTTTATGTAAAGTAATAGTAATTACGTTTTTTAGAAAAAATAGTACCTATTTTAAAGGCAGAGTAGCTGAGAGGAAGAGACAAAATAAGAAAGAGAGAGAGATTTCCCATCTGCTGGTTCACTAACCAAATGGCCACAATAGCCAGGCTTGGTCCAGGCCAACGATAACAGTCTCCCACAAATGATATTAGGGGCACAAGCACTTCAGCCATCATCTGCTACCTTCTTAGGTCCATTTTCTGGAAGTTGGATTGGAATCAGGGCAGATGGGACTTGAACTGGTGCTCCAACATGGGATGCCAGTGTCACAAGTGGTGGCTTAACCTACTGTACTTCAATGCCAGCTCCAGAATTATTTTTTTTAACTTGAGAAAATTAATGTATGGATTGTTTATTATAAGGAAATCAAGGAGATGTAAATTAGGAGAAGAGACACATTTTGAATATGGAGAGTTAAATTTGTGAATCTATTTAACACTCAAGGGATTATTCAGGTATGTAGTTTATCCAACATGATAGAATTAGACATATAAGTTTTGGAGTGATCATGTATTGATAGCATTTAAAACCATTGATTCCAATGATATCACCTAGTAAAGAGATCACATAAAGACAAGGAAGGCCTTAAGCAAGTTCTAAAATATAACCACATTTATAAATTAGAGGTAAATATAATTCAACTCAGATGGAGCTGCTAGTGAGGTAGAAAGAAATTAGGGATTATGCTATTGCAAAAAGCCAGTGAACATCATGTTTCACATGGAGGAAATAGTTGAGCTGATATTTGCTAATAAGTGTTCAATATGTAGGCATAGAATTTTTTAAAATTTTTTAAAGATTTATTTATTGATTTATTTGAAAGTCAGAGAGAGGCGAGGCAGAGAGAGAGAGAGAGAGGTCTTCCATACGATGCTTCACTCCCCAGTTGGCTGCAATGGCCAGAGCTGTGCTGATACAAAGCCAGGAGCTGGGAGCTTCTTCTGAGTCTCCCACATGGGTGCAGGGGCCCAAGGAGTTGGACCATCTTCTATTGCTTTCCCAGGCCATAGCAGAGAGCTGGATCGGAAGTGGAGTGGCTGGGTCATGAATCGATGCGCATATGGATTGCTGGCGCTTCAGGCCAGGGTAAGACACTGCACCACAGTGCCAGCCCCCAGTAGGCATAGAATTAATCATTGGATTGTATAATGTTAGCTGGTGACTTTGACAAGATGTATGTATTATAGATTCCATTTTTTGAAAGGTAGAGTTTACAGAGAGAGAGACAGACAGACAGAGAAATTGAGATCTTCCATCTGCTGGCTAACTCATCAAATGGACACAATAGCTGGAGCTGGGCCGGTACAAAGCTAGGAGCTAGAAGCTTCCTCCAGGTCCTCCACGTGGGTGGCAAGGTTCCAAGGTTTCATCTATCTTCTGCCGCTTTCCAAGTTACAATAGCAGGGATCTGTATTGGAAGTGAAGCAGCTATGACTTGAACCAGTGCCAAAGTAGGAGCTTCACCCATTAGGCCACTCCTCCATCCCTAACAAAAATATTTTAAAAATAAAATGAATGTGGGACCAGCACTGTGCACAGCAGGCTAAAGCACTGCCTTCAATGCCTGCATCCCATATGAGCACAGGTTTGACTTTTGAGGGCTCCATTTCCAGTCCAGCTCCCTGTTAATGTGCCTGGAAAAGCAGAAGATGGACAAAGCGCTTGAGTCCTTGCCACCCATATTGGACAGCTGAATGAGGGTCCTTGATTCAGTATGATCTAGCCATAGCGGTTGTTGCCATTTGAGGAGTGAACCAGTGGGTGGAAGATCTTTCTCTCCACCCCCCATAACTCTTTTAAACTAATAAATGCATTGTAAAAATAATAATAAAGTGGATGAGGAAATCAGATAACAGAATAAAGACATTTCCCCTTTTGAGCACTTTCCTTTAATCAAGCTAACTTTCTCTGTTTTCTAAATATTTTCCCTATTTTTACATATCTAATTCTCTTTGGCCTACTGTCTCAACACATAGGACTCTCCTTGTATTTTGAAGCTTTTACAAAATAAGGGTTCAATTGAATTTTACATTCTCTGTGAAACTGAACACATTCTTTCCCACTGAATCCCGTTCTGAGATTGTTCCTGCATACTTTGGGTAAACTGTACTTGCATACTGAGCATCATGGCTGTTTCATTTTTCACGTGAATTCCAGCCCCAACTAGTACCAGATATGCTGCAATTTGGTAAATTGAAAAAAAATACCATTTAATGAAAAGAAAATCCACAGAGGACCTGAGTTGGATTGGGATTTATGTTAATTCTACAGTTTTTGTTAACTTAAGCTTTATGTGTATGTGGAAGATTTTCTTATTATAAGCAAATTTGCTCAGAAATGATAAAACTGAAATCTAATTCCTGAAGATAGCTAAAAGATACTGCCCCCAATTACTACATATGTCTGTAAAGAGGGAAGATATTCAGACTTCTTTCAATTTTTTTAGGTTTTTCCTCCATGGCTTATCTCTTTTGTCACTAGGAAAAGACAAATAAAAAAGCAAAGCAATGGATAACTTTATCAAATTTCTTCAGTTCCTTACAATATGTAAAACAAAACTTCTGTATAATTTATATTCATATGAATTCTGATACTAAATTTCATTTTCCTTTGAGCCAGACATATACTTTGAGCCAGTTAATTCAAAATTACACAAAGATTATGAAATGCTGAGATCATATTTTTTAATACACAAGACTTCCCTTACTATTGGTAAAAATAAATAAATGAATAAATAAATAAATACTGTTGAGAAACACTGCCTTCTATTTATAGACAAATGCACTAAAATTAAGACTGAATATGCATTTAAATTGAATATCTCTTAATTGAAATTAAACATGATGGGCCATGTTAGTCATGGACAAGAACAAATAATATTCTAAACACATTTTACTTCAATATGCAGTTCCACCACAATCCTAGGATTGGGCATAGAGGAATTTAGGATCTCATCTAATTTGCTGCTGTGTATTCTGTATCACCATAGCCAGAATCAACATTGCCTTCACTTACACTGAAGATTTTTGAAACTATATAGGGTGTCCTCCAATATCTGTAAAAATAACTTATACTTACATCTGATAAAAGTAAATCATTAACTAATCACAGAAGAGCTAAACTCAAATGGAAGTAGTAAATCTGATGTTAAGATAGTATATTCTTCCCCACATTTGTTTGTTTTCTCTGCACATTCTTATGCTTCTTAAATGGGATGAGCTACCTGGCAAGTATATCACATGCAAGCACATTTGTCTGTAATTCTTGCCTGACAGAGCTAAACTACTGAACATGCATATGCTTTAAGGACCCAGGCATCATAGAGCCTAGATTCAAAGCCTTGGCTCTACCACTTATTCAATGGACAATTTGGGGAATATGAATACCTTTTCCTCACCATTAAAAACATTGAGGTTAAAATATTTATAGTTATATTTAAAATGCATTGAAGATTGTTTCAAGGCAGTAAATGACTTGGCCAATTGGTTAAGTCTAGAAAAGGGGAAGAAAGACAAGAAGATGAGTGATAAGGAGATCTGATTTGGGTTGGAGGTATATGACTGAAGTGGGATCACTATAGGTTTTTGTATTCAATATTAATGCTCAGTAGAAAGCATCTACCATGAGAAAGTCATGGACTTCCAAATAGAGAAAATCAGTCAGTTTGCAAAGCCAAAGTTTGCTATTGACCATTTCCAAACTGGCCAGACAGGATGTGAATATTGTAGCCTCAGTGGCAGAGATGAGGCTCTGGATTGTGCAACAGTGAGATCTACTTTGCAGTTCTATAGTATTTATTATTGACTGTGATTGCCTAACTGGCCAGGGCAACAATCAATATTGGGTATCTGACAAAGTTTTATTTTGTGAGAACCCAAAAGGCTATTTAATAACAAGCTGTGCTCAGCTCCTTTCATGTTGAAACGGCAATGATTTGTTCTCATGGATGTTGACGTTCTGGGAGTTGATTTACCTGTTCTCTCAGCAGATTATCATTATAACCACTATCTGGGTAGTTTATGGATTCCCTGATTCACCCAAATGAAATCCTACCCAATAGCTCATTCAATCGGGGAGCCCAATTTACAGCAATAGCTATGCATGAGGGGACTCAAAATTGTGAAATTCACTGGCTATGTTGTATGCAGTGCCATCTTAAAACCGCCAGCCTGATAGAACCCTGCAATGGCCTAATGTAAATGCGACAGTAGTGCCATCAGGAGCAATGCTCTAAAAAAGTGCATTTCCATCTCCATGGTGCATTACATCTGCAGAACCAGAAACCACTGTTTTGTGCAATGACCCAGCAGGAATAGTACATGGAATGGGGACCACGTAGTGAAAACAACAGCAGTCCCAGTGACCATGATTCTCAGTGAAGTATTAGGGGATCTCCTGCTCCCCTTGACTGAAACTCAAGGGTTAGAAGTCGTACTAAGACACTGTGGCAAAAAATGATCTACATGAAGGATCTCTGTGAGTGAGATCCCAGTGGAAAGAAGGGGCCATCAAAGAAGGATGTTCTTTTCCATGAAGGAAGGAGAGAACTTCCACTTTGCTTATGGTCTTGTCCAAATACTGACAGAGTTTGGGGACTCAAAAGGCTTCCATAGCCTTGGCAGCTCATGACAAGAGCCTCGTGATAAATAAGAATGTCAATTGTTAAATTAACAAGAGGAGTCACTGTGCACTTACTCCCCATGTATGACCTCTGTCCTTCATGAGTTGTACTATAAGAATTAACTACAAAACTTCTTCTCAAAAACAGTACTTTATACTTTCTGTGTCTGTGTGGGTGCAAACTGTTGAAATCTTTACTTAGTATAGAGTTGGTCTTCTGTATATAAAGATAATTAAAAATGAATCTTAATGAAGAATAGGATGGGAGGAGCAGGAGGTGGAATGGGAGTGGGAGTGGGAGTGGGAGGGCAGGTATGGGGGGAAGAACTGCTATATTCCTAAAGCTGTACTTAAAAAAAGAAGTCCTACTTGCTTAAAGTATATCACTCTTGCCAAAGGATACATTGAGAATTTCATCCAACTACAAGCTATCTTTTTATTTTTAGTACTATTTTATTTTCATGTTAATGTGATTTAATATCAAGAGAACAGATTCAATGTAGTTAACAGATACAATTCTAAGAATATTATGATGTTCTTGGCTGGCGCTGCGGCTCAACAGGCTAATCCTCCGCCTAGCAGCACCGGCACACCGGGTTCTAGCCCCAGTCGGGGCGCCGGATTCTGTCCCGGTTGCCCCTCTTCCAGGACAGCTCTCTGCTGTGGCCAGGAAGGCAGTGGAGGATGGCCCAAGTGCTTGGGCCCTGCACCCCATGGGAGACCAGGATAAGTACCTGGCTCCTGCCATCGGGTCAGCGCTGTGCGCCGGCCGCAGCGCGCTGGCTGCGGCGGCCATTGGAGGGTGAACCAACGGCAAAGGAAGACCTTTCGCTCTGTCTCTCTCTCTCACTGTCCACTCTGCCTGTCAAAAAAAAAAAAAAAAAAAAAAAAAAAAGGAGAATATTATGATGTCCTTTTCTTCCCTGCATCTCCCTTTCCTTTTTATTTTTGGGGTAACATTTTTTAAAAATTTGCATTATAGTCAAAGGCTTTGTGCTCCATTAAATAAAGTGTTCAGCAAGTAAAAAGTAAAAAGATGATGGTTCAGTGGGGATATAGGTAAAAGCTATAAGCAATAATCAAATGAAAAGATAACCATTTCACCTACATATGGTATATTTTAAATAATCATATATCATTAAAACTATAGTATTATATCATTCTTCACCATGGGTTTGACAAAGATATACAACAACATTTGAAAAAACTACATTTGCAGCAATTCTTATATACATAAGCATTTCTTATTTGTTTTTGTCTTTGAGGTTTTTTTTTCCTTTTAAAATTTTACCTCCACATAAAAGGGAGAACATGCAGTATCTGCCTTTCCTTTCTGATTCACTTCACTCAATGTGATGTCCTCCAATTACATCCATTTTGCTGCAAATGGCAGAATTTCATTTTTTATAGCTGAATAATGCTCCATTATACATATATACCATATTTTCTTTAGCCATTCATCTTATTATGGGCACCTTGGCTGATTTCAAATTTTATTTATTGTGACCAGTGCCACTAATCAACAAGGTCGCACGGGAATCTCTTTGATACAATGTGTTCATATCTTTTGGCTATAAACCCAGTAATAATATTTCTGAGTCATATGGCAGGATTTTTTTTGTTTTTTAAGACTGCTTTTCCCCATGTAGGATTTCTGTCCTTAATGTGTTCTGCTATGAAACTTAAAAATAACTCCTCATGTATGATCTCTGTCCTTAATGTGCTGTACATTGTGATTTAATGCTATAACTAGTACTTAAACAGTATTTTTCACTTTGTGTTTCTATGTGGGTGCAAACTGTTGAAATCTTTACTTAATATATACCAAACTGATCTTCTGTATATAAAGAGAATCGAAAATGAATCTTGATGTGAATGGAAGGGGAGAGGGTGTGGGAAAGGGGAGGGTTGTGGGTGGGAGGGACGTTATTGGGGGGGGAAGCCATTGTAATCCATAAGCTGTACTTCGGAAATTTATATTCATTAAATAAAAGTTTTAAAAAAGCAGAGAAAACAAGAAAACTAAAAAAAACTATATAACAAACAAAAAAAAAGAAAAAAAGAACTTAATACTTTACCCTTTTAGTATTTTTTATGTTCTACTTAAAACTATTGGTTGAACTCTGTAATTAACACACAATTACTCTTAGGTGCTTAATTAATGTTATAACTAGTACTCAAATAGTATTTTACACTTTGTGTTTCTGTGTGGGTGCAAACTGTTGAAATCTTTACTTAATATATGCTAAATTGATCTTCTGCATATAAAGATAATTGAAAATTAATCTTGATGTGAAGGGAAGGGGAGAGAGAGTGGGAGAGGAGAGTGTTGTGGGTGGGAGGGAAGTTATGGGGGGGAGCTATTGTAATCCATAAGCTGTACTTTGGAAATTTATGTTCATTACATAAAATAAAATATAAAAAGAACACCTTATACTGCTTTTCATAGTGGCTTTTTTAATTTACATTCTTACCAAAATTGTATAAAAATTCCCCTTTCTCCAAATTCTTACCAGCATATATTACACTCTGTCTTTTGAACAATAGCCATTTGAAAAGGTTTGAGGTGATATCTCATTTCAGTTTTGATTTGTATTTCTCGGTATCTTGTGATGTTGAGCATTTTCTTACATCTATTTGTTGGACATTTGTATTGTTCTTCTTTTAAGAACTCTCTGCTGAGGTCCTTTCCCCAATTTTTAACTGGAATTGTTGTCTTTTGTTTCTGTTGCTGAATTTTTTGAGCTGCTGATATAATCCTTTGACAGATAAGTAGCTTGCAAATTTATGTTTCTGACTTTGATAGGATCTCATTTGTTTAGTTTTGCTTTTGTTTCCTATGCTTTGGGGGTTTTATACAAGAAACTATCACCTACACCAAAATCTTAAAGTATTTCCTCTTCATTTTCTTTCAGCGAATTCATAGTCTCAGGTCTTAAATTCTGGTCTTTAAGTGACCTAGAGTTGATTTTTGTATATGGTCATATGTTTGTATATAATGTCACTCTTTATCATTTTTGCCAGCATCCTTTATGGAAGACAGTATTCTTTCTCCATTGTATGGTGTGGGAATGTTCATCAAAAATCAGTTGGCAGTATGTATGTATATGTATTAATTCCAGGTTCTCTGTTCGATCCATTGATCTGTTAGTTGTTTTTTTTATGCTAATACCATACTGTTTGTTTCTCTCATTTTCACAATTTTCTATATTTATATAAGATGAACAAATTTCATGTATACAGAATTAGGAGCATAGTGATACTCCCCAACTTGCCTTCCCTCCCAGCCCATGCTCCCACACTACCTAATCCTTTCTTATTATTTCTTTAAGTTTTATAATGATGCACATTCCATTTGTTTCAAAACCATTGGTTGATGAATATCTGGGTTAATTCCATATTTTAGCTATTATGAATTGAGCTGCAATAAACATAGGAGTACAGAAAACTCTTTCATAAGCTGATTTCATTTCTTTTGGATAAATTGTCAGTAGTAAGATGGCTGGGTCTTACAATAGATCAATTCTTCAGCTTTCTGAGGAATCTCCATACTGTCTTCCACAATGGCTGTATAATTTGCATTCTCACCAAAAGTGCGATAGGGAACCTATTTCCCCACATCCTTGCCAGCATTTATTGTTTTTTTTTATTATTATTATTACTATAGAGGGCAATTCTAATTGAGGTGAGGTGAAACCTCATTGTGGATTTTATATGCATTAACCTGATCATTAATGATCTTGAAAATTTTTTCAAGTGTCTGTTGGCCTTTTGAATTTCTTCTTTTGAAAAATACCTGTTCAAGTCCTTTGCCCATTTCTTAAATGGATTGTTTGTTTTGTTGTTTAATTCTTGAGCTCTTAATAGATTCTGGGTATTAATCCTTATCAAATGCATAGTTTGCAAATATTTTCTCCCATTCTGTCTGTTGTATCTTCATATTGTTAGGTGTTTCCTTTGCATTGCAGAAGCTTCTTTGCTTGATATAATCTCATTTGTCTCTTTTTACTTTGATTGCCTATGCTTCTGGCATCTTTTCCAAGAAGTCTTCCCATGCCAATGTCTTGCAGAGTTTCCTCAATGTTCTCCATTAGCAATTTGACAGTATCAGGTCAGATATTTAGATCCTTGATCATTTTTTTTTTGACAGGTAGAGTTACAGACAGAGAGAGAGAGAAAGGTCTTCCCTCCATTGATTCACCCCCTAAATGGCTGCTATGGCCAGGAGCCAGGTGTTTCTTCCCAGTCTCCCATGCGGGTGCAGGGGTCCAAAAACCTGGGCCATCCTCCACTGCTCTCCCAGGCCACAGCAGAGAGCTGGACTGTAAGTGGAGCAACCTGGACTAGAACCCAGAGCCCATATGGGATGCCGGCACTGCAGGTGGAGGATTATCCTAATGAGCCATGGCACTGGCCCCAATCCTTGATCCATTTTAAGTTGCTTTTTTAATAAGTTGTAAGGTAGGGGCCTTGTTTCATACTTTTGCATGCTGATATCCAATTTTCCCAGCACCATATGTTGAAGACACTGTCCTTTCTCCAGGGACTGATTTTAATTCTTTTGCCAAATATTATTTAGTTGTAGATGCATGGATTGATTTCTGGGGATTCTATTCTTTCCACTGGTGTACATGTCTATTATTGTACCCATTTCTGTTTTTTTGGTTATAACTGCCATGTAGTATGTCTTGAATTCTGGTATTGTGATGCCTCCAGCTTGGTTTTGTTTGTCCACAATTGCTTTAGCTAATTTGGATCTCAGGTTTCCATATAACTTTTGACATTTTTTTCTAGATCTGGGAAGAATGCAGTTGGTGTTTTGATTGGGATTGCACGGAATCTGTAAATTACTTTCAGTAGTACAGATATTTTGATTATATGAATTATTTTCATCCAAGTACTTGAAAGATTTTTTCCTTATGTGTGTGTGTGTGTGTGTGTGTGTGTGTCTTCCTCTATTTCTTTAATGCTTTGTAATTGCCATCATTGAGATCTTTTACCTCTTTGGTTAAATTTATTGCAAGGTTTTTAATTTTTTTGTAACTATTATAAATGAAATTGATCTTAGAAGTCCTTCCTCAGCCATGAAATGGCCTGTATATACAAAGGCTATTGATTTAGTGTGTTTATTTTTAAATACTGCAACCTTACAAAAATCTCGTATGAGTTCAAATAGCCTCCCCGTGGATTCTTTTGGTTCCCTTATATAGAATCAGGTCATCTACATACATGGATAATTTCACTTCCTCCTTTACAATTTGTATCCATTTGATTTTGTTATTCTGCCTAATGGCTCCAGATAAAACTTTCAGGACTCTATTGAATAGTAATGATGAAACAGTGAATTCTTGTGTGGTTCCAGATCTTAGTGGAAATGCTTTTAACTTTCCCCATTCAATATGATGCAACTGTTTTTATGTCATATATTGCCTGATTGTGTTGAGAAATGTTTCTTCTATACCCAATTAGCTTAAAGTTTCATAATGAAAGGATGTTGTATTTTATCAAATACTTTCTCTGTATCTATTGAGATAATCTATGGTTTTTATTCTTCTGTTTGTGACTGGGATGCATCACACTTGTTGATTTGGAAATGTGAAACCATCCCTGCATAACAGGGATAAATCCGATTTGGTTGGGGTGAAAGATGCTTATGATATGTTGTTGGATTCAATTAGGTAGTATTTTGTTGAGGATTTTTGCATTTATATTCATTAGTTTTATTGATCTATAGTTCTCTCTCTGTTTTACCTTTTTCTGGTTTTGGAATTAAGTGATGCTGGTCCCATAGAAGAAGTTTGGGAAGATTCTCTCATTTTCAATTGTTTTGAATAGTTGAGAAAAATTGGAATTTGTTATTCTTTAAAAGTCTACCTGAATTCAGCAGTGAGACCATCTAGTCCTAGGCCTTTCTATATTGGGAAGGTCTTTATTACTAATCCAATCTCTGTCATGATTTTTGGTCTGTTTAAGTTTTCAATGACTTTGTGTCTCAACTTTGGTAGATTGTATGTGTCCAGGTATTTATTTTCCATTTCTCCTAGATTTTCCAAATTGTTGGCATACAACTGTTTATACTTATTCCTGATGATTGTTTTTAGTTCTGTGCTAAATTTCTGTGTTAATTTCCTTTTTCACCTCTGATTTTATTTTTTTAAGATTTATTTATTTGAAAATTAGTTACACATAGAGAGAAGGAAAGGCAGAGAGAGAGAGAGAGGTCTTCCATTCACTGGTTCACTTTCCAATTGGCTACAATGGCCAGAGCCATGCCAATCTGAAGCCAGGATCCTGGAGCTTTTTCTGGGTCTACCACATGGGTGCAGAGGCCCAAGGACTTGGGCCATCTTTTACTGCTTTTCCAGAAAACAACAGAGAGCTGAATCAGGGTGGAGCAGTCAGGACTTGAACCAGTGCCCATATGTGATGCTGGCACTGCAGGCAGTGGCTTTACCTACTATGCCACAGTGCCAGCACCAGAACACTCCTTTTCTTTTTTAATTTTTTTTATTTTTTGTGTAAATGAGTTTATTGATGAAGACACAAGGTCAAGCTCCCCCTACCCTTCCCTAAGAACAGACCCCAACAGGAACAGAAGAATCACAGGCATTCACAGAACTACACTTCCCCGTCCCCACCCCATCGCTCTCCAGAGTCCCATAGTTCACAACACAGGCACATGGATCAGGCTTGGGTGAGGACAGACACTCAGGGAATCTCTGACCAGCAAGAGTTCTGGGTGTGTGTTTGCTTCCCTTGCCCTTTGTATGACACTAGCTGATGTTACAAGGACACACTGAGGCAGAGGAGATGGGCACACAGAGGGCAACCTTGGCCAAACCTGGAGACCAACGGGAAGCTGTGGAGAGCCCCTTTAAAGTGAAGTAGACGCCTTCCCTACCTTGGCGCAGGGCGTGCTGGGAGGCAGCCTCCCCAAAAGTGAAGAGCTCAAGAACAGGCTCAGGTCAGCGGAGAACAGCAGCTGTTCCTCACCACTGGGGAGCCGGGAGAAGCCGTTTCCGGGGTTGAGGGGCACGTCCTGGTACAGAACTGTATTCAGTCTGCTTACCCTGGCACTCACTCTTCCTGTGGGAGCTATGTTTGCTCTGAGCTGAGAACACTGTATCTGTCGAAGGAATCTTCTTTACTACTTGTGCCCAGCTAACTCCAGGAATGAGTCTCAGTAAGGCGACTTCATCAACCTGCTTTTCCACCCTGTGCATCGCCAGCCCACACCTCCACACACAGCCCTGTGCCACTTCTTACTCCCCATGTGCCTGAGCTGTGGTGAACGAGGGACACGCTTCCTGGGCCCGGGCCCCAGCAAAGTAACTCTTAGAATTCTCAAGGTTAAGAAATAGCTTTGAGGGAGCTGCTCCCCCAAGCTGCAACTGCCATGAAGTGACCGGATGGGCCAGGCGTGACTCTCTGTTCTTGCTTTCCACAATTCCTCCAAGAACAGCATGAGGCCTCCGGGCCTGGTGGGCCTCTGGTGTGCGCAGGGGCAGCTAAGGGCAGTCTTGGTCACGGGCCCTAATGGCTGGGTACAGGGCAATGCAGCAGGAACCTCACAGGGAGAAGAGTGAGAACGCAGCAGGTTGGTATTTGGGCACGTGCCACTAAGCGCAGAGCACTCCTTTTCTTAAAACTGGTTTTCAAGAAGTGAATGTTTTTTTTGGTTAGTTGACTCAATCAATTTTGTTGATTTTTTTTTTTTAAATCAGCTCTTTATTTCAGTGATCTTTGGATTGTTTTTTTGGTTTCAATATTTTTTATTTCTTCTCTAATGTTAATTCTTTCTTTCCTCAATAATTTTGGGTTTGGTTTGTGTTTTTCTTGGTCATTGAGATACATTTATATGGCTGCGGCTCACTAGGCTAATCCTCCGCCTGCGGCGCTGGCACTCCTGGTTCTATTCCCAGTTGGGGTGCTGGATTCTGTCCCGGTTGCTCCTCTTCCTGTCCAGCTCTCTGCTATGGCCCGGGAGTGCAGTGGAGGATGGCCCAAGTGCTTGGGCCCTGCACCCCATGGGAGACCAGGAGAAGCACCTGGCTCCTGGCTTCAGATCAGCGCAGTGCGCCGGCCGCGGCGGCCATTGGAGGGTGAACCAACGGCAAAGGAAGACCTTTCACTCTGTCTCTCTCTCTCACTGTCCACTCTGCCTGTCAAAAAAAAAAAAAAAAAAAAAAAGGAGATACATTTATAGCTGTTTTATTTGATGCCTTTCAAATTTCTTGATGAAGGCACTAATTGTTATAAAGCCTTCTTAACACTGCTATTGCTGAATCCATAGGTTTTAATATCCTATATTGTCATCTCATTCTTTTCCAGGAATTTTTTTATATTCTTATTCATTTCTACTGGGAATCACTTTTTATTTGGGAGAGCAATGATCAGTCTTCCTGTGTTTGCATGTTTTCTAGAGATTCTTAGGTTGTTAATTTCCAGCTTCATTCCCTTGTCATCAGAAAAGATGCATGATAGGAGTTCAGTTTTTGGTCTATCCTCGAGAATGTTCCATGCACTGATGAAAAGAAGGTGTATTTTGCAACAGTGAAATGAAATATTCTGTAGGTATCAGTTAGGTCTATTTGGTCCATAGTATAGATTAGCCCTGTTGTTTCTTTGTTGATTTTCTGTCCAGTTGATCTCTCCATTGATAAAAGTAGGTTGTTGAAGTCCCCAGTTGCTATTAAATTGGAGTTTATGTCTCCCTTTAGATCCATTAACATTTGACTTAAATAGCCATGTGCCAAGGCACTGGGTTCATGTACATTTATTGTAGTCACAACTTCCTGTTGAATTGAGCTATTAATCATTACATAATGACCTTCTTTGTCTCTTTTAATTGTCTTTTCTATAAAGTCAATTGTACCTGATATTAGGAGGGCTACATTTGATCTTTTTGTTGATGTTATTATGGAGTATCTTTTTCCTTACTTTAACTTTCAGTCTGCATTTATCTTTGTTGTTGAAGTGTATTTCTTAAAGGCAGCAAACAGTTGGGTCTTGTTTTTTCAATATATTCAGCCAGTCTGTATTTTTAAATTGGAGAATTTAGGTCATATCCATTTAAAGTTACTATTGATAAGTAGTGACTTGGCCCTGCTATTTTTCCATAAATATTCCTATTGTTTTCTTTGGATTTCCTTTGTACTTTTACTGGGTGATTTTCTGCTTTATTATTCTTTCATAATGATTATGATCTTTCTGTGTTTCTGTGTGTAGCACATCCTTAATCATTATTTGTAAGGCTGAGTGAGTGGTGAAAAATTGTGTTACTTTCTGTTTGTTATAGAAGGTTTTTATTTCATCTTCATTCATAAATGAGAGCTTTGGAGGGTACAGTATTTTGGCTTAGTTGTTTTTTTTTTTTTTTTTTTTTCTTTTAAGACTTGGGCTATGTCTTTCCATTCTCTCCTAGCCTGTATGTTTTCTTGTGAGAAATCACTTGTCAGTCTAATTGGAGATCCATTGAAGGTAGTCTGGCATTTCTCTAGTGCACATTTTAGTATCTTTTCTTAATGTTTTACAGTTGAAAGTTTGACTAGAATGTGTCATGGTGAAGATTTTTTTTCTAGTGATGTGTGTTAGGATTTATTTGTGCTTCTAGTACTTGGATATCCCTTTGTTTTTCCAAATTTGGTAAGTTTTCATTATTATTTCACTGTATAGGCCTTCTAATCCATTCTCTCTTTCTAAACCTTCGGGAACTCCTAAGACCTGTATGTTAGGTCATTTGATGGTATCCCATAAATCTCAGACACTGTTTTCAATTTTTTTCTAATTTATTCTCCTTCTTCTCCTCCTTCAGTATGATCCAGCTCTGGTTGTTGCAGACTTTTGGGGGAATAAACCAGTAGATTTAAAATCTTCAATCAAATCTCTCTGTGTCACCATCTATCCCTCTAATGTTCTGCCTTTCAAATAGATACATCTTTTTTTTTTTAACTTTTATTTAATGAATATAAATTTCCAAAGTACAGCTTATGGATTACAATGGCTTCCCCCCCATATCGTCTCTCCCACCCGCTTCCCTCCCCTTTCCCACTCCCTCTCCTCTTCCATTCACATCAAGATTCATTTTCGATTCTCTTTATATACAGAAGATCAGTTTAGCATACATTAAGTAAAGATTTCAACAGTTTGCTCCCACACAAACATAAAGTGAAAAATAATAGGTGATTTTTTTAAATGATGATGCAATCAGATCAGACCTATTGTCATGTTTAATCCCAGTGAGAGTCAAGTTGGGAATTGATAATTTCTTCTTCTTTTTTTTTTTTTTTTTTTTTTTTTTACAGAAGATCAGTTTAGTATACATTAAGTAAAGATTTCAACAGTTTGCACCCCCATAGAAACACAAAGCGAAATATACTGTTTGAGTACTCATTATAGCATTAAGTCTCAATGTACAGCACATTAAGGACAGAGATCCTACATGAGGAGTAAGTGCACAGTGACTCCTGTTGTTGACTTTACAAATTGACACTCCTGTTTATGGCATCAGTAATCTCCCTATGCACCAGTCATGAGTTTCCAAGGCTATGGAAGCCTTTTGAGTTCACCGACTCTGATCATATTTAGACAAGGTCATATTCAAAGTGGAGGTTCTCTCCTCCCTTCAGAGAAAGGTACCTCCTTCTTTGAAGACCTGTTCTTTCCACTGGGATCTCACTCACAGAGATCTTTCATGTAGTTTGTTTTTTTTTTTTTTTTTTTTTTTTTTTTTTTTTTTTTTTTTTTTGCCAGAGTGTCTTGGCTTTCCATGCCTGAAATACTCTCATGGGCTTTTCAGCTGGATCTGCATGCCTTAAGGGCTGATTCTGAGGCCAGAGTGCTGTTTAGGACATCCGCCATTCTATGAGTCTGCTGAGTATCTCGCTTCCCATGTTGGATCACTCTCCCCTTTATTTATTCTATCAGTTAGTATTAGCAGGTACTAGTCTTGTTTATGTGCTTCCTTTTACTCTTAGTCCTTTCATTATGATGAATTGTGAACTGAAATTGATCACTTGGACTGGTGAGATGGCATTGGTACATGCCACCTTGATGGGATTAAATTGGAGTCCCCTGGTATGTTTCTAACTCTACCATTTGGGGCAAGTCAGCTTGAGCATGTCCCAAATTATACATCTCTTCCCTCTCTTATTCCTACTCTTATGTTTAATATATACATCTTTAAAAGCAAACCTTTGAGGTACACCCTAGGCTTCTTCACGATCCTCAGAGTTCAGAATTTTGTTTTCATTCATTTAACTTACAATTTTATTGCATGTGTATGTATCCTAAATAGCATGATTTAATTCACAAATCAATTTTCTAGACATGGAAGCAAATGTTATATCCTCATCTGAAACAGTGTCTTTGATATGTTAATTAAATTATGTTATGATTTCTCCTCAATAATATTGTTTTTGGTATTTTATTCATATACTTTGTAGTGAGCATTAGATGAAAAAATTTATTTCTGTGTTACTCTAACTGTAAATACTGGTTTGTTCAAATGTATTTATTTATTATTTCAATATTGCTGCTATTAACATTATTTGACTATCTCATTGTTATTTACATCATTTGAATATCTCACTGTTATTTACATCATTTGAATATCTCATTGTTCTCACTGTGAGTTCCATGTAATCTAATTTTTCACCATGTTGTCATATTTTTTCTTTAAATACATGAAGTAGATATATAAATTATTATTAATATATAGTTTTATATATATAAATAATAATCAATGATGGGTAATTATAAATCTTATGGTATCTATTTATTATTTCTATTACTGGATGATCTATTGTTGATTCCTTGATGTGCTACTGTATCCTATTTTAAATTATTTTTTAATTGAAGAATATCCTATATAGAGTAACATGCACACTTTAATTGTAACTTTGATATATATTTACAAACTTAAAGACCTGAGTAGCACCACACATATCTACATATAAAACCTTAATAGATGGGGCTGGCACTGTGGCACAGCGGTTTAAAGCCCCAGCCTGCAATGCCGGCATCCTATAGGGGCGCCAGTTTGAGTCCTGGCTGCTCCACTTCCAATCCAGCTTCTTGTTATGCCTGGGAAAGCAGTAGAAGATGGCCCAAGTCTTTGGGCCCCTACACCCATGTGGCAGACCTGGAAGAAGCTCCTGGCTCATGGCTTCAGATCAGCTTAGCTCTGTCCGTTGCAGTCATTTGGGGAGTGAACCAGCAGAATGGAAGACCTCTCTCACTCTCCGGCTCTACTTCTCTCTGTAACTCTGTCTTTCAAACAAATAAAATAATTTAAAAAAAAAAAACCTTAATAGAGGTGCTTGCATTGTGGTGTAGCATGTAAAGCTGCCTGCTGCAATGGCGGCATCCCATATGGGCACTGGTTTGAGTTCCAGCTGCTCCTTTTCCAATCCAGCTCTCTGCTATGGCCCTGAAAGCAGTGGAAGATGGCCCAAGTGCTAGGGCCCCTCACCCATGTAGGAGACCAGAAGAATCTCCTGGCTCCTGGCATTGGTTTGGCCCAGCTCTGGCTGCTGCAGCCATCTGGGGAGAAAACTAGAGGATGGAAGGTATATCTCTTCCTCTCTCTCTTTAACTTCCTTTCAAATAAGTAAGTGAAAATCTTAAAAAGAAAAAAATAGCAAAACTCTCTTGGTTCTCCATCAAAGCTTATCAGCATTTTGAGTCCTATCAACATACACCAATTTTACATACACTAGTTTTATTTATTTTTGAATTCTTAAATGGAAAAATGCAGAATATACAGGGTCATTTCAAAAACTTAATGGAAAAGTGGAATTAAATAGTAAGTTTATTTTGGTGCAAAATTTTTCAGTCTAGCCATGGCTTTTCCATACACATTTCTGTGAACACTTTAAAGACCTTCTCTGTTAGTATCATCAATATTAAAACCTCACTACTATAATTAATTGTATTTAATATAAAAAAGAATTTTGTAAATATATAAAATTATTCTTTCTGGATGCTTTCTTTAAGAATGGTCATAACAAATATCTTGTCTGTCATATAGATTAAAATCATCTATGGCAATTATTTCTTTTTTTTTATGGCAAGTATTTCTTTGAGATTATACCAATAAAAGCAAAAGGAGAATCAATCACAACATATCTGTAAGCTATATTTTAGCCCTATTTTGAAAACAGAGTGTAATGTTTTGTGGGAGGAACAGCTTATACAAAAGATCTAAATACCTTCACCATCATTTGGCGAACCATCCCGGTTATAAGTGTTATATTTAAACAGAAATACATGAACCTATGATGAGATCAAATTCTCTGCATCCACATGATGACATAATATGGTTTTGAACCAGAAACTTTGGGAATTTACTTTAATAGCTATGTTTTAAATATTAACTTACATTTCAGATTGATTATAGTAATATAAATCATTGTTAGTATAGAAATTATAAAAAGATGATCTTAAATTTTTTGACAAATTCAAAAGAAAACTTAAGAAACATCAATATAAAATATTTTTTTGTTTTTTTTTTTACTTGAATAACTATTGTATTGTTCTGTTTTGTGCTTCTATAACAGAACATCAGACACAGAATAATTAATAATGAACAGAAATTTATTTTTTCACATTTCTGGGTACTGTGAAGTCCACGATTGAGGGTTTACAAAGATGAATTTCTTCTTGCTGTGTCATCACATATCAGGAGGCGGAAGGTGAGACAGAAGAGGTCCCAATTTGCCCTTTTATGAAAGCATAGGTGTACATCCCCTATGGCCTAATTACTTCTCAAAAGACCATATCTTATCATTGTCATAATCCAAATTATATTTCAACATGGTTTTTGATTAGACAAACATTGAAAGCATTGCACCATCTTACCCATATTTTTAGTGATACCACAATATGTAATGATTTGTTCAACGATGAGCTCATGAATTGAGAAGGAAAAAAATAGACTAGAAATTTTACCAGCTTTAATTTTCCTAAAATATTTACAGAACATGAAGCAACATTTCTGCAACTCAGTTGGTCAATTTGAAATAAAGGCTACCATAGTGGTAAGTGCAAAAGTGCAAAATGAGTTCAAATGATATATGCTGGTGATTTCATTTTCATTGGAAAATGTATACCATTACTTAATATTAAGAAAAGTACAATTAAAATATTCTAAATCAAAATTAATAAATCCTATAGTCATCAACATTTCCTAAACACTTTTAAATTTGCTATTTGTTGCAGATTTGCAAACTTTGCAAATTTACTTCTGCTTTTTGGTTGTGAATTGAATCCCATATAAATATTACCCACTGAAATATCTGTGTATCTTATAATTTCTATCATCTATGACAAGTTTTCAAAAGTGAATTTTTTAAAAAAATTATTAAGTTTCATCTTATTGGAAAGAGAAGTAGATGGAGTAAATCTTCCATTTGATGATTTATTTCTCAAATACCTGCAATAGCAAGGGTCAAGTCAGGCTGGAACCAGGAGCCCAGAACTGAATCCAAGGCTCTTATGTGGGGGTGGTAGGGACCCAGATACTTATGCTGACATCTGCTGCTTCTATGGGTGTGCATTAGCCAGAAACTGGACCAGAAACAGAGTAGCAGGAACATGAAACAAGCACTTCAGTATGGAATGTAGGCATCCCAAGTGTCAACGTAACCACTATACCAAACCATCACCCCTGGAAAAGTGAATTTGTATTCATATGACTCAGAGCAGTAGTATGAAGAAAAAATCAGTATGTTTTATTCACAGCAAAATTGTCATCTCTGAATCTATATATTTTCATAGCAAATGTGCAAGCAGATTTAATTGAGGATGCTTTTGCTAATAACATGCTTTTCTAGTCTTTACAAAGGTCAATTCAGAGATGTATCAATTTGACATCACATTATTATAAAACTGTAATACTTATTCTTATCCACATCACTAATAAGCCAGATAAGTAAAGTCTATGTGAAAACTCAATCAAGATGGTCAAATAGATTTCTTGTACATTCATGCACATAAATATTTATTTCAATTTTTATTAGGAGAAAAGTAAAATGATTGGAAAGGAGCAATGAATTGAAAAATGATAAAAATTTATGCAATTATGTATCAATTTGAAATTAATTTGATATACATTTGAAATGGACTCATAATAATATAATTTTCTAATTGCTTATAAAATTTATAATGGAAGAAAAATGTAATTAATGAGCAGGGTATGCTAGTATTCCATCTATGCATTTGACTCTTCCAGTGGTGACAGTTTTTCTGAGCTGTCATCATGAGATTACACTTGGATTCCTAGAGTTCCATGTGTCCCCTCTCGTACGTGCCTCCCTAATAGAAGGTTATCTCTCCAGATAAAAATAGTCATGGAAGTTGATAAAGATAGGCTGTTGTCAACAAAGCAATAATGAATTGCTTAAGAAACATGTGCAGCAGTAGTATTTTATCTAGGTTTTAGGAAATGTTTCTATCCTCTGCATTTAGAAATCTGTTTCCATAATATAATTGATATTTTAATATTTTATTTATACTTAAATAAATGTATTTCTTCTTTTGGTTTGGAACATCACAGTTATACTGATAATAATTTTTTAAAGATTTATATTATTTATTTGAAAGTCAGAGTTACAGAGAGAGAGAGAGTAGGAGAGACAGAGAGAGAGATCTTCCATCTATTGGTTCACTCCAAAACTGGGTCACATCTGCCAGGGAAGTGCCAGGCTGAAACATGAAGGCAGGTGCTTCTTTAGGTTCTCCTAGGTGGGGTAGATACCACAGGCATTGGGCTAGCCTCCACTGATGGTGCATTAGCAGGGAGCTGAATGGGAATCAGAGTAGCTGGGACTTCAACCAGTGCCCATTTGGGATTACAGCATTGCGGGTGACGGCTTAACATATTATGCCACAATGCCAGCCCCAAATATTATTATTATACTACTATTGTTTTAGATAAACATATTATAAAATAAAAATTATTTAAAATATAAATAAATCATTTATTATGTGCTCTCAAATATTTATTCCTTTAGAATGCAATTAAATGTATTTAGACAAAATAGTTTAGTTTGTCAATGGATTTTATGGTCAATCTTTAATGTGTGAAGCAATGTAGACAAGTGTATGTATATGTCAAATACTATGAAATATAGTTTATGATGTAACAAAATAAAGTTTGTTTTTTCATTATAGGAAACATTTAATTTAAATGGTAATTAAGTTTATTTACAATGAACTATATACATTCAGCTTCATTGGTTAAAATTTATTCCCCTTATATCCAAAATCTTGTGCTATACAAAGAGATTAATTTAAGATCAGTAAGGAAAATTGAGATAGAATGTAAGTGCTACTTTTTCAAAGAATTTTCAGATCTGACGTCTATAGCAGCCAAATACAATGTTTAAAAAATAGATAAAAATGAGGAAGTTGCTTCATTCATTGATTGGATTGCCATAAACTCCCTAATTCTACTGATTTTTGTATTCTTCTGAACAGACTACCTATTGGGATTTCCTATTTGCTGTGGCCTAGGCCTGATGAACAGAAGCTTTCAGAGAGATTGCAGCTGACAAGACCTTGGAGGGGTGCACGTCAGGGGTCCAGATTGAACTTGTGTCTCTCCTTTATACCTGGCATAATAGCCTGAAGAAGTCTTTTGATGCCATTCCAGCAGCAATTGCAGCCCAGCATTAGTGGCATTGCCCCAGTGAGTAGTAATGCACCGGCCAGCCATTACCAGAGAAGGAATGAAGGAGCCTAAGATCGCAAGAGCAATGGTGGTCATTCAGTTTCGCTTTGGGGAACAAAATACTGTTGCTTTACAGCTTTCCAGATTGTCAGCTACTTATACATTGGAATTATCATCTGAAAATGTTCTAAAATAAATAAAACTCAAAATCGTATTTTCTGAGATGAATAATATGAAATTTGTAGCAATTTTTGTACATATAAACCTTGAGAAAGTGGTTATTTTATGAAATCAGAAAATGCCTGTTTTTTAAAAAAATTCAAATTTACATTTTGGTGTTTTTGGTTTCCTTAGGCCTTGTCAAAGCAATATCAATAACATATTCATGAATTTGCTTTAAAAATAAGCTGGGTTTAGATAAATTGGATGACCTCAGCATTTCAGAATATTCTTTACTAAATAAAATAACCATACCAAACTTACCCATATGCTTGAATCTTTAAAAATGTTTGGTATTCATAGCATTCACCAACAATTCACTTTTGTATATAGAATTTCTTTATAAATTACTCATAAAGCCTTCCTTGAATACTTTATAACATCAAAGATAAAAACCATATACATTGTTTGGAAGAAAAGATAATGTTTGAATATTATGCATTAAAAGTAAGTGTGGCTTCAAATTAAAGATAAATGTTCTAATTATTCTAAACAGAGTTAGGAAATAGCCTGAAACCTTCTTCATCAGTATGTAATGTCTTATGAAGAATTTTATATCCCATATGTTGTGCTGTCATATCCTTCTGATATCAGTCTGGATGATAAACAGTTCATGAATTTAGTGTGTCACAATATACCACCTAGAAGACATCTTATAAATCGTCTACTACATTAGAAGGGTAAGTAGGTTATGTCTCATTACTCACTTACTACTATCTACTGCATAATTCATATTCTTTGCTCAACAGGTTTTCAAATATCATTACACACAATTTACCAATATACAATATGCTATTCATGAATTGTTTCAAATTGCTTTAGTAAATGTACAATTGGTATTTGCCCAATTGGTATTTGTAAATGTATCAGAAGTTGTAGAGCTCCAGCAAATTCTCAAATATTCATGTTGCATATAAATAAATTGAATTATTTAAGGTTTGTAATGAAGCCCAGCTTATTAATTAGAGATGAAGAGTATATGCACATAAACATTTGTGTGCATGTGTGTATGTCTGATCAATGTAATCCAATTATATTATAAATCATCAAAAAGTTCTTGGAAAATGCATATTTTAAAAAAACTAGCAGATTTCATATTTTTTTCATCAAGTAAACTCACGCTAGCTTGTTATAACATTTGTGAATGTGGGTCTGGTATTGTAGCATAGTAGGTAAATCCATCAACTGCAATGCTGGTTTTCCATAGAGTGCCAGTTCCAGTTTCAGCTGATGTATTTCTGATCCAGCTCCTGGCTAATGGCCTGTGATAGAAATATGATCCAAGTCTTTGGACCAATGCCACCCACATGAGAGACTTGAATGAAGTTCCTTGCTCCTAGCTTTAGTCTGGGCCAACACTGGCTGTTGCTTCCATCTGCAGAGTGGACCAGGGGATGAAAGATCTCTCTGTCTCTCTGTCCCTCTGTCTCTCTGTCTCTCTCTCTCTCTCTCTGTAACTCTGACTTTCAAAATAAATAAATCTTAAAAAAGTGTGATTGGGAACACTATGAGAAATGGTGACTTGATCAGCCCTGGCCCTGGCTGTTGATGAACAACTTAACATGTTATCCCTTTTAGTATTTTTTGTTTGTTTGTTCTACTTAATACTTTTGGTTGAATACTGTAATCAATACACAATTCTTCTTAAGTGCTGAAACTTAACTGAAAAGTGATTGCTGTTAAATATAAGAGTGGGAATAAGAGAGGGAAGAGATGTGCAATTTGGGACATGCTCAAGCTGACTTACCTCAAACGGTAGAGTTAGAAACATACCAGGGGATTCCAATTCAATCCCATCAGGGTGGCATGTACCAATGCCATCTCACTAGTCCCAGTGATCAATTTCTGTTCACAATTGATCATAATGATAGGACTAAGAACCAAAGGGATCACATAAACAAGACTAGTGTCTGCAAATACTAGCTGATAGAATAAAAAAGGGAGAGAATGATCCAACATGGGAAGTGAGATACACAGCAGACCCATAGAATGGCAGATGTCCTAAACAGCACTCTGGCCTCAGAATCAGCCCTTAAGGCATTCCGATCTGGCTGAAAAGCCCATGAGAGTATTTCAGGCATGGAAAGCCAAGACACTCTGGGGGAAAAAAAGAAACCTAAATGAAAGATCTCCACGAGTGAGATCCCAGTGGAAAGAACGGGGTCATCAAAGAAGGAGGTACCTTTCTCTGAAGGGAGGAGAGAACTACCACTTTGACCATGGCCCTGTCTAAATATGATCAGAGTTGGTGAACTCAGGGGGCTTCCCTAGCCTTGGCAGCTCATGACAAGAGCCAAGGGTGATTACTGATGCCATAAACAAGAGTGTCAATTTGTTAAGTCAACAACAGGAGTCACTGTGCACTTACTCCTCATGTAGGATCTTTGTCCTTAGTGTGCTGTACATTGAGATCTAATGCTATAACTAGTACTCAAACGGTATTTTTCACTTTATGTTTCTGTGTGGGAGCAAACTGTTGAAATCTTTACTTAATGTATGCTAAACTGATCTTCTGTATATAAAGAGAATCGAAAATGAATCTTGATGTGAATGGAAGGGGAGAGGGAGTGGGAAAGGGGAGGTGGGAAAGGGGAGGGTTGCAGGTGGGAGGGACGTTATGGGGGGGAGGCCATTGTAATCCATGGGCTGTACTTTGGAAATTTATATTCATTAAGTAAAATTTAAAAACAAAATAAAAATTAAAAAAAGTGTAATTGGGATCTAGTTTGAGCCACTGAAAGAAAAATACACTTGAATATTTTTCTAGTGTTTCTGGATGGATATTAATATACAAGTGTAAATTGTACTATAATATGCTAACTGTGGTTTGATTGTGGGATTGGCAAGAAATGAGCAAACATGTTGCCACCCCCATTCAGAAACAAATGAATAGACTGTGTCCACTCACAGGTTCATTGGTCAGATTGCTTGTGCCCTGGTAAGAAAGTTACATAGTATTTATTATTCCTGCCTCTAAATTACAGATAGGATTTGAAGTGTTCTTTAGAATACTAAATGGCTATCAGATTCTTTCTTTCTTGAAACAACCATTTCTAAGTCACTTCTCTGACAACTTGAAAAAAAGTACTACATTGCATTGAGATTTTCAGTTTTAAGGACAATCTCTAGAGTCAAGTGGTTATTCATTTATGTTCAACAAAATATTGTCTACTGACTCCTGAGTGTCAAGTAGCAGATTAGGATGAATATGTTACTGTTTCTCAAACATTTATTACAGTTAACCCCTAAACTTGTGATGTTGGATCTGTATTGCAACAATGGCAAAAAGCACAAAGATATCAATTACTTGGTACTCCAATGTAATGCTCCTTGTAAACTGAACAATGCAAAACTTGACAAAGAAATCCTTCTACTATTGTGAAAGTCAGCAGGATCAACAACTATACCTGCGGCTAGGCCTGCACAAGTCCATTGTGGTTTAAGGACAGACCTCTGCTCTTAATTATTTCAAGTATGTGTAGTGCTGGAATCAACTGTTAAATAAACATGCTTATATGAATATGAAATATAATATAAATTTAAGGTGAGCTATTCACATATTATAATGTCCCATTTCTATTGAAATTTTGTGTGTTTTCATTTCATCTGCAATGCAGAGAGACAGATGAAAATAGATTCACCATTCACTAGTTCACTCCCCAAATGCCTGAATAGCCAAGATTGAGCCAGCTCAAATCCTGGAGCCTGTAACTGAATCCAGGTCTTACATATGGGTGTCAAGGAACTCAGTACTTACTAATCATCTGATACCTCCCAGTGTGTGCATTATCAGGAAGCTGAGTCCAAAGAAATATAGGCTGGATTTGAACACAGCACTCTGAAATGGAATGACTAAGCACTGTGAAAATTGTACTCCACTCTACTGAAATTTTAAATAGAATTTCTCTGATCTAGTTCATCTGATTCAGATCATTAATAGATATTAAGCACCTCCAAATAATTGATTTCTTTTTTTTTTTTAATTTTTTGACAGGCAGAGTGGACAGTGAGAGAGAGAGACAGAGAGAAAGGTCTTCCTTTTGCTGTTGGTTCACCCTTCAATGGCTGCCGCGGCCAGCGCACCGCGCTGACCCGATGGCAGGAGCCAGTGCTTCTCCTGGTCTCCCATGGGGTGCAGGGCCCAAGCACTTGGGCCATCCTCCACTGCACTCCCGGGCCACAGCAGAGAGCTGGCCTGGAAGAGGGGCAACCAGGACAGAATCCAGCGCCCCGACCGGGACTAGAACCCGGTGTGCCGGCGCTGCAAGGCGGAGGATTAGCCTAGTGAGCCGCGGTGCCGGCCAATTGATTTCTTCATATGTCTAAAATAACATGTTGGAGAGTTAGGACGGAGTCTTCAAAAAGTTCATGGAAATGAATATTATAAGAATACTCCGCATGTATTTCACAATATCTTGTAACAAAATAATTCTATTTTAATTTTATTTGTTTACTGATTTTAAAAAGATTTATTTATTTTGAAAGTTACAAAGAAAGAGAGAGAAACACATACACACATACACATACCGAAGATCTTGCATCTGCTACTTTACACCCTATAAGGCCACAATGGCTAAGGCAGGGTCAGGCCAAAGTGATAAACCAGGAGGTGCATGTGGGTGTCGCATGTGGGTGGCATGGGCCCAAGCACTGTGGGCCATATTCGCAAACTTTCCTAGGCCATTAGCAGGGAACTGAATTGAGTGAACAACCAGGACAGGAACCAGCACCCATATGGGATGCCAGAATTATAGGCGGCGGCCTTACCTGCTACAAACAATATTGCTGATGTTTAATTTATTTTTACAATCTTTTGGAAGTCCCTTCATATTTCCTTTCTAAACTTAAAACATAGTACTAGATTAGTGAAGTGAAAGAATTAATGTAAAATAATCAATGGCTTAATAATCAGTGAGTAAAAGAATAAACTATAGGGGGCTGGTGCCATGGCATACTAGGTTAACCCTCTGCCTGCAGCACTGGCATCCCGTATGGGCCTCGTTTCTAGTCTTGGTTGCTCCTCTTCCAGTCCAGCTCTCTTCCGTGGCCTGCCAAAGCAGTGAAGGATGGCCCAAGTTCTTGGGCCCCTGCACCTGCATGGGAGACCAGGAGGAAGCACCTGGCTCCTGGCTTCAGATCAGTGTAGCTCCAGCCGTTGTAGCCATTTGGGGAGTGAACCAACGGAAGGAAGAACTTTCTCTCTGTCTCTCTCTCTCTCTCACTGTCTATAACTCTACTTGTCAAATAAATAAATAAAAATCTAAAAAAAAATAAAATAAAAAAGAATAAACTTTAGTATATTATTGATGAATATTAGGCAGTCTTCAAAAAGTCTATTTCTACCTAGCTCTAATTATAAACACTATGGATAGTGACCTGAAATAATGCTTGCCTTAAATGATTAAATAACGATTTTTATACGCATATATATCAAGCTTACTACTTTAAATGAATCTGGTAATTGTTGTATAATCCTTGATTGATAACCAGAAATAAATTCAAGGATCATTTAATATGGTATGCTTTTTTCTTTTTCAAAATGTCTACAAGGATAAATTTGATATCATAAAAATTCTACATGATGGTAACAATTATATATGACGAATTTCAAAGACACATGTTTTCAAATCCCATTTTCCCACCAAGAAATATTTTTTAAACTCAGATGAGTTTAAGGAATACATGAAAAAGAAAACCATAAAAATCTCATTTTGTTGAGGAAACATCAGATTGTGATAATAATTTGATAATAAATATTTAAAGAATAATTATGAGTTAAAACAGTTTAGGTACTGTAGCATAAATATACTTTTGGATTTTTAATATATCATTATATAGTGGATTCTAATGGGGTTATTTTCTCTACATCTGCTTAAGTAACAGTCTCAGAGAAAAATTAAAAATACTGCTTATTCCAACTGTGTATACATGACAGCCTCTAATTTTTACCAGGCATATGACCTTGGGCAGTTTACTTAACTTTTCTACTCTCTAAATCCTTTTTTATATATAATCGGGCATAATACTCCCCTTCAAAAACAAGGATTAAATTTAATAATGTGTGTAAAATATCAAGCATGAAACCTGGTACACTGTAGACTTTCATTAAGTGTTAATAACTATAGAAATAGACTAAAATGGTTGCCTGACTAATTGGGGTCATAGGCCCTTCATCATCAAAAAACAATTTAAGCTGATTTTCCACAGTATACCAACAGATTCATGTTGACTGATAACAAATTTGATTTATATACAAGTTATCAACTGATATAAATGGTGATTTAACTACAAGAGAATCATTAAAACTATATTTTTAAAAATCATATTTTGTTTATATTTGTGGACAAAAACTACAGATGACTCACAGGAAACATAAACTAAAGTTGAGAGAGTTTTAATTTGGCCACAAAGGCTGAACTAAACTCATCAGGTACTTCTTATCCTATAAAAGGACAACCATTATGACATAATTTAGTATTAGCATAAGGTAAGATCATATGCTTTTGTGGCTGCTCATTTAACATATTCTCATTGTGGCCTTCCCTGTCATGTGGGTGAGTTTTCTCCTAGAGTTTGAATTACAAGTCATCTAGAAAAGATATTTGCCCACATATGGAAAATTTGATTAGTCAAGTAGGGCTTAGAGCAAGGTCTTAGATTCCTGGGTCACATACAAAGGAGAAAGTAGTTATCTACTGTAAATAGAACAAGAAAGAGCTTGTAGAACAAAAAAAAGTATTACTATCTTTGTTGATTTATATATTTCTTAATTTTACTTTTTAATACTGCTTTTTCAAATTTTATTTAATAAATATAAATTTCCAAAGTACAACTTTTGGATTATAGTGGCTTTTCCCCCCATAACCTCCCTCCCACCCACAACCATCCCATCTCCCACTCCCTCTCCCATCCCATTTTTCATCATGATTCATTTTCAATTATCTTTGTATGCAGAAGATCAACTTAGTATATACTGAGTAAAGATTTCAGCAAATTTTCAAGAATCCCAGCCTTCCTTCCAATAGTTACACTACAAAGCAAATAGAGAAAAGACATTCAGCTTTGGGGAAATATTTTACAGAAGGGATTAGACCTTTGACCAGATGGGATTGGCCACAGTAGATAATTCAAAACTCTTCATAGTTGAGGAGATAAACTTAATACCATTGGTTGAACTCTTTAATTATCACAGAATTATTCTTAGGTATTTAAATTCAATTGAAAATTGATCCCTGTAAAAAATAAGAGTGGAGATAAGAGAGGGAGGATATGTACAGTTTGGCACATGCTCCCTCCGACTTAACCCTAAGGTTAAAGCTAAAAACTTGCCATGGCACTCCAAATACCATTAAGTTAGCAGGTACCAATGTCATCTTACTAGTTAAAGTGATCAGTTTAAGTTCATAACTGATCATAAAGTTAGGATTAAGTGTCAAAGGGATCACATAAATAAGACCAGTATCTGCTAATAATAATTGATAGAATTAAAAAGTAGAGAATGATCCAACATGGGAAGTGGGATACACAGCAGACTCATAGAATAAAAAAATGTCCGAAATAGCACTCTGGTCTCAGAATTAGCCCTTAAGGCAGTCGGACCTAGCTAAAAAGCCCATGAGAGTATTTCAAGCATGGAAAGCCAAGACACTGTGGCAAAAAATGACCTACATGAAAGAGATATGTGAGTAAGATCCCAGTGAAAAGAAGAGGTCATCAAAGAAGGAGGTACCTTTCTCTGAAGGGAGGAGAGAACTTCCACTTTAATTATGGCATTGTCTAAACCAGGTCAGTGTTTGTGAACTCAAGAGGCCTCCATAGCCTTGGCAGCTCATGAAAAGAGCCTTGGGTGATTACTAACATCAGAAATAAGAGTTTCAATTGTTATATCAACAAGAGAATTCACTGTGTACTTGCTCCGCATGTAGGACCTCTGTCCTTAATGTGTTGTACTATGAAAATTAACGGTAAAACTAGTATTCAAACAGTACTTTATCCTTTGTGTATCTGTGTGGGTGCTGCAAACTGTTGAATCTTTACTTTGTATAGAGTTGATCTTCTGTATATAAAGATAATTAAAAATTAATCTTAACAAAGAATGGGATGGGAGAGGGAGAAGAAGGGATGGTTTGCAAATGAGAGGGTGGTTATGGGGGAAGAACTGCTGTAATCCAAAAATTGCATTTTAAAATTTATATTTATTAAATAAAAGTCAAGATATCAAAATTTGAAGAGATGGAGCTAGTACCAGAATCAGAGTAAAACAAAAGGAATGTTATAATTATCAGGCTAGCAATTTGAAATAATTTTTAATATGTTAAGGGCTATAGTGGAAAAGGTAGCCAGCATGCAAGTATAGACAGGAAATACAGGCAACTTTAAAAAGTTCATGGAACATGGAATGAAAAGATAAGCTTGTTTTGGCTCAAAATTTTGAAAAAACAAGCATAGCTTTTTTATATAATATGCATTTTCTGTAAACTTTTGAAGAAATCTTATACACATGGATTTCAAAAACATTGCACCAAAGTGAATTTATCTTTTAATTCCACTTTCCACAAACTTTTTGAAGTACTCTTGTGTAAGTAGAGATGGAATTTGAGAACAAACTTCTCAAATGTCTGTAAAGCTTTCAAGAAAAATGCCTACTTGTTTGGGGAGTGGATGACCAGAATTATTAATTTTATCCATTAGGTCAATTTGACTTAAGTGGTATACTTATAAGGTCCATTTTATCTTGTCTATGTGCAGCCACCCTATGCAATCCTTTGTACATTATCCACACATTCTCCATCTATTCCCAGAAGTGTTCTTCCAAAAAATTTATCAGAAAGCTTTTTTTTTTTTTTTTTTTTTTTTTTTTTTGACAGGCAGAGTGGACAGTGAGAGAGAGAGACAGAGAGAAAGGTCTTCCTTTTGCCGTTGGTTCACCCTCCAATGGCCGCCACGGCTGGTGCGCTGTGGCTGGAGCACTGCGCTGATCCGATGGCAGGAGCCAGGTGCTTCTCCTGGTCTCCCATGGGGTGCAGGGCCCAAGCACTTGGGCCATCCTCCACTGCCTTCCCCGGCCACAGCAGAGAGCTGGCCTGGAAGAGGGGCAACCGGGAAAGAATCCGGCGCCCTGACCGGGACTAGAACCCGGTGTGCTGGCACTGCTAGGTGGAGGGTTAGCCTATTGAGCCACGGCGCTGGCCAGAAAGCTTCTTTTCAATAGCCTCCTTTTAGAGATGATGGGCTCCCTGTCTCTGAAGTTGTTTTTTAACCAATCATTGTCCAAAGAAAGCAATCTTCAACCTGTGAGAAAATTGCTCATACTAACTTAGTGTTGGCTTTTTTAGGTCAAGACGATCTATTTTCCCTGTGTAACAATAAATGCAAATTTACTATCACAAAATACACAGGCTCTGACTAGAATTTGACTACGTTGGAATATTTCACAAGTTTCATTAAAAGTTACTGGGTTTGTTTTTCTTGGAACTGTTACTCATGTTCTGCCCTGAATAAAGTTCATATTAACATTTTTGCAAAAGCTGTTTATCAAGAAATTATAAGAAATAAAAATAAAGAAATGATAAAACAAGAGAATGGAATACTAGCTGGGGGAAAAAAAAAACCTGTAACAGAAATCAAGAATGGCTTTGATGGACTCTTTGGAAGAGTAGATGCAATTAGGAAAAAAAAAATCTCTGAACTTAAGATTATGACACTAGAAACGACCAAAACTAGACTGAAAAAAAAGTGTAATGGAGCATCTAAGAACTCAAACAATTGTGAAAGTTCTGAGAAATCTGTAATGAGAAAAGCAGAATAAAGAAGTGAGAAAGAAACAGGAGAAATATTTGAAGAAATCGTAATTGAGAACTTCCCCAAATCTAGAGCAGACAACACCCACAGATCCAGAAACCTCAGGAAACAGAAAGCAGGAGAATGCCAGAAACAAACAAACAGAATACACTTGCGCTTACCATATAAACTGAAGAAAATTAAATTAATGGTAGTGATGTGGGGCTGAATACCCCTGACTGGTCTCGGGCCTAACCCTAGCTAGACTTAGTCCAGATTGTTGTCTTTCCTTTGCATAGGAATAGCATCATGAGGCATAAATTGAAGTAAACAGGAAAGCAGGATTAACTAAAAGGCAAATCGATAGTACACACATAGATGTCAGCACAGGCAACTTCATGAAGCAGAATGGACCCCACACAGCTAGGGGTGTCTTCTTGTGAGATATAGGATAATGTTCAGGGCAGGCCCTGATTGACTATCCAAAGGAGGCAGGATTTGGGTTAGGGCTGCAGCACATGTGATATCTCCCCAAAGATATCAAGACATCTGGTGTGTAAGCTGCATGATGGGGAGTGGGTGCTCCAAGTGGTGGGATTTGGGTAGTGCATGAGGCTTGTGGTTGGCAGTCCTCAGCTCCTCTCCAGCTACCTGATTACACATATCAATAGGAACTTAACCGTATTTAGTTTTGCAGGCTAGATATCCTTGTGGAGCAATTTCTAATTGAATTTTAAAGGATAATAAAAATCAGTGTGAAAGATGAGCCATGCAGTGAAGGCAGTGGGAACAGCAAAAGGACGTCTGGGTGGACCTGAGGACTTAGCAAACCTGGTGAGCTTGTACTTGTTTATTGAGTAATGAAGGTGAAGATAAAGGGGAAAGGTTGAGGATAAAGGAAGTTACTACTGATGTTGCAAACACTTTAACTTTGTTATGCAAAAAATGCAAGTTTGGCATAAAAGGTGAGACAGTTTGAAGTGTCACTGTAGGGGATGAGCCAGAAGAATATATTTGAATTTACATTTTTAAAAGAACCTTCTGATGGTAAGGAAGAGGATGCTATGAATAAGGATGACAGTGGAGGCAGATCTCTGAAGAGCTTGTGTCTGGTTTTTGATCAAGTTGCGTAGGTAAGTATATGACATAGGAAGCCATGGGATATGATACTAACACATTGTGAGAAGAAATACATTGCAATAGTGAAAAATGAGTCTGAAAGCAAGTACTTAGCTCTCTTTCAAGAGAGAGAATTTTCAGTTGTAAATTGGGTACCAATATATTTCCTGGACTTGAGGCTTCCAAGAGATAATTAATCCAAACATAGTTCATTGATCCTTGACACATAATAGTTTAATACATCTTAGCTCTTTATATTTAAATTTATTTAAACATTTTCAAAAATTTAAAGCTTCCAGATGTTTTATCTTAACAGGAAATCTGTTCATTACTTACATGCTGTTATCTTCTGATTTGTTTCAAATGACTGAATTTTTTTTTTTTTAAAAAGTATGAACTGAATAAAAGAAGTCAAATTTCTCATTCATTACTAATAAAGACTTTATCATTTTTATGGAAAATGTTATGGCTTAAATTGTGTTTCAATTAAAAATTAAAACCCTATAATAAATGAAATTATAAAAATAAAAATAGATTCATGCAAAATAGATTTACAAAGAATGAATTTTGAATATTTTGACATTTTAGAAAATACTTAGTGATAGATCACTTTTGCTCACTCTAATGACTATAAACTATAGTCATATATTCTAGATGTTTTTATCACTTAAGATCATTTTCCATAAGCATTTTAAATTGTTAAGTCAATGGGAATAAACAAACTATGTGAAAAAGTTTAATACAAGGCTTTCTCAGGGAAGAATAGGAATGGCCTAGGCCTAGAAGATGTAAGTCCAACTTTTAATAGTTTTGGGAAGTGTTCCAAAGTGGTCAAACTACAATTAGAATTTATGTCTTCCTTAGAAATAAATTTCCATTTATCACTACACAGGGAACATACATTGCATTGGCCCGAATGAGTGCCATACTTGGAAGATGGTATCCAGATGTCATAGAAATCTGAATTTAGACCTATCATATGATCCAGCCATCTCACTACTAGAAATTTACCCAAACCAGAAGAAATCAGCATATGAAAGAGTGATCTGTACCCCCATGTTCATTGCAGCTCAATTCTCAATAGCTAAGATATGAAATCAACCCAGATGTTCATCAACTGTTTACTGGATAATGAAATTGTGGTATTTATACACCATGGAGTACAACTCAGCCATAAAAAGATAGAAAGAAATCTTGTATTTAGCAAGAAATGGACACAACTGGAAATCATTATACTTAGCTAAATAAGCGAGTACCAAAAAGACAGATGCTATATGTTCTCCCTGATCTAGGGTAACTAACAGAGTACCTGGCATGGAAAGTATTGGAGTGAAATGGACATTTGGACACTCAATGATTGCTTATGGCCCTTGTTTCTTACATTGAGGAGCAGTGTTTTTTTTCTTCACACTATTTGATGAACTCTTATACTTAGTGTAAGGTAAACTTAATGATCATTACGTTAACTGAAAGTAGATCTTTGTAAAAATTAAGAGTGAGAATGCAAGAGGGAGGAAGAAGAAGGGTTGGAAAGTGGGCAGGAAGGATGGTAGGGTGGGAAGTACCACTATGTTCCTAGATCTGTGCATCTGAAATAGAGGAAACTTGTATAACTTAAATAAAATACAGAGTGCGACTTCTGTAAACAGAGGCTTTTGTAAACAGTTTGGAGATTACTTACTTTAGAGCATGATCGCTTACAAGCATCCTCTCTGGAAAGAGGTTACTGAAAAAAGGGCTACTGATTAAATTTATGGAGGCCATTTCTGAACATGGATAAGAAGTGTATAGCCATAGAATAAAATATTGTTCAAGGTTGTTCCAGGTGGCTAAGGCAAAACTAATTTTACGTGCATATCAGCCAAACAAGATTGACCTGATGCTTAAAATGAAGAAACAGCTCTGAAGGACACCACTGAGAGAAGTCTCAGCAGGTGTTTCTGTTGAAGGCTTTGAAGATTTTTAGGGGGAGTTTGGTTTCAGTTATTTGTGAATTATTACAAACGAAAGTCATTTTACTTCATGACTTCCATATCATTGTATGTAGGTCCTTTTTCTTATTTTTAGCAAGTACTTTACAGTTTACATTAAATGATTCTATTTAACAAATCATTCACATGAATAATTAACCAAATATAACCTTTTTGTAGTAAATTAAAAATTGAAATATGAAATATTGCTTAATGAGGTTTTAAGTATAATTATTTATATATTTCAAAACGTTGTATAAATATTCATGTATGTACACACTTTTTTATTATTTTTAGCATTATAATCAGAATTTGAACTTAAGGCTTCAAAATTGGGTAAAAGAATTGATATTTCCATATTTTTTCAAAATTCAGGAAAACATTTTTTCACACAGTTCCAGTTACTACTTTTTATAAGATATTAAGACGTTGACATTTGATAAAAATATGATAAGGACTTTTTAATAAACAAAAAAATACACTTAGTGTTTTCTATAGGCAGTTTCTCACATATTTAAAGAAGTGCAGCCAGTTCTTTTTCTTTTTTTAAAAGATTTATTTATTTATTTGAGAGGTAGAGTTACAGAGAGAGGGAGAGACAAAGAGAAATGTCTTCTACCCATAAGTTCCTTCCCCAAATGGCTGCAACTGTTGGAGCTGCGCTGGTCTGAAGCCAGGAGCCTGGAGCCAAGAGCTTCTTCCAGATCTCTCATAAGGCGCCAGGCACCCAAGCACTCAGGCCATCTTCTGCTTTCCCAGGCCATAGCAGAGAGCTACATCAGAAGTGGAGCAAGGCCGGCGCCGCGGCTCACTAGGCTAATCCTCCGCCTTGCAGCGCCGGCACACCGGGTTCTAGTCCCGGTCGGGGCGCCGGATTCTGTCCCGGTTGCCCCTCTTCCAGGCCAGCTCTCTGCTGTGGCCAGGGAGTGCAGTGGAGGATGGCTCAAGTGCTTGGGCCCTGCACCCCATGGGAGACCAGGAAAAGCATCTGGCTCCTGGTTCCTGCCATCGGATCAGTGCGGTGCGCCGGCTGCGGCGGCCATTGGAGGGTGAACCAATGGCAAAAGGAAGACCTTTCTCTCTGTCTCTCTCTCTCACTGTCCACTCTCAAAAAAAAAAAAAAAAAAAAAAAAAAAAAACAAAAAAAAAGAAGTGGAGCAGTGGGACAGTGGGAACTTCCACCGGCACATATATGGGATGTCAGCAATGTAGGCAGCAGCTTTATCTGTTAATGCCACAGCGCCAGGCCCTTTATTTTTAGGTACTCTAAAAAGCAGCATTAGATAGAGTTATTGCATATCTAATATACTCATCTGAAGATAGAGACTTAGGGGCTGGCATTGTGGTGTACTGGGTAAAGCCGCCGCCTGCAGTGCAGGCATCCCATATATGCCATATGGGTGCTGGTTTGAGTCCCGGCTGCTCCACTTCTGATCCAGCTCGCTGCTATGGCCTGGGCTGGCAGTGGAATATGGCCCGAATCCTTGGGCCCTGCACCTGTGTGGGAGAACCTCCGGAAGAAGCTCTTGGTTCCTGGCTGTGAATCGACACAGCTCCAGCCATTGGGGCCAATTGGGGTGTGAGCCAGCGAATGGAAGACTTTTGTTTTCCTCTCTCTCTCTCTGCCTCTCCATCTCTCTCTGTGTAATTCTTTTAAATAAATAAATAAATCTTTTAAACAAATTATAAAAAAGATAGAGACCCTATATTTTTAGATGTTTAGAAAGATTAAGTAGAAGGACCATATAAGACAAATATCTCTTTTTTCTTTATGTATATTTGGCTCTATTTTTGTTTTTATATATTATGCATCAGAGTAAAATTTGAAGAAGTATTTTTATAATCTCTGTCAGAATGTCTTGTACAACATATTTGTAATGCATGATTCTCATCTAAAATTCAAGAAGTGATTTCATAAAGCAGGTATATTATATCCAGAAGTCAAACCATACTTTAATGATGACTTAGTACCCTGGTACTTATAAAAAAGTAAACACTATTACACTTCAATATGTAAGTAATCACTGAATATACTGCAAACATATTAATTATAAAACTGCTTTTTCTTCTTTTGCTTTTCAATAAGTCCTCATTTAATTCCTGAGGGCAGCTGTTACCTGTTCTCTAAAAATAAAGTTCCCAAAGGATCTCTGAAATATTCCTAGTACATCTATATATCACATGAAAAGGTTCAGATCTTCTTGTCTTCTGTTATTTACCGTTTTGGGGTGCTTTTATCAAACTTGAAAAGGATCATTAAAGCATCTGTACTGATTTCAAAACAAAGGCATTTATCCTTATACATGCTCTTGCATTGGATAGCAGCATACTTTTTTTTCTAACATTATTTACATTTCTAAAGAAAAAAGGCAATAAAATGTAATTCTCAATATTTTGACAAGTGTTTAGAGCTGGCAGTGTTGAGAAAAATACTAAGTAATCAAAAAATGTGTTGGCAATATAGGAAGTTCAGTAAACAAATCTGTCTTATACACTAAAGTTTTGCATTAGATTTCGATACGGAACTTAACCGTAAAATGTCATAGAAGTTTAGGCAATGCTGGAGAAAATTAGATGCATAAGTGATCAATACTTTTAGAAACTCAGATACATTTTGCTTTGTTTCTAAACATGAGTTACAGGGGTTGGCGCTGTAGCGCAGTGGGTTTACACCCTGGCCTGAAACACAGGCATCCCATATGGGTGCCTGTTCAAGTCCTGGCTGCTCCACTTCCAGTCCAGCTCTCTGCCGTGGCCCGGGAAAGCAGTAGAAGATGGCCCAACTTCCTGGGCCCCTGCACCTGCGAGAGAGACCTAGAAGAAGCTCCTGGCTCCTGGCTTCAGATCGGTGCAGCTCTGGCCTTGCAGCCAATTGAGGAGTGGACCATCAGATGGAAGAATGTTTCGCGTTCTGCCTTTCCTCTCTCTGTGTAACTCTGACTTTCAAATAAAAATCAATAAATCTTAAAAAGAAACATGAGTTACAGAATCAGATTAAACTATATTCTAATATATTGAGGTTACATGGATCTTGTGTATATTTAAATAATATCAGAGGGAATGGAAAGTCACTGTTCAATTTTATCTTTTACAATTCAGCCCAAAATTGCATTTTTATAATGTTAGTCTATCCTTTCCATTCTTGATAAAATGTAGAAAGAAAGAAAAAAATCTACTTGCTACATTTTCTTCTTGACCTAATATAGAATACCATGATGTCATGAGAAGGAGTCTTTTAAAACTACTTAATAGTTTGTTTTTTTTTTTATTCCAATAATTGTTATGACTTTACAATATCAAAGTAAGATTTGATGCATATAATAGAACTTCTTATCTTGGACCCAGAGAAAATCCTTAAACAGTTTTGAAACTCAACTACAGCCTGTACAACCTGCAGTTGGAGAATAGTCCTGGCCACACAGGGACCCAAGGAAACAATACTATCAATGATCTCACAGACAGTCCTGCAGAAACCAATTCTCATTCTGGATTTTAAATGGGCACTAGAGTTGGGTGTAGCCCCCATTCAACTATAATCTGAGAACCATCATGCCTTACCAAGAACTTCTTGGGAAACACCCTCATTTGTCACTCCAAAGGCGGGTCAGCATATCTCATTCATATCTGTAGAACATTAAGGCAGTTTTGTGATTTGTTTCCTGCCCCTTTAAGCCATAGTACAAGGCCAATGCCCAGGTACCCACCCAGTAACCCAAAAAGACCCGGATCCTGAGTAAATCACACTTGTCCACACACCTGTTCAGAGTCGCACAATTTGTGGGCTCTGAAGCAAATCCTCATCTCAGAAACAACACTAATGACCAGAATCTGAAAGACAGTCCAGACCATCCAGGGCCCAGATAGGATCAATATTCTCTAGAGTCTGTTACTCACAGGCCCACCAACTGTAATGTAGATGCAGTGGCAGCTGTGTAATTCAACGCTAATCCCGTTCATCCACCACCTGGAAGCAATCCCATCAGACCAGAGACCCAGTAGAAAAAGAGATATTCCATGCACATGGCAAGCAAATGTAGGCCGTAAATACCATGTGAATCAGACAAAATAGATTCTCAGCCAAAATTTGTCACAGGAGACAAAGAAGATGAAAATATGGTGTTAAGGGGGTCAATTCATCAAGAGGATATGCAAATTGTACAAATTGTAAATGAATGGACGCCCAACATTGGAGCATCTAAATATATAAACATTAATAACTAAAGGGAGAAGTAGTTAGTGTTGAACTTCAACCCTACTTTGAACAATTGGTAAATCAGACATAAAGTTATAAAGGAGGAGCTGGCATGGTGGCATAGCACATAAAACTGCCACCTGTGATGCCAGCACGGTCTAAGAGTGCTGGATCAAGTCCAGCTTTGTGCTAATGACCTGGGAAAAGCAGCAGAAGATGAGTCAAGTGCCTGGGTTCCTGCTGTCCACTTGGAGACTTAGATGAAGCTCTTGGATCCTGGATTTGGCTTTGTCTCAGCCCTGGCCATTTTGCGCACTTGGGGAGTAAACCAGCAGATGGAAGACCTCTCTGTGTCTCTGTCTATAACTCTGTCTTTCAAATAAATAAATAAATCTTTAAAAAAGGAGAAAGCCAGAAAGGAAATAATAGGCTTGAATAATATGATACACTCAACAGATATATCCAGAGCAGTCCATGCAACAGCAGTGGAAGATGTATTTTTCAAGCATGTATTTTTATTCTCTGACACAGATCATGTGTTAGGCTACAGAACGTGTATTAACAAATTTAACAAGAAGACTAAGATTATTTGAAGCATCTCTCTTGACAACAATAGTATAAAATTCAAAATCAAAAGCAGAAGGAATTTCAGAAAATTCAGAAGTATGGAGAAATTAAACAACACATAAGGTCAAGAAAGAAGTCAAAAACTATCTCGAGAAAAACAAAAACGGAAACACAAAATATCAAAACTTGAGATGAATCAAAGTGTAGCTAAGAAGGGAATCTGTGGAATTTAATTAAAAATTTATATTAATTATTAATTATTAGGAAAAAAGATCTGAATTATGTTAAGTAACCAAAAGATAGAGCTATTTTCTTAAGGTCAAAATCAACAGTAAGAGGGAAATAAAAAAATATTACAGCTTTAATAAATAAATTGAAGCTAGAAAGATAATAGAAAATACAAACAGAATCTGGTGTTTTGAAAAGGTAAACAAAACTAACAAACTCTAGACTAACCAAGCAACAGAGAGTACGCAAACAAGTCAAGCTACGAACGGGAAAAAAGACATTATAACTGAAAGCACTGCAAAACAAAGGATCAGAAAATAGTGCTAAAAGCAATTATATGTGAACAAATTGGATAACAGAAATGGATAATTCCTAGAAATATATAAACTATCAGGATTGAATCATGAAGAAATTTAAAAAGCTGGACAGAGAGATCGAATCAGTAATCAAAACCCTCCTAAGAAAGAAAAACCTAGGACAAGAAGCTTTTGTAGATGAATTCTGCCAAACCTTTAAAGAATAATTAACATCAGTACATCTCAAATCCTACAAAACTGAAGAGGAAGAAACAGTTCCAGACTAATTTTGCAGTCCCAGTGTTAATCTCATAACAGAGCCAATGTCACAAGAAAATTAAAAACAAATATCCTGATGAATATAGGTATTGAAATCCTCAACAAAATATTACTTAACCAAATTTTATAGCAAAATAAAATAGTAACACATCATAATCAAATGCTATTTATCCATGGAATGCAAGGATATCCCAATATTCATTGATCAGTAGATATCACAGTAACAGAATAAAGTATAAAAATTACATTAGGTCATCAATAGATACAGAAAAAAATAGATTAATTTCAACATCCTTTCATGAGAGAAACTCTTAACAGTTTAGATATGGATGAAATATACCTCAACATAATAAAGGCAACATATGACAAATTCACATTAAACATCATATTCCAAGGTGGAAAACTGAATTTCTTTTCTCTAAGATCAGAAATAAATGATTACATGACTTCATTTTTTCTATTGTACATGTTACTGGAAGTCTTGGATAGAGCAATCAGGTAAGGAAAATTAGAAAGGAAGTGTGGGGAGCAGCCCGGACTGGACTAAGTTACTGGAATTAAGACTTATTCTATGCATCTGCTCTCCCACAATATGGCGCTGGGAGAGAAGTAAACAGCTTCCGCACAGCTGCCTCCAGTTCAGCCAATAAACTGTAGGACTTGCTCCTGATTGGAGGAGAGCAGCGTACTCGGCGTGTGGGCAGCCGAGTTGGGATTGGCGGAGGAGGACTATAAAGGAGGAGAGAGACGGCATGCACCAGGAACATCTAAGGGGAACATCTAAGGGGAACACCTGTGCAGCCCCCAAGAGAGCCGGCCGGCAGTGTGCCGCTCCCCTGCGGAAGTGGGGAATGTGGCAGGGGGAACTGCCCTTCCACAGAGGTGGAAGGGATAGTAGCCAACCCGGGAAGAACCAGCAGCAAACCCGGGGAGGGCCGAGCAGAAGAGAGAACAGCGCAGGGTCCTGTGTCGTTCCTCCACGAAGAGGGGGAGCGACAGGAAGAATTAAAATTGCTTCTGTTTGTAGATGACACAACCTTATATATGGAAAACTCTAAATACCCCATGGAAAGACTTGTAAAATGTATAAACAAATGAAGTAAAATTTCAGGTTACAAAATCAACACATGAAACTCAGTCATACTTTTATATGCTAAAAATGAACTATTTACAATAGAAAAATTTCCATTCACATAATGTCAAACTGAGTAAAATATTTGAGAATAAATTTAACCAAAAAGGTGAAAGATATATAAACTGTACTGATAAAAATTTGAACACATAAATAAATGGAAAAGTACCCTATGTTTATGTATTAGAAGAATCATTGTAGTTAAAATGTCTCTATTACATTAAGTGATCTGCAGATTAAATGCAATATCAATGCAAAGTCCAGTGTTTTGTTTCACAGAAATAGAATACACAATTCTAAAATTCCTGTGGAAACACGAAAGACTCCAAAGAGCCAAAGAAAGTTTGAGAAATAAGAAAAAAATTGTAAGGATGACATTCCCTGATTACAACTCACATTAAAAAACCAGGGTAATCAAATTAATTTGGCACCAGAATAAAAACAGGTACATGGATCAATGGAACAGAATTAATTATGCAGAAATAAACCTATGTTTAAATTCTATATGAAAATATCTACTGCAGGATATATTTGTAACACGAAAATAGCTGGTAACACTATCATTATGTAGGGAAATCATATTTATTATCCAAATGAGTGAAAGTAAGTCCTATTAATAACTACAGGAGTAGGCATTTGGCATAGCAATGCAGATGTCAGTGTGGGGTCTGGCGCTGTTGCGTGAAAGGTTAATCCTCCACCTGAGCACCAGCATCCCATATGGACGATGGTTCTATCTAGTCCTGGCTGCTCCACTTCTGATCCAGCTCCCTGCCAATGCACCTGGGAAAGCAGTGGAAGGTGTTTCAAATATTTGGGCCCCTGTACCCATGTGAGAGATCTAGAAGAAGCTCCCGGCTCCTGGCTTCAGCCTGGCCCTGTCCTGTCCATTGTGGCCATTTGGGGAATAACCAGCAGATAGAAGATATCTTCCTTTCTGTCTCTCCTTCTATCTCTGTATTTCTGCTTTTCAATTAAATAAATAAATCTTAAAAAAAAAACCTTATGTTTATATGACCAACTAATCTGTAAATAGGGTGTCAAGAATACATAATGTGGAAAAAAATCCTCTCAATACATACTATTGGGAAAGCAGATGTACTTATGCCAAAGAATGAAATCATATCCTTATATTAAACTATCTACAAAAGCTAAGTAAAAACATATTAAAGCCTTGAAGATAATACCTGACACCACAAAATTCCTAGAAAAAAATAGAAAAAAATACTTATTTCATCTTGAAAATTTTGTTTTGACATTGACATCAAAAATGCATAAACAAATAGAACAAAAATTATAAAGCTTCTGCACAATAAATTAAACAACCAATCAAATCATAAGGTAATTTGCCAAATTAGAAAAAATATTTATAAACCATGCTATGAAGAGAGGGTTAATATACAAAGTATGTAAGAACCTCACATAATTTTAATACCAAAAATAATAATAAACTGGATGAAAAATGAGCATCAGGCCTGTATAGCCATTTATGCAAAAATTGATAAAAATGACAAATAAGTACTGCTGTTCATTGATATCTGGTGATAATTGTTTACAAGATCTCCCTTGAACACCAAAACCTGCAGATGTTCAGATCATTTATATAAATTGATGTAGTATTTCTGTGCATATCCTCATATAAGTTAAATCACCTCTGGATACTTGCCTTACGTAATTCAATTTAAACAATATGTGAATAGTTCTAATACTATACAGGTTAGGAAATAAAAACAACTAAAATGAGTCTTAACATGCTCAATACAGATACAAATTTTGTTCAAATATTTTTGATGTACAATTGCTTGACACTGTGGATGCAGAACCCATGTATACAGAGGGCTGGCTTTGTGTGTAAAGAGACTCAATATCACAAATCATCAGGGAAATGCAAATCAAAGCCAAAATGAAATTTCACCTCACATATATTATCATGACTATTACCACAAAGCAAAAGATAAGTGGTGCCAAGAATGTGAAAAAAAGGGACCTCTGGCATAGTGGTAGTGGGAATGTAAATTCGTACATCATTATGGAAAACAACATAAAGGTTTCATGAAATATTAAAAATAAAATTAACATAAGATTTATGCATTTCACTACTGAATATGTATCCAATAGAAATGAAGTATCTTGACTCTCCTTGCTCACTGTAGCATTATTCACAATTAACAAGCTAGGAGGGGGAAGAAGACTGAATGTTTAGTAAAGGAAATGTGTGTTATCCATCCATACAGTGTAAGGAAATCCGGTCCTTGGCAACAGCATGGATGATCCTACAGATTAATATGTACGTGAAATAAGCCCAACACAGAAAGGTAAGTATTGTATGATTCCACTTAGATTAGGAATTATAAAATTAGAATTCATAGAAATAGAGAACTATCCCTGTCAAAGACTAGTTTGCAGGGGAAAAGGGGCAGATGTTGACTGAAGACTAGAAAACATTCGTCACAAGATGCAAAATTCTGTGGAACTAATCTACAGCAGGGTGGTGAGGAATGTGTTATTCAGAATGTGATAATCATTACTTAATGAAATGAATAGCAATTAAATACAAAGTAATACTTGATGACAAAATAATCATTATTTTATAATTGTAGATAATTTGGAGATGAGGTAGAATGTTTAGGGAAGTCCATATATTCAATATAAGCCAGTTAAAATTAAAATTGAATGGCTCAGGGGATTATGACTCTGCTTGGAACATCTGCATCCAATATCAGAGTGTGTGGTTCAAGTACTGGCTACTCCATGCTTCTGATTCAGCTGTCTGTGAATATAGTGGGGGAGGGAGGGCACTGGGTAATAGATTAAGTACACGGGTTCCTGCCACCCACATGAGAGACGTGGATGGAGTTCAGGACTCCTGGCTTCAGCCTGGGCTAATCCTAGCCTGATTCTCTTTCTCTCACTGTTTCTTTCTCTCTCACTTTTTCTCTGCCTCTCAAATAAATGAATCTTTTAAAAATGGTTGTACATTTTGTAAAGTATTGATTGAGCAAGGATGTTTGCATTTGGAGCAACAGTTAAGACACAACTTGAAATGAGAGTGTCATACTGGAGTGCCTGGGAGAGACCAAAGCCAAGAGCCAGGAACTGCACATTGCTTATTCTAACGTTCTTTGCGATAGCCAAAAGACTAGAATCAACCCGTTTTCCTTCAATAGGTGAACATTTAATCACCCAAGTCACATCCATACCCTGGGATATTAATCAGCACTAAAAGGAAACACACTATTGATACATGCAGCAATTGTTCACTAGAAATAAAAAGTTAATCCCAAAAGCAAAGATACTGTATGGTTCTGTTGACACAGTATTTTTGAAGTGAGAAAATTTTGGAAGTGAATAGCAGGTGATAGGGCCAAGAGCTAAGAGAGGCTGGAATGGTTGTAAGGGTAACAAAAGTGATTCTTGTAATGTCGCAACTATTCAATATTTGACTGTGGTATTTTATCATACAAAATTGCAGAGGTGACAAATTGTATAGACATCACACACACATAGAAATCAATATAAGGAAAACTTGGTAAAGTTTTGAATTAAGCTTGTGCTAATATCCTTGTTATGGCTTTATGACATAGTTTTGTAAAATGTTACCATGGGGGAAAACAGAAAGAAGAATGCAAGGGGACTCTGTGCATTTACTTTCCTTGCATGTGTCGCTGTGCTATTTCTTACAACTAATCTACAATATTCTAAAAAAATAAAGCTAATTCAATGTATTGCCTTATCTGGAGTTCTGGGAAAACAGTGCTGTCATGGGACATGGATGCTCTTAAATGATTGTTACATAGGAAAATAAGCTTATGAAAAAGTGGAAGTCACATGGTTCTTTCACAATCTTCCCTAAACAAAAATATCTGAAGAAACAGATGTAGAGCTAAAATGCCCAACAGGAAAAGACACGTATGCTTTTCTGCGGCCAAATCTCTTTGGGCTGTATTTCAACAAAGTTAGAAATGAGGACCTGTCCTCTGGGGTTTCTTCTACAGGGAGTCAGACTTTCAGCCTTGAGCTGCTCTGGGCTACTGACAGGTTTCACAACCTGCCATGCCGACGTTAATGACCGCTACAGTTACACAGGACTTAGTTCTAGTTCATCCTCACGGCCGCTAAGTAGCCTTTGCTCTAAGCAGACCTCTGTCAGGATTTCCTTTGTGTTGTTCTCATTCCTGTTTGATATCTCATGGTAGCCTCTCACCATATCAAATTACCCTGAGTGGTCTTAATTATCTCCCCAAGGGACCACCTGCTCTTTACTTCTTTAGAACAATCTTGCATGCAGCTTACCTCCAACTACTTTCCTATAAACAAGAGGAACATAACCCTGGAGAGTGAAGAGGGTGAGAATACACCATGCCAGAACAAAACGCCATGAAGTGCACTCTGCTCTGCCTTCTCTTCTTAAAAGCAACGCTCGATGTAAAATACGCCCTCCTTGGGGCTGGTGCTAAAACTTTGATAATGAAAGCAAAAAAAAAAATCTGTATCCCTCTTCTGTACATCATTCCGGTAATCACATTTAGGAATCAGCAAACTATGACCCAGTAGCTGGATGCCTGCTTTATAAATAATTTCATGGGAACATAGCCACTCTCAATTTAAAGATATTGTCGATGACTTTTTTCTCACTAAGGAAAAGTGGTTGCGACAGAGACCATATGCAGCCCACAAAGCCTAAAATATGTATCGGTCACTTGGACAGATTGCTGACTCTTGGCTTCAGCTATGCTAAAAAGAACAAAAAAAATCTACATACAAGTGTAAGATTATGATCTATCACTTTATTTTCTCAAGGCTATGACGGAGAGATGTTAGAAGCATGGGTTTCGCTGCTGCTGTGTAGGTTAAGCCTCCGCCTGAGGTGCCGCCATTCCATATGGGCACAGGTTCCTCTCCTGGCTGCTCCTCTTCTGATTCAGCTCCTTGCTTATGGCCTGGGAGGGCAGTGGAAGATGGCCCAGGTGGTTGGGCCCCTACAGTCACATGGGAAACCTGGAAGAAACTCAGGGCTTAGGATTGGCCCATCTCAGGCCAGTGCCAGCCATTTGGGGTGTGAACCAGTGGATGCAAGACCTTTCTGTCTGCCTCTTTCTCTTCATCTGTAACTCTGCCTCTCAAAGAAATAAATAAAATCACCTAAAATATTCCTTAAAAAAAGCAAGAAGCATGGTTCCTTGATATATATTCACAAGAAGTTGTATTTGGGTTCTCTACACATGGTCTTCCACTGTTTTAGAGACATTGCCCATGTTTGAAAAGAACACTCAACTTGTATTGAAGATATCAAAAAAAAAAAAAAAAAAAAAAAAAAACAAACCCTCCAAATGTCACAATGTGACAATATGCAATCTTCTGTCTGGAAAAAAGTTGTTTGCTGCTTTTTTGGCTTCAGGAAAGATCAGCGTCAGTTTGGTTGCATGAGCGTGGTAAGAGGTTCTGTGCAAAATAGGATAGATGGAGTCTGTTGAAAATGATGTTTAAAAATTAAGAAAAGGTAAGTTAACTATACAACAGTTTATTCTAAATATTATATTTATATACTATATAAGTATAATGTATATGATATGTATATGTATATGTGTCCATATGTATTCTAGGTACTGCAGAACACAGGATTTTTAAAATTTTCCTGTTACTACAATTAGTTTCATTATTATACAGGGGTATTTTGAAAAGTTCACAAAAAAGTTGAATAAAAGATAAGCTCACTTTGTCTCAAACATTTTTGAAATTCATGCATAATTTTTAATAATATGAATTTTCCATGAACCATTCAAAAGCATTTCATGTATAGTTAAAGAACTATGTAGAAATTACTCATTATAATCATGTTAAGTAAAAACATGATTTATGTTTTCTAAATATATGAGTAATAGGTCAGTTAAGTAAAACTTTTAAGATAAAAAATTACAGAAAAAATTCAGTGCCTTTGTTTATTTTCATATTCTTATGCATTTTAGACTGAAATCTTTTCTATCCTGATTCTTTGGTACTTCACAATGTAACTAGCAATTTTAACTTTTAAAATAAACTTTTCATAAGAAATTTTAGTGACAATATAATTCAAAATAATGTTGCAATAAAGAAGACAATATGTTTTCTATTATTAGATATTTGGTAATTACCAGCTTTTCATTATCTCTATTAATACTGTTCACTGCATTCTTGAAACAGTCATTCAAAAGTTTAGGAAACAATAATTCCTAGTTATAATGTGGAACTTGAACAAATTCTTTTCCCTTCGCAAATATGTCATTAAAATAACAATGAAAGTAAACTTTTTCTTCAAAACAGAATGTAATGAACTAAAGATTTTCATTGTATAATTTTACAGGTTTAGAAAGATTTAAAATAACGCCACTAAGCATAATGACATATGTAAAAACTATTAGAGGCTATGGTTAGGTTGACTTTTGAATCAGAGAAAGCTCAAACAGAAAAGAAATGAGATTACATCCAGGTCAATGAAGAGGCTGACAACCTCCACCCAACAACAATCATGGCAAAAACCAGTGCTACTACAATAGCCTTTCCAACACTGTATTTGTTTAACTCAGGACATTCCTTTCTCTGCCCTTCCCACTACATAACATGAGTGCTTGAAAGGAAAGGACAATAAGGATGTATTTTTAATTTCATCTACTATCCTAGAAAAAAATCTAAAATTGGCTTCAGTGTACTAAATGGGAGAAATCAGTTGAAATCCTACATGACTCAAGTAGAATGATATTCTTTTAGAGGCAAAGAAAATGTTTCTCAGGCAATATCTGCAAATGTCCTACGGATTTTGACCAGCCAGAAAGACTATCCCCTCTAAACTGGATTAGGGATGTGACAAATATGACCTGGATAAATGTACAAATGAATTTACTTTTCTTACTGGAAAGCTTAGGGGTCTTTATTGGAAAGCAATTTACCAATGATAATACATCCAACAAAATGACTGTAAAATTAACATGAAAGTCAATATATGCACATATATAAGGATAAGTAGATTGGTAATATAATGAATGAAAATAATAGTGACAAATAATATTACCTAATAAAGAAAATTGTAAGAGGTTAAAGTTACAAGACTTAAATAAAACTTACAATCATTGAGAACACTCAATATCAAATGAATAAAATTTTTTTTGCACTAATATACATATCATTATTATGTTAAATAAGTAGGAGTCAAAAGGGAGCTTGTTAATTCTCCTATTTCCCATTTAAGCAAATCTGAAGACTCATCTTTTTTGACCATCAAAAAAAATCAATACCAGTCTTTTTCACTTGAAATAATTATTTGTTTTCAGTTTATTTAAAAGGCATAAAGACCAAGAGAGACAGAAAGAGATCTTCCATCTGCTGGTTCATTCCTCAAATGCTCACAACAGCCTGAACTGTGCCTGACCAAAGCCAGGAGCTTGGGATTCAATTTGGGTCTACCACTTGGGTATCAGGGATGCAAGTACCTGAACCATCATCTTCTCCTGCCTCCTAGTTTGCATCAGCAAACTGAATCAGAAGTGGAGAACCTGGAACTCAAACAAGGTACTCCTACATAAGATGCAGCTCCCCCAAGCAGCAACTTACATGCTGTACCAGATGTGCACCCCAGTCCACCAATTTCTTTTTCATCCTCAGATAATAATTCTCTGGTCAGTTCTACTTCCACACAATGCTATGTATTTGCAAATCAATTACCCATCTCACTGACATAATCACATGCCTCCATCTCCTTACCAGGGGTCTTGTATTGTCTCTTCTCTAGTCTGGGAAGCAAGCAGTGAATTGGGTGTGATGAGCTTCATTTCTGCTTCTGTACTTGTGCGTTTTCTTCTCCACCTCTTTTCATAGTTGCTTCCAGATTCTCAGATTTGAGTAAATGTGGCAGAAACTTATGTGTTCTCAAGACATGCTTTATTCCTTTTATTCATAGTGACATGATTTTGAGCTGAGCTCATATCCATGTTAAGTAGACAAATTCTTAGGCAATTATCTGGTCAATCAGTTCAAATCTGGCCAGTTTCCAGCCTATGTTCATAAAAGGAAGAAGGTATATATTGTAGCCTTATTTTACTCTTTCTGCTGTGGATGTGGTAATGTCATCTTGTATTATGCAGTCGACAGAAACTTCACAGTATGATAAAATAAGCAACAAGATCAAAAGACATTGAGTCTCTGAAAAACAGGGTCAGGGTCATAATATAAATCCTCCGGATAACTTGTACGTCATTTGCAGAAACAGCCATGCTTCTATCTTATATAATTCCTGTGTGTTCAGCAGGTAAAAGGAAACCTTGCCTGGTACGGTAGAGGGACTAACGCAGTGCAGCAGTCAGGAAGAGCTGACCTGAAGGACACATTATATCTTGCTGTCAATACGCTTTAGATGCAGAAAATCCCTAATATTGATTCTTTCTTCTGTAAGGTTTTTCCACAGTCCTGAGAAGATTTAGTGAGTTTTAATTTCCACTCCATTGAGACAGGCAAATACCACTGTTTTTTGGCTGAAAGTTTATGAAATCCCCCTTAGAAACTGCAAATAAGTGAACACATAGAACCCCTTCCTGCTGTGGTAATGCTATCCTTTCAAAAGTTCCTCTGGAGTGGATATTCATCCGTAGAAAACTTCCTCTAGGTCCTGTTGCTGCGGAATGACATGCTTTCTTCTGATATGGACAGCTCTCTTGTGTTCCACCTACCGCCAGAGAAGTCACTCCCACCACAGCCTTTCAGCCTTTCATTCTATTATACTTGTAAATGAGGCACTGTAATGTGAAAGACATGTGACACGATCCTTGGATGATTCCCTTATAGTCACTGATATTGACTTGATGTGACAAACAAGTACAACTTTCTCACTCATGAAAAGGGCAAAATATATGGAGGGTCACCAAAAAATACATAGAAATATTTATTATAGAAAATGATCCATGGATTTCATTTTTTGCACCAAAATAAATTTACATTTTAATTGCATTTTCCAAAGACTTTTTGAAGTATTCTCACACATGCACATTTCTTTCTAAGGAAAATTTACTTCACAATAAATTCCTTCTCCCATATATTTAAACAGACTTTTTATAAATCATTATGGTAGGAGATAGATTAAGAATCACACTGGATTTTAGATCTAAACATTGACTTATGACTATAAACTATGTAAAATTTGGTAACAGATCAGGGAAACTGTCTTTAGCCTTTTGCTTGATTGAAGATAGTTTCTGTAATCGTCACCAACTTTATTTTATTAATAAAATATGCATGCATTACTTCTGTTGGCTTTTTAATCTAGCTTTATCTTAGAAATTTGTGCCTTCAACTTTTTTCCATAGCTCTCTTCAGTTTAGGAACCTTGGTAAAAACTCTCCACCTTTGGTCCTCTTTAAAAAAGTGCTTATCTTGCTTGTTGTAGTTGAGTACTGCCCGCCTAACCTCAATTATTGTGAGATTCTACTTTCTTTTTTGTAGACTTATTTATTTATTTATTTATTTTGAGTTGTAGAACTACAGAGAGAGGAAGAGATAGAAAGAGAGGTCTTCCATATGTTGGTTTGTTCACTCCCCAAATGTCTGCAATGGCTGGAGCCAGAGCCAGACCAAAGCCAACAGCCAGGAGCTACTTCCAGGTCTCCATGCAGGTGCAGGAGCCCAAGGTCTTGGGCCATCCTCCACTGTTTCCCAGGCCATAAGCAAAGAACTGGATCAGAAAAGGAGCAGCAGTACCGCCATTCAATGTGGACACTGATTCCAGTCCAAGTAGGTTCCACTTCCAATCAAGTTCCATGCTAAAGCACCTGGTAAAGTAGAAAATGGCCCAGATTTTTGGGACCCTGTACCCATGTGGGAGACACAGAAGAAGCTCGTGACTTCTGGCTTTGGCCTGGCCTACCCCTGGCTATTGCAGCCCTTTGAGGGAAAGAAAAAAAAAAAAAGAATGGAAAGAAAGAATGATAAGAAAAGTCTGGGGGTAGGAGTTGAGAGCTAGATTAGCCAGTGGGCTGAGAGCACACAACAAAGTGTCAGTCTGGACGGTATGGGTATACCAGGGCATGCATTAGCAAGGTGATTGTTTATGGAAAGAGAGAACCTCATAATCTTAGAATCATTCAAAATGTTCAATTAAACCCATAAAAGACATAAAAATAAAAAAGAATAAGCAAAGAACATATACAACCAAGAGAAAATAGTAGCAATCATAAAATATAATAAAATAAATCAATACTCACTATCAGTGTAAATGGTCTAAATTTGCCATCAAAGACAAAGACTGTCAAAGGAGATAAGAAATCAATCACTGTATGCTGTCCACAAGGGATTCACTTTAGATAAAAAGTTTCAGGCAAGTTAAAAGTAAAGACAGGTATACTATGAAAACACTAATCAAATATAAAGTAGAATAGCTATAGCTATATTATTTTTAAGCAAAGCAAATTTTATAGCAAGGAAAATTATCAGGGATAATGAGGAGCACTTTGTAGTATGAGGTAATCAATTCTCCAGAAGGATCTATTAATATTTGACACATATGCACCTAAAAGGAGTATCAGGTTGAATAAAATAAAAGCTGAGAAATACAAGAAAAATAGGCAAATCAATTAGTAGAGTCAAACACTTCCACAGCAATCCTTCAGTGACTGATTGATTACATAGGAAGACAATCACTATGGATATAGTTGATTAAACTTTCAATCATCTGGAGCTAATTTTCATCATATGTAGAATATTCTTTCCAACAAGTGCATAGTACAGTTTTTCTCAAAATTATGTGGAATAATCACCAAAATCAGCCACACTGTGTCCCATGAATCACCTCATAAGAATACTTAAAATATAGAAATCATACAGTTTGTTTCAAAGTCATTAATTTATTGGAGAAATATTTCTGGACTATACCTAAAAATTTGGAGATTAAAGAGACATATGTCTAAATAACACATAATTAAAAAAACACTATGTTCCAAAACATTAAGAAAACAAAAATAAAGCTAGGTAAAAATTGGTATACAACATACTGAAATATGTAGGATGAAGCAACAGCAATGCTGATAGCAGGAAATTAGCATTCAAGCAAGTATTTGAAAAGAAAAAAAAAAGATATTAAAGTAATAATTAGATTTCCACCTTAGAAAACTACAGGCAAAAAGAGCAATGTAAGCCTAAGATACGTAAAAGAAAATAAATTATTTTTTAAAAATAGAACTGAAGGGTCCAACACTGTGGCATAGGGAGTAAAGCCACCACCTGAAGTGCCGGCATCCCATGTGGGCACTGGTTCGAGTCCTGGAAGCTCCTGATTCCTGGCTTTGGCCTGGCCTACCCCTGGCTATTGCAGCCCTTTGGGGAAAAGAAAAGAAAAAAAAAGATGGAAATAAAGAGAGCTCTCTGCTATGGGAAGGAAAAGCAGTAGAAGATGTTCCAAGTCCTTGGGCCCCTGTACCCGTATTATAGACCCAGATGAAGCTCCTGGCTCCTGGATTTGTGGACATCTGGTGAGTGAACCAGCAGATGGAAGATCTCTCTCTCTCTCTCTCTCTCTCTCTCTCTCTCTCCCTCTATCTTCCTCTCCCTCTCCCTCCATCCCTCTGCCTCTGCCTCACTGTAACTCAATCATTCAAATAAATAAATAATTTTTTTTTTTTTTTCAAAAAAAAGGAACTTAAATCAGTAAAATGGTAAACAGGGAAACAGAAGAAAACATTCACATAACCAAATCCTGGTCTTTTGAAAAGATTGTGAAATTGATAAACCTTTAGTGAGATTACCAGGAAATCAAGATAGAAGACAAAAATGGAAAGCATGTGATCAAAGAGGTGTCATTGGGTTGGTGCCGTGGCTCACTAGCCTAATCTTCTGCCTGCGGCGCAGGCACCCCAGGTTCTAGTTCCAGTTGGGACGCCGGATTCTGTCCCGGTTGCTCCTCTTCCAGTCCAGCGCTCTGCTGTGGCCAAGGAAGGCAGTGGAGGATGGCCCAAGTGCTTGGGCCCTGCATCCCCATGGGAGACCTGGAGGAAACACTGAGCTCCTAGCTTCAGATCGGGGTAGCATGCCGGCCACAATGCACCAGCTGTAGCGGCCACTTCGGGGGTGAACCAACGGAAAAGGAAGACCTTTCTCTCTGTCTCTTTCTCTTTCACTCTAACTCTGCCTGTCAATAAATAAATAAATAAATAAATAGAATTTGAAAAAAAGAGGTGTCATTAATACTGATTCCATAGACAGTAAACTGATAATAATGGTACACTGTGAATAAATCCATGTCTATGAAATTGATAAATTAAAAATGGAATAATTTCTTGAAAAACATGGTTACTAAAGAACTCACAGGCGGCGCCACGGCTCAATAGGCTAATCCTCCACTTAGCGGCGCCGGCACACCGGGTTCTAGTCCCATTCGGGGCATCGGATCCTGTCCCGGTTGCCCCTCTTCCAGGCCAGCTCTCTGCTGTGGCCAGGGAGTGCAGTGGAGGATGGCCCAAGTGCTTGGGCCCTGCACCCCATGGGAGACCAGGAGAAGTACCTGGCTCCTGCCATCGGATCAGCGCGGTGCGCCGGCCGCAGCGCACCAGCCGCGGCAGCCATTGGAGGGTGAACCAACGGCAAAGGAAGACCTTTCTCTCTCTCTCTCTCTCTCTCTCGCTGTCCACTCTGCCTGTTAAAAAGAAAAAAGAAAAAAAAAAAAAAGAACTCACAATTAAAAATCAGTAATGTGAGTAGGCCTATACTGATTATAAATAATAACTAAGTATCTTGGGGCCAGCACTGTGGTACAACTGGTTAAGCCACTGCCTGCAGCACTGGCATCCCATGTGAGTGCTCCATATCTGATGCGGCTCCCTGCTAATGCATCTATGAAAGAAGCAAAAGATGGCCCAACTTCTCAGGCCCCTGCCATCCACGTGGGAGACCCAGAGGAGGCTCCTGGCTCCTGGTTTCAGCCGTGCCTAGCTCCGGCTGGTGTGGCCATTTGGGTGGTAAACCAGCGGTCACTCCTCCTCTCTCTGCAGCTCTGCCTTTCAAATCAGTAAATAAATCTTTAAAAGAAAAATAATCTTAAAAATGAAAAATAATAGGTCAATATGGTTTCAGGGTTCAATTCTATCAAACATTTAACAAATAAATAATGAATAATTTTCACAGTGCTGTCCAGATAAATAGAAGCAAAAGGGGTACTTCTTAATATTCTGTAAGGGGAACATACTCCCATATCAAATCAAGATAAATTGATTTTTTTTAAAAAAATGTAGATAAATATGAATATAGTTGTAAGTAAAAATTTTCATTGGAAAGTTATCAAAATCAAAACAATTTCTAGAAATAATTACACAATATGACCATGAAAAAATGTTTTTTCAACAAACATTTATAAATGTAAATCACCATAGCAACACACAAAATTACAAAAATCATAAAAACATTTTAAAAATTCTTCCACCCATTCATGATGAACATGCTTAGAAAACTAAGAGTCAAGATGAGGTTCATCACCTTGACAAAGAACCTCTATCAAAAACCTACAGTTAATATGCTACTAATGGTCTGAAATTGAATGTATTCATCTTAAGATCAGAATAAAAGGCAGGGCTACACAACATCTTACTGAAAGTCCCTTTCTGATTCAATAGGAAAGGAAAAGAAAATGAAGTTTGTACATATTTAAAAGGAATAAAAAATTTTCATCTATAGATGATAAATTTTCTATGTAGATAATTGATCCTCCCACATATGCACTACATTCAAAAATTCTTGAAACTAACCAGCAACATTGAGCAGGTCACAGGATACAAGGTTAATAAACAATGACTTACTTTCCTATTTGCCAGCAATGAGCAACAGGAAATTGAAATTAAAAATAAATCCCATGAAGCATATCATGAAAAGAGAAAAACACTTTGGTAAAATCTAATAAAACATGTACAAAATATGCCTATACATAATGAAAACAGTAGAACTCTGATTAAATAAACAAAAAGATCTATATTCTGTGTCCACAGATCAGAAGAATCAGTATTGTTGTCAATTTGTTCCAATTCAATTTATGGATTCAACACAAAATCAATAAAAATCCCAAAAGCTATCCAAAATCTGAAAGGAATCAAAAAAAAAAAAATCCAAAGAGTGAGCTGGATGGGTAGATATGCAAGTAATGAAATATTTCTCAATAATAAAAAAAACTAAAAATCCATGAGAGTACATGAATGATTCGGAAATATTTATAGCCAGGTGAAAAAGTCACTCTGAAAAGGCCATGTGCTGTTAGAGTCGCTGTGCACTTGAAATTTGCCAAGAGAGTTGAGATTATCTGTTCTTGTTACAGACATATACACAAATGGTAAATACATCATGTGATGCCTATGCTAATTTGTTTATTTGTGGTACTCAATTCACAGCATACTCCTGTATCAAAAGCATCACCTTAAATATGCATAATGTTTGTCAATAAAGCTGGGAGGGAGAGAAAACAAGGCAAAACTAGAAGGATTATAAAATGACAGTATAATTATCGAATAGCAGTGAACCTTAACATATTCAATTAAAAAATAAAGAGGGGTCTGGCTTTGTGACTTAGTGAGTAAAGGTGCTGCCCGCAGTACCATCATCCCATAAGGGTGCCAGTTTGTGTCCTGGCTGCTCCACTTTCAATGCAACTCCCAGCTGATGGCCTGGGAAAAGCAGAGGAGGATGACACCAGTCTTCGGGCCCCTGCCACCCACAAGAAAGACCCAGATGAAGCTCCTGGTTCCTGGCTTCCCCCTGGCCCAGTGCTGGCCATTGTAGCTATCTGGGGCATGAACCAGCAGAAGGAAGATCTCGCTCTCTTTTTCTCTCCCTTTCACTCTGTAACTTCACTTTCAAAATAAGTAAAATAAATTTTTAAAAAAATCATTTAGGAAGTTGAAAGATATAGTAGAAATGCAGACCATGATTAAAAACAGAAAACCCATAATCTTAAATTATTTCAAAATGTATGAAACACCTTCACTGAAAAGTATGGCAGACAAAGCTTCTCACCAAACTTTTTTAAATGAGTAGAATCTGAAAGACTGAAGGCAAAAATGAAACAAAAATAAGCATGTAGTCTAGTTTACAAGTCTTTTCCAAAGAGATTCTGGATCAATGCTGATACTGCTATAAATGTATACTAGAAATGAAGACCCATGAAAGTGGATGGCCAGGTGGTCAGGGCCAGTTTCTTTAATAACACAATTGGAATTTACAGATCAGCTAGAGAAGGATACTATAGTGATCCATGTGACAATGGATGAGAGTTGAAGAACTAGTGTGAAATCAAGTTTAGCATAGTGTAGTTAGGGACAGTCGCATATAGAATTATTTACAGATAAGTGTAAATACAGTGGTTAAGAAACATACAGATTCCTGTTCTCTGTCAGCTGAGCTGGCCTAGAAGTAATGACGCCCCATGAAACCCAAGAAACAAGATCTAGATCCACTTATAATGTTTTTCCAGTTAAACGAAATCATAGCTCCTTGGAAAAGATGACTGTTTCCAGGAGTGGTGCAAGAAATAAGCAAGAACAGACTAGAGCACATTTTAGTACCAGAAAGTGAACAAATGCTTAAAAACAAATGCAAAGCCTTAAAAAAAAAAAAAAGGAACAAAAAGTAAAGTGGCTTTTAGTGATCAAGGTACATCAAGGTCAGAGAGGGTCAACTAAAAAAGCACCCAAGGGTGAAACTCAGAAACATTTGAGCAACACAATAAAGTAGTATTGGATTATAACCTAAAGCACAAGGCCAACATCCATGAGTCCACATTGATAAAAGTAAATGATTGGATATGCTAATATATTTGAGAGAAGAGACAAATCTATTTGTAGAAGAATTTGCAATCATTTATGCAGATATTCTGATCCAAATAGGGAGAATTCACATTTTTCACACGTGGGCTGTGCTCAGGGACTTTCTTATAAAGAAAACACTACAAGGATGATTTTTTTTAAAAAGCGTAGCTTGTATTGGAGGAATCTGACAAAACACTGCCTTAGCCAGGTGGTCAGGGTCAACATCAACTGTAATAAGTCATATCGATAGTACATGACCTTGATATGATGGGATTAAGAGGGCACTTCTGTGGTTTTCCTTTCAGAAACTTACAACCCTAGTCTAATCAGGAGGAAAACATAGAAATATCAACTGAGAGACACCCTACAAAAAATGTCTGACCTATACGCTTCAAAACTGTCAAAATCATCAAAAACAAGGAATATCTTAGAAACTGTCACAGCCAAGAGAGACCTAAAGAGACATGGCTAAATTTAATGTGGTTTCCTGGAAAGAATCTGGTAGCAGAAAAGGGGAATAAGGTTAAAAAAATACTCTAGGGAAATATGAATCATGTATAAACTTTAGTTAATAATAATGAACCAATATTGATTCATGAGTTGTAACAAATAACTACACTAATTAAAAATGTTAACAATAAAATACATTGGGTGTAGGATATTTGTGAACTTTCAGTACTATCTTTAGAATTTTATATAAATTTAAATTTTTTTTAAGAAACAAAGTTTACAAATAAAAGTAACAATAAGACCTATCTGTATGGAATGATCTAAAAAGACCTCCAAATTAGAGACTTCACAAACTAAAGTTCAATTCTGTATAAGGTATACTATGTTTCTGTGGTAAGTATAATACAAACATTGCCCATTCATAGATTATATCTGGAGGGACACATAGAACGTGATCATCCCTGGAACAGAGCAGAATGGGGCTTACTTATTAATATATACGCATTTGTGTGGATAGAATTCCAAATCAGGTATACATTTGTAGACAATCATATCAATTACAACAAAGAAAGATACTAAAGCAAAACATGTGAGCCGGCGCCGCGGCTCAATAGGCTAATCCTCCGCCTAGCAGCGCCGGCACACCGGTTTCTAGTCCCGGTCGGGGTGCCAGATTCTGTCCTGGTTGCCCCTCTTCCAGGCCAGCTCTCTGCTATGGCCCAGGAGTGCAGTGGAGGATGGCCCAGGTGCTTGGGCCCTGTACCCGCATGGGAGACCAGGAGAAGCACCTGGCTCCTGGCTTCGGATCAGCACGGTGCGCCAGCTGCAGCATGCTGGTCGTGGCAGCCATTGGAGGGTGAACCAATGGCAAAAAGGAAGACCTTTCTCTCTGTCTCTCTCTCTCTCACTGTCCACTCTGCCTGTCAAAAAAAAAAAAAAAAAAATAATAAAAAATAAAATAAAATAAAATAAAATAAAAAAAAGCAAAACATGTAAAGATCGCCTATTTTAAAACATGCATTTAAAAACAAATGTATATTTATTGGAAAATCATAGAATACTCATTTTTTTAAAGATTTATTTATTTATTTGAAGGAATTACACAGAGAGAGAAGGAAAGGCAGAGAGAGAAAGAGAGAGAGAGAGAGTCTTCCATCTGCTAGTTTACTCCCTAGTTGGCCGCAATGGCCAGAGCTATGGCTTCTGGGCCATCTTCCACTGCTTTCCCAGGCCATAGCAGAGAGGCTAGATCAGAAGTGGAGCAGCCAGGACTCAAACTGGTGCCCACACGGGATGCTGGTACTGCAGGCAGCGGCTTCACCCGCTACGCCACAGTGCCAGCCCCAGAACACCCCTTTTCTTAAAGCTAGTTTCTCAGAAGGGGATCCTGACATGAAGATTTGCCAAGAGAATATATCTGAGAGTTGAGAATGTGGTAGATATTGGGAAAAAGCTAAGCAAAGGGTAGATTCCTGGTAGCACCTCAGCTTCCACCTCCTCCTGCATGGAGATCTGGGGTGAGAATTATGGCTTAGAGTCTGTCTAAACTCTAGGCGATGGAGTTTAGTTTCATTCATTCCAACCACTGGGTTAATAGGAAAGCCTCTGCTCTTTCCCTGGACTCCTAGAGACGTCTCCCCGAAAACCACGTTAAGTGATCTTGAGTCATCTGAAATATTCCTATAGGAGCCTCCTGAGGAGCAGACACCCAGAAGATAGACAAATGCACAGAAATAGAAAAAAAAAATCAGTGGGAATCTTGATTATAAAGAATCTGTGATTCTATATAAGAAAATACTTTCACTTAAATATAGGCATAGTCTGTGCATTTAATTTTTGAAAATATGGGAGTATATAATAAAACAGAGCATATTGAGATCCAGCAAAGATAAAAGTGTAGATAACATTTTCACCAAGATTTAGAAACATTTGAAACAGATATGGTTATTTATAAGTTAATCAATGAAGTACAGGAGAAAACTCAAACATCCATTTCTCAGTGTAAAGCAAGGAAGAAAAGCAAGGTCTGGCATCGTGTTGTAATGGATAAAGTCATAGGCTGCAATGCTAGCATCTCAGATGGGCGTCGGTGTGTGTCTTGGATGCTCCACTTCCAATCCAGCGCCCTGGTAATGCCTCGGGAAAAGCAGCAAAAGATAATCCGAGTGTTTGGGCCTCTGCCACCCAAGTGGGAAACCAAGATGAAGCTCCTGGCTCCTGGCTTTGGCCTGTCTCAGCCATGGCCATTGTGGCCATCTGCAGAGTGAATCAGGAGATGAAAATCTCTCTTTCTCTTTTTGTAACTCTGGCTTTCAAATAAATAAATAAATCTTTTTTCTTAAAAAAAAAAGTTAAGAAATAGAATTTACCACGGATAAGAAGATAGTCAAATAGTAATATATTTTGAGAATTTTTTTTTATTTAAAGGAAACAAAACCACTGTAAAAGAAAATCTTTGTGTGCACATAAAATTGTAAATGTTTATAATTCAAAAACAAAATTAAAGGAAAATATTTTATATTTTAATTAATATTTATTTTTCTAAATGTTAAGTCTATTCAAATATTGTTTAAATACAGCATGCCCTGATCATCAGAATGGCAAACTCTAGACCAAAGGATTTCTTCAAAAAGTCTCTTTTAAATATGAATGCCAAAGATGAATCTCCCTGCTAACTAGCTTGCATTTCAATATTGTTTATATCATGATTGATAAGGGTATCATTTATTCATATGTTTTAAAATGTTCCTCCATTACAGTGACCATCATGTGAAATATCATTGCATAAAATATACAGTCAAATGTAGGCTTAAAATGCTCGGGAAAGTTCATTACTTTAAATATAAGCAAGTGAGGTCTTTCTGTATCTATCTTTTGCCAAGTGTTGACATCTGCAGAATATATTGTCTGTACCCAACTCTAAATGACAATTCTCTCCTAATTTCTCTAGCCTTACCCTAAATACTATTGTTTTAAATTTAGATTACTCCAAGTATTCAACTGTCTCCATTTTTTTTCTGAAAATTTTTTAATTAGTATAAATTTCCTGAAGCTAATTTTTTAATGTCCGATATTTGGTTTATATATAGATTAAAGTGAAGAATTTTGGGATCCATTGATGAAATTTCACAAGCAGTCATTCTTGTTAGATTTTTTTTCTATTTCCCCATTAGATTATTCTTTTTTTCTTTTTAAATTAATCATACCTTTTTGTTAAATAAGTTTATTGCATTTTTAATAGATAATGTGTATATGATAAATTATGCCGTCCCTATGATGGAGACCTTTTACATGTTGAGCTTCCTTTAGAATCATTCTTACTTTATTTTCTATGAGATACTATTGAATAGAAATATCCAACCATACATTTTATTTGAAGAAAATGTACTGTGATAGTGTTCTAAGGAGTATTATAGTAGTAACTTTGCTTTTTCTGCGTTACTCCTGTATAGGAATTCTGTCTTCACATTTCTCTGAGATTCATTTTTTCATAACAACTGCAAACCAACACTGAAAATAGCTGCTGTTGATCCTCATTCAGTTAGGTGTGAATCTGTGAGAGTCTTTGTGTGCAAATATTTTTCTCTTTGCTTTATATTAGGAAACCAGGTCTTCGCAATATTACTTTATAATGACTAAATATAAATGTTTTGAAAAGAGTGATATGCTTAAATTGAATATAATTGATTATATGTAATACCGTGTTTCTATTTGACATGTTATGTTTATTATTTTGATGCATTTAAAGTTATTAAAAATCAGATTTGACACTTTAAATTATTCTTTTGTTATGGAGAAGATTCTAAAAATTTTTAAGCATTTGGCATTTTTACTTATGAGAAGGAAGAAAAATTAACTGAATCTGAAACTTATCAAAATGACTGGAAATTGCTTTCACCTGTAAATATTATTATGTCTCTTGGTATGAATTATTGAGCATTATGTAACTTTCCCTTTATTTTTAATTTGAATCTGGAATTTCTGCAGTTTGATTTAAATCACTATTAAGCCAAAAGTTGGCCGTTTATAGAATTAACTTATAGCACAGTATGAAATAAACATACATGTAATGAAACATTAAATGAGCAAGTTTTTAAAAATTTTGAAGTATATTTGAAAGTTAATGCATATGACATTGTATTTATGATAAACTTACCACTATCAACTTCAATGAAACATCAGTGTAATGTGTCATATATGGCATTATAGGCAAAAAATTGAAGAAAAAGAGATATAAAGCTCATTTTGTCTAATTGTTTTATTCATGAAGAGAAAATACTGAAACCTTGAGGCTTTAATTGATTTACCCAAGGCCATTCAATCACTTGAAGATTTGAATCTATTCCAATGAGAGCTATGAGAATATACAAATTCCAAAACACTCAGTAAATGTATTATTTTGGGGGAAATAATTTCATCTTATCAGCATTTTATACCATATTTCCTAACTCTTTAATGGGAAATAACTTCACATATATTAGTAAAAAAGTATTTGCCACAAAACCGTTATAGTAACAGCATAGGTTTTTTTTTTTTTAATGTTAACATCACATGTATTTTATAGACTAACATCAAACATCAAGGTATTCATTTAATATTTGCTTTATAAATTTAAATCAGAGAGAGAAGAAATGGGATATTTATAAATTTATTTTTGTTATTGAGCTAAGTATTTCCTTCATTTTTAATTAATTAACTTTAAAATAAAAATAAAATGTTTTAATGCCATATTAATCTGCTTACTGAGCATAATACATTCACATCCAAGAATTATAGAGTGGGGTTATATCTATGGCCTACTATTTTTAAAAAGTCAAAACATTTTCCTACAATTATCCCCAAGATATTTACATTTGATTTATTTGGTTTAAAGCTAGCTGAATATGGCAGATGGATAGTTTGTTGAACCGATATTTTTCATCATATAGACCGGCTTGTGAAGTTGAGAATGGATTTGATTTTCACCATCTGCACTTATTTTCCCCCTTGCATATTTAGCACAGGGTGACATCTAATTTGGTTACTAGAGTTGCTCTTCATCTTTCTAAATTCAAAGAATTATGATTTATTTAAAATATTCTATATCATAGAGCAATATTCACTCTTTGCTAAGTAGCTTCGGACATGTTAAATTGAAATTGCTTTCCAATTTAACATGTAATTTTCTGTGTTTTATGTTAAAACATTAAGTTAAAAATTAAGAAAAAAAAGCCTTTCTCAAGCAAAAAGTCAACATGAAAGTCTTTGCTTTATCTCAATAATGTTAGACAAAAGGGACATACTATGTTGGCTATGTTGTATTCCAGAAAAATATATTGGAAATTAAACTTAATTATGAAGTCTGTCTTTTAAATTCCAATTACCAGTGAAAGAAAAACTGAGCTCCATGGTCCCAGAGGCAGCATTGTAGTTTATGCAGTTTGCTTGACACTGTTTATCTAAAGAAATAATGTGGGAAAAATGGAGCTCATATAAAATTAATTATATCAAAAGAATTTCCTAACTTTGTAAATAGTTCTGTTTCTTCTTTCTTTTTTCTTTTTCTTTTTTTTTATTTTGGTAAATGGGAAAGGGAATGCTATGAAGTGTATCTGTGTGTGAAAAGTTTTATCTTCATGTTAGCCAAGCAGATTCTAGGAGAACAAAATATTGCCATGGATTATGCAGAATACTTGCTTGTGAATTCCTAATTGCTCTCATTCTGTACCATTAGTGGTTCAGGCAAATATTTCCATGACAGCAAAATATTTTTTATTTCATGCAAATAAGAAATATTTTAGTAGATTAGATATACAAAATATGTTCAATGTTATGTTATGCTTTATTTCCCAGAATCTCAATTCAAATAAAATCAATATGTGAATTACCCAAAAGCTTTATTCTCTAGTAAATATGTGGGCTTTGAGTCCTCCAGTATAAGTTATACAGCTTGACTGCATTCCTTATTTTTATATTACCTTGTGAAACTTACTAAAAGTATATAACAATTCATTTCCCACATCAAAAAGTTTTGTAAAGTAATGGAACAAATCTCAGCGTTGTTTTGAGCAATAAAATCATGAATGTGAAAAATAGCAAAATGCCTAAGACATGCAAGTAGAGCATGAAAATTATATGTCATTGTCATTATGCAGTCGGTTTTGAACATATTTCTTACATAAAGATTAAAAGTATTTACAACATTCTTACTTACAATTAAATTTCTAATCATAATAAAAGGGACTAATTTTTAATTTTGAAAGACTGACAGTTTACTTTTAGTTATGGGATAAATTATACACCCTCCCAATTCATATGCTGAAGTTCTAAACCCCAGGACCTCATAACACAGTTATATTTAGAGACAGAGCTCTGAAGTTAAATGAAATCATTGAAGTGGGTCCTGTAGAACACAATGAGTGTTCCTATAGGAAGCGTAGATAAGAACAGAGACACATGGAGTAAGACCTTCTGAAAAACAAAGGAAAAAGACAGGAAGAAAAGCCTTGGGGAAAAAAAAAAAAAAAAAAAAAAAAAAAAAACAGTTCTGCTGACACACTGAACTTGGACATCCAGTCTTAAGATTGCTAGAAAAAAATTTGCTGTTGTAACCATCCTCCTATAGTATTTTCCCTGACAATGCTGACAAATATATGACATATTCTTTGATTAGTTTGTGTTTCTTTTTATTTATTTGGTTGTATGTTAATTATTTTCTCTTCTTGCAGTAATGATACTTTTATATTTAATGAATGTTTTATGTATATTACTTTGAGGTAGAATTAGATGGTACCAATATATGACTGAGAGTAAGTTAATGCATTGGAAAGGAAAATGCACTGTGTCCATAATTTAGTTACTTGTTGACATTTATTTGGCATGTAAATTTAAGAAAATTTTCATATTAGCAGTTCTCAATGAAGTGTGACTCCACCTTTCAGAGCAAGAGTCATGTTTAATTTATATGCATAGGGATTAATAAAGTATCTGGTACATAATAGAGACTAAATAAATTTTTCAAGTCATATAAAACAAAAGAAATGATGACATAGAAACTCACCTGAAATAACTTTTGCTGTTAGAGGTTTTTATTTTTTATGGTGATACCTTTAATATAAAATGATTATATCATTAATCATAAAGGTAATGTTAACATTTAAATTGTTTGTATTAAAATATCAAAGATTCATTAGACTGACATCGACTTATTGTATACTATAGAATTTCAATTTTCCCAACTCCTAACTTAAGAATTTATGTTAATTTCATCCCATGGAACTTTATATTTTCTACATATTTAATAATGATAAAATGTGGAGTATATTAAGAGTTTATGTGTACCCTCACTCAGATAAGTAATAAGGCATCAGGTATGTCAACATACCTCCCCAAAGTTTGATATATTTTGAAATCATGCTTACATGATCCCCAAATTAGTGAGCAATTATTTTAGTCAGTAAAGCAATATATTGGAATTAAACTCTGTATGATATTGTGCTTATTTAGTGATTCATTTATGTACTTAACCTTCATTGTCATCAAGTTGACTCAAAATCCATGAAAAATGGAACAATGTCAATTTTCTTCATCAATTTTATCTTCAGTGATTTAAACAGTATCTATCATATAATGGACATTATGAATGGAATAACAATAATGAATTAAGAAAAATATAAACATACCAGTTAAATATTTCACCTGCTGTTGATGAAATTTTACATTTATTTAGATTCTGTTTGTCACTTAGCTTTTTTATTTAGGGTGACTATCAAATATATTTATAAAGTAACATATTTAAGAAATTGAATTTCTGAATTTGAATTTGAATTTTTATGATTTTATAAAATGGATCATTGAAAAAACTGAAAATAGGAAGCATTTTTAAGACGAATTTGAGAGAGGCATTAATATGGTGGAATAGGGAGGGTGCTTACTGCTCTAGTATAGCAGAAGATAGGTTAAAAATACATGGTGAGAGTGCAATCTCAGGGAAGAGTTAAGGAGAAAATGGCAGTGGAAACTCCATGCCAATTATAGGGACACTGTGAATCCACATGGAATGTGTGGATGTGCAAGACTCAGGATCCCAGCAGCCAAGAGCCTCAACACCAGCTTTGGAGACTGCAGCAGCCCAAACCACTGGCAATAAAGCTATGGAAAGTCTGGCAGGAGTCTGGCTTCGATCCCTGTGTACCTGCCAACATAGAGCAAAAAAGGAAAAAAGGGGGCACGTTTCTCTCTCCCCAGTCACCTGGCACCAGTGTCCTTTAACTAGCTGAGAGCAGGTAGGCAACATGTTGGACATAAGCGACAGCTGTGCCAGCTCATTTCTGGAGAAATGAGCCTGGAGGAGATGCCTGAGTATGGCTGGGAAATTGACAAGTGCTGGGTGCTCATGACTGTGGTAATCTTGTGTGCTGGCACTGTGAAAACACTATGGCTGCCTGTAAAGGCACCAGGTATGGCTGGGTCTTTGGGCAATCACTGTGGGTAGCTCTACACACTCAGGGCTGCCTGATTCCCTGCTGAGGGTCATTTCTGCAAGATCTGTGCTCACATCTAGGACTGCATGGATCCTTTGTGTGGTTCTTGTGGCAGGGTAGATGAATTTGTACCCACTGGAGCTAGCATCCAGGCATTGATCTACTTGGAAGAGAGATGGTAAGCATGAGATTATGCCAATGGAGCTGAACAAATCTCCCCTCTGATTAAAAAAAAAAGAGAGAGTGAAGATTTACCACACCCAATTTAGGAGTCACCTTGGACATTCCCTTCACCCTGGAGCACTGACCAGAGATCCCTGGTCCCACCAAGCACATGCCTAAGAGTATTCACTGAAAGGGCAGGCACTCCACTAATCCACAGAGACAAAAGCCATCACAGGGGCAAAAATAAACCAACAAGTATCTCCACAAATGCCTAAAAACAAATGCAGCATATTCAAGAAACAAGAATAAGAAAGACAACATGACCCCACTGAAGGAACACAGCACTTCAATATTAGAATGCAAAAATAAGGAGACTGAAGAAATAACAGAAAAAGAATTCAAAAATTGATCACAGGATTACTTAGAAATAACCAGAAACAAATTCATGAACTAAAGAAAGCCATACATGACATGAAAGAAAATTTTTCTCATGAAGCTAAGTTTTTAAAGAGAAATTAAAATGAAATGTTGGAAATGAAGAATTCAATAGAACAAATAGAAAATGTAATGGAAAGCCTTAACAACCAAACAGAGGCAGATGAAAGAATACCTAATTTAGAAGAAAAATCTCTGGAAATTTTACAGTCAGACCAAAAAAAAAGAAGAAACTAGAAAACTAAAAAATAGTGTTGGGGATCTATAGAATATTATCAAATGACCCAACATACGGACCTTCGGAGTCCCTGATGATGTGAAAAGAGAGTATATGCTAGAAGGCCTTTTTAGTGAAATAATTATAGAAAACTTTCCTAATTTTGAAAAAGAAAGAGACATCCAAGCACAGGAAACACATAGAACTCCCAAGAGACATGGCCAGAAAAGATCTTCACCATGAAACATTGTAGTCAAATTCTCCACAGCAAAACATAGAGAATAGATTCTAAAATCTGCACAAGAGAAATGCCAGGTTACATTCAGAGGATCTCCAATTAGACTCACAGCTGACTTCTCATCAGAAACCTTATAGACTAGGAGAGGATGGTGAGATATATTCCAATTATTAAGAGAAGAAAACTGTCAACCCAGAATACTATACCTGCAAAGCTCACATTCACGAATGAAGGTGAAATAAAGACCTTCCAAAGCAAACAGAAATTGAAAAAATTTGTCACCACCCATCCAGCCTTACAAAAGATGCTTAAGGATGTGCTACACACAGAAACATGGTCATCACTATGAAAGAAGGTGAAGGCAGAAAGTCTCCCAGTAAAAGAACAAATGAAATCCAACGTAAACAATAGGAATATTTACAGAAAAACTGCAAGGCCAAATCGTTTCTTATCAATAGTTATCTTGAATACAAATGACCTCAACACTCCAGTTATAAGATACAGACTGGCTGAATGGAAAAAGAAAAAGAAAAACATTTTATTTACTGCCTACAAGAAACACATCTCACCAACCAAGATACACACAGATTGAAAGTGAAAAGATGGAAAAAGATATTCCATGCTAGCAGAAACCATAAAAGAGCTGGTGTAGCCATCCTAATATCATACAAACTAGACTTTAACACAAAAACTGTTAAAAGAGACAGAGAAGGACACTATGCAATGATTAATGGATCAATTCAACAGAAAAATGAAACTATAATAAATGTATATGCGGCTGGCGCCGTGGCTCAATAGGCTAGTCCTCTGCCTTGTGGCGCCGGCACACTGGGTTCTAGTCCCAGTCGGGGCGCTGGATTCTGTCCTGGTTGCCCCTCTTCCAGGCCAGCTCTCTGCTGTGGCCCGAGAGTGCAGTGGAGGATGGCCCAAGTGCTTGGGCACTGCACCCACATGGGAGACCAGGAGAATCACCTGGCTCCTGGCTTCGGATCAGCGCAGTGCGCT